>NW_024070204.1:4269533-4336374 GCF_014754425.2 Oryx dammah
TGGTGATAAGGATGGTGATGAGGGCAATAATGATGATGGTGTTGATGGTGAGAATGGTGGTGATGGTATTGAAGGTGATGATGATGATGGAGGCACTGATGGTGATGTCCACAATGACAGTGATAGTGATGATGATGGTGATCATGGTGGTGATGATGGTGGTGGTGATGATGGTGTTGATGGTGATGATGGTGTTGATGGTGATGATGGTGGTGTCGATGGTAATAACGGTGGTGATGACAATGGTAAGGATAATGGTGATGTGATGACGATGGTGATGCTGGTATAGATGGTGATGAGGACACCGATGTCCGTGATGCTGATGGTGAGGCCTGTCATTTATAGAGAATACTCTGTTTCAGTCACCTACCTCTACATTAATCTAACTGAAGCCTCAAGCCCTAGGGCAGAGTTCCTATTATTAGCCTGGTTTGGTTGGCTTGGAAGTTCTCCTTGATGAAGTCTTACTCCTCTTGTTTGGGATGATTCTTTTGGAAAAGCCATGATGTGCATTTTTGGAAGGGCCCTCACATGGACCTATCCTCACACGTGCAGATGTGCTCCTGTCACTAACCCTATGAGATACAGAGGTTGAGACTAAAGACAAAACTGTTAAGAGGAGGTTGAGGACGGATGAAAAGGGCTTATTACACCAGCCTTTGCCAGAATACCACAGTGCTTTATGCCATCCAAGATTAGATGGGGTCGTTCAGAGTTATGGTGAGGATGTGGATTGATGCAGGAATCATTGCTAATCATGACTTTAATATGACCTGAATTGGGCAGAGCTTCTCCTGACAGACCACAGAGAGAGGTCTGAGCTCAGGGCACTTATTCTCCAGGATATACCAGCAGAGCCAGGTTTGCATACTTATTCTGAGAATCCTGGAGCTGTAATATGCACCGGGGACCCTTATGGTCTCTCTGAAGACCCCTCAGTCACTCTAGATCTCACCAATGCCTCATCTGGAGCAACTTCTGAGGGACATTTGACCCACCTGATTCTTTATCAGATTTGCATTCTGTGGTTCATTCACTCCCAACAACAGTGGGAGTGCTGATGAAACAACCACCTATACTTCATTTAAAATCTATATGAAAAAGGCCTTGGAATTGTATTGTTTCATGCTTACTTTATAGAATAATATAATAATCTATATTTTACCTTCTAGGTCTTCTAAAAACTTAATGTCTGCATTGAAACTAAACTGTAGGTGTTTTGATTTCAAATTCTATGTTCTTTTGTCTAATTCATGAAAAACATATTCACATTTGTTCAGTCGCTAGGTTGTGTCCAGCTCTTTGTGACCCCATGGATGGCAGCATGCCAGGCTTCTCTGTCCTCCCAGAGCTTGCTCAAACTTAAGTCCATAGAGTTGGTGATGCCATCCAACCATCTCATTCTCTGTCATCCTCTTCTGCTCCTGCCTTCAATCTTTCACAGCATCAGGGTCTTTTCCAGTGAGTCAGCTCTTAGCATCAGGTGGCCAAAGTATTGGAGGTTTCCTTCCAAGTGACTTTTAATTTCCTGGCTGCAGTCACTGTCTACAGTGATTTTGGAGGCCATGAAAATAAAATCTGCCTCTTACATATATTCATATCATAGTTCAAGATGACCCTTCTCTAGCAGAGGTCAAGATAAAGAGTCCAACTTTATGAGGGACCTGGGATCCTCTTACCAGATGCTGGCCTCTGGGCCATAAGACACACCTGTTCGGCAATCTACAAGGTCCTGTAGCTGAATCCGGCTTCTGTACCCCAACACCGAATTACATCTCAGAGACAGAGTTTTGGGTGAAGTAGAGAAGAATAGCTATATTGCTTTGTCAGATACAGGGGGCTACAGTGGTCTAATGCCCTCAAAACTGTGTCCCTACCTGGAGCGGGTAGTGAGAGGGTTCATAGTGCTGGTTCTCAGAGGGTGTGATCAGCTCATGGATGTTCTTCTGATTGGTTGGTGGTGAGGTAAGTGGGTGCCAGCATCAATCTTCTAGTTCCAACTGGTCTGGGGTCTACAGGTTTGTGGGCAGCACATGGTTAACTTCCCATCTGTTGGAGGTTTCGGTATCTGCAAAACAACTCAAAGCTGTTATTAGATATGTCCCTTGAGGCAGACCCAGGACCCTACCTGAAGGCTGCACTGTTGTTTATTTTGACGACTCCTCCCTTGCCTCTGCAGCCGCTCCCTTCTCTAATTAGCAACTCTCTGAACCTGCCCATTGGAACTCAAGGAAGATCATGGAGGCTGAATGAAGCCTATTTCCTGTGACCAAGAAATGGGGGACCCAGAAAGACTTTGTGCCCAGGAGCCCACAGGGTCCTGCTCAGTATTAGTTCTAGTGGCTGATTTAACAAAGGACCTGTTTTTTTTCAGAGGCTTCCCTGGTGTGGATCTGCCTTCTGCTCCCAAAGAATAGCTATATTCTCTTTTGCCTTCATTAAATGTTCAAGGTTCCATTTATTTATGGCATAAACCTTCGAGTCTTTTAGAGTACCAAATACTGGTAACTGTAAACAGAACCTGTTTTGAATCACATATCAAAATCTGATCAAAAGGGTAAGTTAGAGGCTTCCAAGGAACGTTTTGCCAGCTCCAGCTATCAAATTTTAAAGTTCTTGTGCTTTCAAGCTTGACATTTGAAAGCACACAATTCCCCCTTTTAAATAAAAGATAACACATGTCCATGAAATGTACAAGTCACAGATGTGCAGCCAATGAATTGTTACCAGTTGAATACCCCCATGTTGTTAATATCCAGGTCAAGACACGGAAGACTGCCAGGCATCCAAAAGCACCATTCACGTTACCTCTTGATCACAACCAACCACCACGAGACTTTGATATCTTAGATCAGTTTTGCCTGGTTTTGAGTTTATGTAAGTGGAATCACACCGTGTCATTGTTTTATTACGTTCCCCTCCATTCAACTTACATTTGGGAGATTCAGCTGTGTTGCGGTATATGGATGCAGTTTGCTCATTTTCATTGTTTTGTGAAGTTTCATTGTATTCGTATTCTACCATTTATTTATACATTTTGCTATTGGTGGCTATTAGAGTTATTTCCAGTTTGGGGCTTTTACGAACAAGGCTGCACAGGTATTATCATTCCTGTCTTTGGATACAAACCAAAGAATACCACGGCTGGAACATAGGACAAGGATCTGTTCAAAAGATGCAAGCATTTCCGGGCAACATGCTTGTCACTGTCAATCCAGGAATTTGTCTCTTTTGGAGGGTGTATCGTGGTGTTCCAGTGTGGTATTAAAAGATACATTTTTGTAGATGTCTAATAAGATTAAATGCATTCTCATGTGTTTATTAACCCTTTCGGTATGCTGTTGTGTGACATTGCCTGTTCAAATCTCTCCTCTGTTTTTTTTTTTTTTTTTTCCTATGGGGGTTTTCCTTGTTATCCTCTAGGAGTGCAGGATGAAGGTCGTTAGCAGTTAGATAGGCTATAAATAGTATATGTGATATAATACAATGAGGAGCTTATGTGATAATACTTCCTTTAGGATTGACAGATCAAACCAGTCAGTCCTAAAGGAAATAAATCCTAAATATTCATTGGAAGGACTGATGCTGAAACTGAAGCTCCAATACTTTGGCCACCTGATTTGAAGAACTAACTCATTGGAAAAGACTCTGATGCTGGGAAAGATTGAAGGAAAAGGGGACGACAGAGGATGAGATGGTTGAATGGCATCACGACTCAATGGACATGAGTCTGAGCAAGTTCTGGAAGATGGTGGAGGACAGGGAAGCCTGGCGTGTTGCAGTCCATGGGGTTGCAAAGAGCTGGACACAGCTGAGTGACTGAACAACAAAAACAATGATAAGACTCTAGCCTTATTGAAACCGAAACCATGCAACTCAGATTGGAGCTTTAACCTACATGCCAGGACTTGAACTCAGCCAAAACCCAGATGGGGACTCAAACTCATGGCATTTGAACTGAGATCGAACACCTGATCTTAGGATGTCATGAAGCTCAGGCTTTCACGTCTCATCGTAGAAATGATTCAGTGAGAGACAAAGTGAAAGCTAAGAAGCAGAATTATTTAGAGAGAAACACACTCCACAGGCAGAGCGCGGGCCACCTCAGAAGGCAAGGGCTCTGAAATATGGTGTGGCTAGTTTTTATGGGCTGGGTAAATTCATAGGCGGATGAGTGGGAGCTTTATTCCAACTACTTGAGGGCAGGGACAGAGATTTCTGGAAACTGGGCCACCACCCACTTTTCGACATTTTAAGACTGGTCTCAGAATTGTCTTGGCACCTGGGGGTATGTCATGTACCTAACACATTACAATAAGGCCACAATGAGGCTCAAGTTCCCCTGGAAGTTGTATCCTCTGCCATCTTGGACCTAGCTAGTTCTAACCAGTTTTTGTCATGTCCCATAGCTATGCCCGGAGAAGGCAATGGCAACCTTGATGTCTGGAAGAGAAGGTTTCCTTTCCTGTTTTTCTTAAGAGTGTCTTTTTTATTGGACTGGTTAAATATTTATAAATTATTCTATCCCCTGCCCATGTTAGCTTCATAGGTGTGTAATCTTTTTAAGTCTGTGATTACCCTAGGGAATGCAGCAGGCAGTCTTGATTTACAAAGTCGAATAGAAATCAGCCCTTTTACTTATTTCTACCCAGTGCAGGAAATTTAGAATGCCTTCACTCTATGCATTCTCCTCTTGCCGTATGCGTTTGTGCTTCCCTGGTGGCTCAGCAGTTAAGAATCCTTCTGCCAATGTGGGAGATGTGGGTTTGATCCCTGGGTTGGGAAAACCCCCTGGAGAAGGAAATGGCTTGCCTGGGAAATCCCATGGACAGAGGAGCCTGGTGGAAATCCCATGGACAGTCCATGGGGTCACAAAGATTTGGACACGACTGAGTGACTAAGCAACAATACACCACATGAGTTGTCGTCGTCGCTGGTTTGCATTCTACATTATTGTTATTTCTTACAGATTATCTGCTTAGATTTATTCGCATGTTTAAGCTTGCACTCTTGCTTCTTTCAGTTTTCACCTGGAGTCTTTTTCCACTTGAAGAATTGCCCTTGGCATCTCCACTATTGTGGTTCTTATGTTGAAATTCTCTTTGTTTTGATTTAAGATGTTTCCACTTCTATTTCATTTTTGAGATACACTTTTCTAGAATTAAAAGAAACTTAACTTCTTGTCTTTGTTGTTGTTGTTTTTTGAAGATGTAATTTTATTTCTTCCTGGATTTCACAACTTCCAGCAAAGAGTCAGCTTTAATTCCTGTTGTTGTTCAGTCGCTAGGTACTGTCAGACTCTTTGCCGGCCCCATGGACTGCAGCACGCCAGGCTTCCCTGCCCTTCACCATCTCCCAGAGCTTGCTCAAACTCATGTCCATTGAGTTGGTGATGCTGTCCAACCATCTCATCCTCTGTCGCTCCCTTCTCCTCCTGCCTTCAATCTTTCCCAGCATCAGGGTCTTTCCTAAAGAGTTGACTCTTCATAGCAGGTGGCCAAAGGATTGGAGCTTCAGCATCAGTTCTTCCAGTGAGTATTCAGGCTTTATTTACTTTAGGATGGACTGATTGGATCTCCTTGCTGTCCAGGGGACTCTCAAGAGTCTTCTCCAGTACCACAGTTCAAAAGCATCAATTCTTCAGCACTCTTTATGGTCCAACTCTCACATCCATACATGACTACTGGAAAACTCATGGCTTTGACTATACAGACCTTTGGTGGCAAAGTGATAGCTCTGCTTTTTAATATGTTGTCTAGGTTTGCCCCTTGTTCTTCTTCCAAGGAGCCAGTGTCTTTTAGCTCTCATGACAGCACTTTGAAAGTGATTTGTCTTTTCTTCTGCTTTCTTTTTTGTTTTTAATATTCTTCTGTTTTGGGCCTAGATGTGGTATTTTTGCATTTACCCTCTTTGAAGTCTATAAAGCTTATAGAATATGTGGCTTTATGTACTTCGTTAGTTTTGGGAAATTGCCGTCATTTCTTCTGCCTCCTGTCTTCTTGTGTTTCTGGAATTTCAGTTGGAGGTAATTTAGACTGTATCCCCACATCCCTGTGTGTCTTATGTTCTTTCTGCTATTTTCATTACATTGTCCAGATAATTCTTTATGGCCTGTCTTTCAGTCTTCTAATTTCATCTTCAACTTTCTATGACTTTGTGTCTAATCCATTGCCACGGCATCACTGTGGTTTTCCAGTTCTAGAATGCCCAGCTGGGCTTTTAAAAATAATTTCTAGTTCTTTACAAGATTCTGGACCAAAATCTTTCCCAGTTCTTTACAAAAATTCTGTCTAGCCTTTTTTCCCCCCTTAAACATCTTAAGCCTTGTTATTTTAAAGCCTGTGTCTGAATCCCTTATAAGTCAACTGTTCCTCTTTGTTTTAAATAATGCTTTCTTTACTCCCCATGAATGGTCATTTTTCACTGGGTGGATGTGTTGTATGTGAAAAGTCATAAGACTTCCCTGGTGGCTCAGGGGCAAAGAATCTGCCAGCAATGCAGGAGACACAGGTTGGATCCCTGGGTCGGGAAGATCCCCTGGAGGAGGGCATGGCTACCCACTCCAGTATTCTTGCCTGGAGAATCCCATGGACAGAGGAGCCTGGTGGCAGCAGCCCATGGGGCTGCAAAGAGTCGGATACGACTGAGCAAATAACGCTTTCACTTTCAGAGATAATTTAATGCTCTGGATGACCTCACCTCCTACACAGGCTGTTTGTCTACTTCTGCAAGGTAACTAGACCAAGGGGGTTAGAAAGCTGGGATTACCTTGTCTCTCAGAGGGACAAGCATGGCCCAGACCTTGACTGCAGTTTGTCTCTGAGAGTCTATCTACTTCTGGTTCCTCCTTATTACTCAGTTCACCCCCTCTAACATTTGGATTCAGTTTAGCAGAACCACCTCCCTGCTGGGCTGCCATGAGTTCTGGCTTCTGTGTCCACTCTGGGCAGCTGGCAAAGATTCTGCCCACCTGTGCCTGTTCCGCAGCCCCTTTCAGCTGAAGAAGAGCATCAGGGGTAAAATGGCCACAAATGTCAGACTCACTTTTTGATTTTTTTCATAAAACCTCGGTTCTGTAATTTTTTTTCATTGCTGTATTAATTTCCTGACATCTTTAACTAGATCTCAACAATATTTTCTCAGATCTTCGGGGGTTTTCACTGGGAAGGATTAGTCTGGTTTCAGTGGAGCTGGAACTTGCCAGTAGAGCAGGATTCTCACCATATATTAGAGAGATCTGTTTCACAGGAAGTTTGCATGCAATGTGTGAGAAAGTAATTAAATCTACCCACCAAGCTAATATCCTTTCTCACCACCCTCTTCTCTACTGCTGTGATTATGTTTTTAAACAAGACAGCTCCTTTCTCAGCACTGCAGCCCCTTTGCTCTGAAGTGCTCAGGGCACGTGCATGTCCCGCCACCTTAGCTGTGCTTTGTGTTAATGGTCTGTGGAGTCAGCATGGAGATGGCCGCTCCGTAAACGTAGCGTGGACCCCTGGCTGCCCCTCCTGTGTCCCCATCTGCCCTGTAAACTCTGCAGGCTCTGCCCCCACCGCACCCCCCTTGCTTCCTTGAAGCTCAGGTACAACTGTTGCAACGATTCAACACCACTGCTGGAGTGGGAAAGTGGCCACAATACATAGACCCAGGGGAGTAGCTGTGTTCCAATAAAACTTTATTTGCAAAAACGAAGGGGAGGCAGGTGGGATGGATCTAGTTCAGGGGCCATAATTAGCTGATCCCTGATCTAGCACCTCATTCTGGAGGATGGTCGACGCGAGCTGGCATACTTTCCTCTCCTGACTGTAGGAATACACATTATATACACATGAATGCAGGGTAAACTCCAGAACACAGATAGATATTTAATATCCAGCCAGCACTGTGCATAGGCTTGAGAGTGCCAGGCTTATTCACTTAAATCTTCCTTGGAACAAACATGTTTTTCCTTCAGTAGAGGCCTTGTTCAGCCTTGCTTTTGACTTCTAGAACACAAAATAACTTCAGTAGGGTTGGAAGAAAAGTTGTGACCAACCTAGATAGCATATTCAAAAGCAGAGACATTACTTTGCTGACTAAGGTCCGTCTAGTCAAGGCTATGGTTTTTCCTGTGGTCATGTATGGATGTGAGAGTTGGACTGTGAAGAAGGCTGAGTCCCGAAGAATTGATGCTTTTGAACTGTGGTGTTGGAGAAGACTCTTGAGAGTCCCTTGGACTGCAAGGAGATCCAACCAGTCCATTCTGAAGGAGATCAGCCCTGGGATTTCTTTGGAAGGAATGATGCTAAAGCTGAAACTCCAGTACTGTGGCCACATCATGCGAAGAGCTGACTCATTGGAAAAGACTCTGATGCTGGGAGGGACTGGGGGCAGGAGGAGAAGGGGACAACCGAGGATGAGATGGCTGGATGGCATCACTGACTCGATGGATGCAAGTCTGAATGAACTCCGGGAGCTGGTGATGGACAGGGAGGCCTGTTGTGCTGCGATTCATGGGGTTGCAAAGAGTCAAACACGACTGAGCGACTGAACTGGACTGAAGGTTTCCAAGGGTCCTTATTCTAAAGGTGATTGGTCTGTCAGATGCTCGCATAAATTCTCACTACATAGATAGAGGGTTGGAGAAGGCAATGGCACCCCACCCCAGTACTCTTGCCTGGAAAATCCCATGGAAGGAGGAGCCTCGTGGGCCACAGTCCGTGGATTCCCTAAGAGTCGGACACGACTGAGTGACTTCACTTTCACTTTTTACTTTCATGCATTGGTGAAGGAAATGGCAACCCACTCCAGTGTTCTTGCCTGGAGAATCCCAGGGATGGTAGAGCCTGGTGGGCTGCCATCTATGGGGTCACACAGAGTCGGACACGACTGAAGTGACTTAGCAGCAGAGAGGGTGGGGGCTAAGTGCCTTCTCGTCTGGCAACCACGACAGCTGCCATCACGAGGAGACACCTGACTCTGAGCTACAGAAAGTGAAGCAAAATGAGACAGACCACCCAGGGGACGTGAGTGTCAGGGACAGAAGGGGTGCTGGAAGGGCCGGACAGACAAAAAGCACTGGATGCTCATCAGCTCCTCTTAAAAAAAAGTAAACTTCAGGGTTCACATCAGGCTGTGAAATACAGGTGGTACCTTAGGTGGCTTTTGAACAAATATAATGAAATTTCAGGCACATTTGGAGGCTTTTGAACAAACATAATGAAAAGTATTTAACCTGGTTCAGCTGTTAGAGTCAATGAAAAAAGAGATTAGTAGAAGAAAAAGGTTATTTTACTTTCTGGGTGTGAGAAAACCAGCAAGCATCTCACTTCACATTTTTCCCAATTCAGATTTACCTAACGCGGGTCTCCTGATGGGCCCTTTCAGCAAGAAAAGATGGGTCACTGCTTGCAGTGAGCTCATGTTGCATTGTTCTCAGTGACAAAAAGAGGCTTGGAATGGGAATGTGGGCACCGCTGTGTAGAACAGAGAGGCCGTCTCTGAAAGCAATCAGCCTTCATCAGAGGAAGAACGCATGCAGCCCTCACTCCGGCTGGGAACCACCTTTCCAGCTGTCTTCAGGATCCGATTTCATCTGACTTTGTTCTCGGGCTCTCTGATGCGAGGTGCAGAGTTGTTTCCCTGGCAGGACTGGCAGTGACAGCCTTCTGACTGACATGCCGCTCATTTGAGAGGCTTTGCCAGCTCCTTGCCGAGCAGGGGGATCTTGTACCTTTCACGTGCCCCAGTTTGAAGGTGGGATCTGTGTCTTGTTAGGAGATTTTGGAGAGATCTCTGTCGAAGGGTGACATCAGAAGCAAAACAGTTTAGCTCGTGTTGGGAGATGCAAGAATTTTGATGATGCACACAGCCTGGGACCAGACTCAAGGCTTGTGTCTGCCAGGGTCTTAACAGAAGATAAAAATCAGACTCAGATGGTTCAAGAGAGCTTAAGGAAACGTCTGATCTCAGAAGTGTGGGCGTGCAGGAAGAAAACAGAAAAAGATTACTGTGTCTCTCCCAGACCCAGAGGGCCAGTGTGGTAGAGTGTTCCTCTTTCATCAAACTCTGGTTAGAGTTCTCAGAGCCCTTTTCCCAACTGCACCCTGACCTTTGGACCTTCGTGTCCACCTGAACATCGCCCAAGTTCAGTAGAAGTTCTGCTAGGTTGCTTTATCTGGAATGGCTCACCCCACTGTCTGATCATGGTGTCTGTCTGACCAGGCTCCTCACTCCAAAGTGATGAGTGAGCCCCCAGCCTGCCTTCAGCAGGAATCCTATCAGCTCAGTTTAGCTAGAACCCCTCCTTGGCTATGGGATTTCCCCAGTGGCTCAGTGGTAAAAAATCAGCCTGCCAAGGCAGGAGACATGGGTTCGATCCCTGGGTTGGGAAGATCTCCTAGAGAAGGAAATGGCAAGCTATTTCAGTATTCTTGCCTGGAAAATCCCACAGACAGGGGAGCCTGGCAGAGTCACAAGAGTCAGACACGAATCAGTAACAGCAACAACAACAACTCCTTGGCTATAAATTCCCACTTTTTTTCAACATATTCAGAGTTGAGCCTGACCTTCCCCCACCCCCGCCCCCGCCCAGCCCCTCGGTTACTGCAAAATCCCGCTGTGTAGTTTCTACTGCTACTGCCACAGTCCCTCTGAGCAAAGTCTGCCTAACAGTGCCTTGAATAAATGTTTCCTTAATTAAAGGGAGGAAGGGGTTTTCTCCAGCCTGAGCAGGAGCGGTGGAGGAAGGACTGCAGTCCCTGTCAGAATGCGTGGCCGAGAACAGAGAGTGAAGAGGCAGCTTGCCCTCCCCCTCTGCCCGCTCCAGTCCCCTGCTGGTGCCACACGCTGGCTGCACCCCGAGGGGAAGCCAGGCCACCAGGGGGCCCCATCGAAGCAGCCCAGAGGGTCTGGTGATGGGGGAGCAAGGGGAGACCAGTATAGGTGAGGCCATTAGGTTCCAGCTGGCCAGAGGCCTGGAACACGTGTCCTTCTGCTCTTCCTCCCGGCAACCCAAGAACCCGGTCTCTCTGCCAGGTCCCCAGGGAGGGTGTGAGCTGTAGCTCAGTTCCGGCATTAAAAGAAACAGAGCTTGGAGGAGGCCTGTGGCCACATCCACCAAATGACAGGACTGTTTGAAACCCGTTCTTTCCACTTCGCCAGCTCAGAATTACTGGACTCAGAAGACGGAGAACTGTGGAGGGCTGATGCCCCTAGGATGCCTCTTCTTTCTGTCTGTCGTCCAGGGTTTTGCCCAGTAACTGGCATGTAGTGAGTGCATCAGAACTTTTTGAGCGTGTAACAGAATGAATGAATTCCATTCAATGCATAAATAGGTGAAGAAATCAAGGCACAACGTTGGAATGTGACCCCTTACATTAATTAATAATAGAGTTAGAGTGTGTGTCTGGGTCCCCTCCAATGCTGCAAGTTGCCTCCCTTAACCCCCTATCACCATGGAATCAAAGAATTGGGGTGGCTGAAACCCCAGGATTGGTGGTTGAGTCAGGGAGGCAGTTTTACTCACAGACATGTGACAGGGAAGAAGAAAGCGAGGAGTGAGCTGTGTGCTCTGGTTTGCGTAGGTTTGTCATCACTGTGATGTTTGTATCTGTAGCTACATGGCACAGAGACCCCACAGGGCCAAGAAGAGAAGTGTGCCCACGGTGGGAATTAGTATGTGCTCTTTAGAAGGAAAGTAGGCAGCATGTGGGCGGAGTATGTGTCACACTCACATGTGTGTTTATAGTCAGGGGGTTGAATTACATCCCGTCTGAATTCATAAGCTTCTGTCCTAACCTGCAGAGCTCAGAATGTGCCCTTGTTTGGAAATACCATCCTTGCAGATGTATTTAGTGGAGATAAGGTCCCTCTGGGGGTTCTCTGTTGGCTCAGATGGTAAAGAATCTGCCTGAAATGGGCAGGAAGATTCCTGGAGAAGGGCATGGCTACCCACTCCAGTATTCTTGCCTGGAGAATCCCATGGACAGAGGAGTTAGACAGGCTACAGTCCATGGGGTCGCAAAGAGTTGGACATGCCTGAGTGACTAACGCACATACGAACAGTCCCCCTGGAGTGGGTGGCCCTGAATCCAATATGACTGCTGTCCTTGTTTGAACACAGATAGGCACCCAGGGAGAAGGCTGTGTAAAGATGAAAGCAGAGATCAGGAAGATGCCTCTAGAAGCCAGGAAACAACAAAGATGTCCACCAAACCCTCAGAGGCCAGAGGGGAGGTCTGGAGCAGCGCGCCTGACACCTTGATCGTGGACATCCAGCCTCCAGGCTGCGAGAGAACATGCTTCTGCGGTTGGAGCCGCCCAGCCTGTGGCTCTCTGTGTGACAGTCCTCGCTGGCTAGGGCAGGCACACTCTGCATTTACATACACATCCGTCTTTGGATGTGTTTGCTGCTGTCAGTCGCTCAGTCCTGTCCGACTCTTTGTGACCCCATGGACTGTGGCACACCAGGCTTCCCTGTCCTTTACCGTCTCCCAGAGCTTGCTCAAACTCACGTGTATCGAGTTGGTGATGCCATCCAACCATCTCATCCTCTGTCAGCCCCTTCTCCTCCTGCCTTCAGTCTTTCCCAGCATCAGGGTCTTCTCTAATGAGTTGGCTTTTTGCATCATGGGGTCAAAGTATTGGAGCTTCAGCTTCAGCGTCAGTCCTTCAAATGAATATTCAGGGTTGATTGCTCTAGGATTGACTGGTTTGGTCTCCTTGCAGTCTAAAGGACTCTCAAGACTCTTCTCCAGCACCACAGTTCAAAAGCATCAATTCTTCGGTTCTCAGCCTTTTTTATGGACCAGCTCTCATATCCATACACAACTACAGGGAAAACCATAGCTTTGGCTATAGGAACCTTTGTCAGCAAAGTGATGTTTCTGCTTTTTATTACGTTGTCTAGGTTTGTCATAACTTTTCTTCCCAGGAGCAAGTGTCTTTTAATTTACATATGTACATGTTTATACGTTTTTAAATATGTCATGCATGAGAGGCACACACATATGCAGACATGCTGAGGGAGTCTTCCAGCATAGAAAGGTTCTCCCCACACCCCAAGTCCTGGCGGTCCTCCTGCTCTCCCTCCCCACGGCAGAGCAGCAACCGTGGATTCCTAGGCAGCCCCAGCCTTCGCACAACCCCGCCCTCTTCCAGTGTCTGCCTTGCATGCGCCCTCCCAACAGACTCGAGTGTGATGAGAGCCCCGGTGGGCTGACCATGCCCCCGGCAAGGGCCTCCTTGACGGCACTGCTGAGGTCCTACCCTCTCCCTAGAGGAAATCCTCTGAGCCCAGCTCTGCCAGGAGAGAGCTGGGTGTTCACTGCAGCTGTTCCTGACAGCCAGGACATATAGCCTCACTGTCCATGGACAGACGGATAGATAAAGAACCCGCGGTACCTATACACGAGGGAATATTATTCAGCCATAAAAGCATGAAATAATGCCACTTGCAGCAACATGGACCTAGAGATTATCACACTGCGTGAAATAAGTCAAACACAGAAAGACAAATCTTCTATGATATCACTTATACGTGGACCCTAACAGAATGACAACATGCACTTACACAAAACAGAAACAGACCCACAGACGTAGACGCAAACTTATGGTCAGCAAAGGGGAATAGGGCGAGGGACAAATCAGGAGCCTGGGATTCAGATACACACACTATTTATGTAAAATAGGCAGTCAGGAAGCACGCACTGTATAGCCTAAGAGACCCTACTCAATACTTTACAGTAACCTATATGGGAAAAAAATCTGCAAATATATACATGTGAACCATTTCACTGTACGCCTGAAACTAACACAACCGAGTAAAACAACTGTGTCTGCTGAGTCACTACAGCCGTGTCCAACTCTTCGCAGCCCCACGGACTGCAGCCCGCCAGGCTCCTCGTGCATGGGATTCTCCAGGCAAGAACACTGGAGCGGGTTGCCGTGCCCTCCTGCAGAGGGTCTTCCTGACCCAGGGCTCGAAACTGTGTCTCCTGTCTCCTGTATGGCAGGCGGGTTCTTTACAACTAGCACCACCCAGAACATGACATTGTAAAACAACTATACCCCAACATAAAGTAACAATTCAATGTAAAAAACCAAATCGATGAGATTTCTAAGGGGGAAGTAACAAGACTTGGGGAGAAGTTTCCTGTGGACATGTGGGTGTGGACAGACAGCGGAGGGCGTATGTAGGACGACTGCTCACTCTCAAGCACAGAGATCCAGGCACTTAATAAAATGAAGGCCCACAGCTTTGCTTATGTGACCGTGTGACCACTGAACAACCCAGAGGGGTAGGTGGCCCTCTGTATCCCCTCCACGTGTCTCCAGACAAGTATGGGGTCCACACCTTGGGAGCCTAGAAATCAATTCATAGTTTTCAGAACTTTATAAATTAGTCAGTTTATTTTTGCTTTCAATTTTATGAAAGCCTTATGCTGTTGTTTGAACACTGAAAACAAAACCCATTTCAGCACCTAAAATAATCCTAAAATGGAAATTGTTTTTTTCTTCATGGTTGGAAAGCTTCAAGTTGGCCATAGTGATTTTTAAACCCTGATACAAATCAAGGGAGAAAACACTCAAGTCTGCTGTTAAAAATAAGACAACAGGCCCCAAAGGGAGTTGCTTAAGCTAGCCCCAAACAGAGACAATTTAATTACAGTTTTGTCTCTCCCAGAAATGGAAGCTTAAACCAGGCATCTCCTGATCAGCGCTGGTTAGGGAATCCGTCTGGTGGAGCCTGACATCCCCTTAAGGAAAGTAATCTGGCAAAAACCCACCTGCTTTCTCTTTCTTTTTTCCCCAGAATAACATCTTTGTTTCCACTCCTTCCACCTATGAAAGTGTTTCATTCTGTACAGCTCCTCAAAGCGCCTGCCTTCCTGCTTGATTGGAAGCTGTCTGATTCAAATCAATTTTTCTCAGTCTCAAACATTCTAAGATGCTTCAATTCATCTTTTAACACTGCCAAATGCCAAGAACATGTCCACATGCAGCTGAAGGACAGAAATGAGCAGGAGCAACATTGTCCAAAGTCTGACCATCTGGACGCACCTGTCCTCCTTTGCAAAGAGCACCTTGGGCTGGACACTTCCAGCCCTGCAGCATCTCTGACCCTGTGAATTTGATTGTGGGATTGACAAGTAGTTGGAATATTTTGGAAGGCTGAAGTTGGCCCTTCTCAGTGACATCAGAAAAGAAAGGAGATTCTGGCATGTGTGGGTGAAGGTCAGGGTCAGTTAATCACAGGAGGATGGGAGCTAAGCATACATCAAAGAAATGAAGCAATGGTCAGAGTTGTCTCACCCCTCATGCGAAATTCCTCCCAGCCCACTTCAACCTTCTTTTGTTTAGAATCTCCTCCTTTTAGAATGGTTGTGCCTTTCTCCTTCTTGTCCTCAGTGTGCACGGGCTCAGGGGTCCCTAGCGTGATTTCAGCCTGTGTAGGAAGCACACTGCAATTTAGGTAACTGGTCTCTCATCCAAGATCTTGTTCTCTTTGCTAAGTGTTGTGTAAACTTCACAGATGACATCTCGTGACCCTCTGTCTCCTCCCCAGGACCATCTAGAGACAAGGTTTGACTCCAGGGGTGGGGACACATAGATGCCAGTGGTGGAGCTCTGCTTTGGGAGGAAGATCTCAGCGCCCTGATGGACAGGAAGCCTGTGCCAAAGGCTGCTGTTGACCGTAATTGCATTCAACTCTCTCTGAGTCACAGAGAAATGAAACTGCATGGAACAATTAAGCATGGGGATGGCAGAACAATGCGCCTGGCTAATGAGCAGGGGATGACTTATGTTCTGTGTCGTGCATTCATTTATCCCGTCCCAGAGTCGTGCAGCCCAGCACCCACGGGAACACACTATTTAATTTACCATCCACAGACACCTGGCGTGGTGATAATTTTTGCTGTTTGCTTGGCTTTGTTTTTTTTGTAAGTCAATAGATTTTGAATGTCTTTTCATACTTAACTTCCTTTCCACGCAAAAGAATACATTTCATCAGATTTTCCAAGTGAAAATCCTTCAAAATATTTTTTTGAAATTGTGATAAAATTGATATGAAATTCACTTTTAAAAAACTTGAAGGTAAATATCATAGTACATTCAAAGTGTTGCGCAGTCATCACCCCTACCTAGTTCCACATTTTCATTACCTCAAAGGACAATCACTAAGGTATTTCCACCTCAGTTCATTTGCTCATTCTAGGCATCTCACATAAGCAAAATTATATATAACATGTGCCCTTTTGTGTCTGGTTTCTTTCATTTAACATAACACTTTCAAAACTCTTCCATGTTGGAGCGTGTGTTATACTTCATTCCTTTTTATGGCCAAATTATGTGGGTTTACTGAGTTTGTTTATCCATCCATCAGTTAGTTGATGAATTCTTGAGTTGTTTCCACTCTTTGGCTGTGTGGTAAGCAAAAGCAAGTTTTTTTCTTTTTTTAAGACTTTTTTCTTTGTTGTTTTTGCCACAGATTAAAAAAAAAAATACATCACTCATTCTTATTCCAGGTTTATACTGGACTCCACTTTCTCTATAGCCTCGTGTCTGGAGTTAAAGAGTGGCCTTCATTTTCCTTTCCGACAGTCAGGACTAGATAAGACTTCCAGGAGGTCACAGGCTTTTGTGATGTCCTGAAAGACTTTAGGCCTCTGGAAAGTAGGATATAGGTAAGAATGCCAGCCTTTGGGATTCCTGCTGAAAAATGGACACTGGCGACTCTGCTGCAGTTAACTCTCTGCAGTGCGACCCCACCCGCTACCGTTCACACATTGTGGAGCCTGCCCTGCTTCACATCCCTGTGTAATTACAGCCTTGAACACAAAGACAGTGCCTCAGCAGTAGATGAAGACAGCAACAGGGTATCACCCACACACACCCCTATTTGCACCCTTGAGTATTTGCAAGAAAGAAGGCAGAACCCAGGATCTGACTGTGATCCAGCTCCTGTCTCAGAGGTGGCAGAGGACAGCTCTGATTTTTTATGTACCTTTCAGTTAGTCGTGGCTTCTCAGCCTCTGCTCTGCCGGCTTTGTGGCCCAGATTGTTGTCCGAGGGCCCACGCACTGAAGGATGATCAGCTGCGTCCCAGCCTCTGCCCATTAGATGCAAATAGCAGCACTGCGCTGCCTCTGCCATCGTGATCATTGGAAGTGTCTCCAGACATTGCTAAATGTCCCCGAGGAGGCCAGATCACTCTGCTTGAGAACCACTGGGTCAGAGCAAATAAACAGACTCATTATTCCCAAGACCTCCAGGCCTTTTTCTTGGAGGGAAGGAAGGGACAGAGAGGGATGCAGGAAATTACAGGCAAAGGGAAGGGTTATCTGGAGAGAGGAAGCCAAACCAGGGCAGATGTCTGTTTGTTTAGGTTCCAAGGGCCGTCTTATCAGGGGACACGTTTTAACGGAGCAGCTGATCACAGACTCGGGGATCATTGCTCCCAAATTGCCCCTCTGTCACTGCTCATTACAACAGCTCCCATTTGAAATCTGTTTCTGCTTTCTGCCCTCTCTGAAGAGACTAGTGAATGAGGTCACAAAGATGAATGGCTGCTAAAAGCTACTGTGTTCTGATATTTCTCCAAGGAAAATGAATCGCCATGTTCTGTGAATGCAATCCCCTAAAATACAGACACTGGAAGTGGTTGGCTGTGGCGAATGAGTTGGTTCTTTAAGGAAGTCCTCAGAGTCAGACACGACTGAGCAACTTTCATTCTCACTTCGGATTAACTTTCATGTCCTTGACTCAAAATGTCTTTGGAGGATAAATACGGGATACCGGCAAGCTCTTTTAACCCACAGTGTTAGAAAGCGTCATCAAAGTCCTGGATGTGTGAGTCACCTCTGCCTCGTTTCCGTGTTGGGTCAGCATGGTTCTCTTCTGTAAAGCTAGGTTTTTCATGCGTCCCTTGGAAGTTTCCTCAAGACCGGTTGAGTTTGTCATGTTCGTTCTACGTCTGGGCTTCTCTGACTTAAACCAGCTCACTCTAAACTCTTCCCATCACCCAGCTGCCATTTTCCTGACATCCGCAGGATAGCTGTGTCATTCACTTATAGAATGAAGACCTGCTCCTGTCCCAACCTTCTCTTTTTTCCCCCTTTGTCCAGAGATTCTTTCCACTTTGCTTCCTTCCATGTCTAAATATTGCCTCTACCCCAAGCCGTTCTACCTACTCCCTTCTGCTCTGCTTCCAATTTGGATGCTTCCTTGTACTTTTTTCTTTTTAGCTGATGAGCCAACGGAAGTTAGAGACCTGCCACTGCTGAGCTCTGAGCTCTGTGACTTTTGCTCAGACCACACTGACTCAGCTGACGTGGAGGACGGATGCTACCTGCCCCTGAGGCATCACGGGAGAATGTGAGATGACTGTTAAAGTGTTTTGTGAAGTGAAAGTACAAAACAGAGTCGATCTATATATCTATGTACTTACTTTGCTCCCTGAGCTCATCACAGACCACTTCTCCCGTTACTCTGTCTAGGAAATCAGTCCTGAATATTCATTGGAAGGACTGATGCTGAAGCTGAAACTAATACTTTGGCCTCCTGATGAGAAGAGCTGACTCATTTGAAAAGACCCTGATGCTGGGAAAGATTGAGGGCAGGAGGAGAAGGGGACGACAGAGGATGAGGTGGTTGGATGACATCACCGATGTGATGGACACGAGTATGAGTAAACTCCGGTGGTTGGCGATGGACAGGGAGGCCTGGCGTGCTGCGGTTCATGGGGGTTGCAAAGAATCGGACATGACTGAGAGACTGAACTGAACTGAACTTAACTGAACACCTTTTCATTATCTTTCTTGCTTCTGGTGTCTTCTACATTTCTGCTTATTTCCAACTTCTCTTCTGCATGACATTCTTTAAGGTTCATGGAAGTAAATGCAAACTCCAGAAACTGCATCCTGGAATGTCCCTGCTACCGACTGATGCCCCTGGTACTTATGGCTTGAACACAAAAGTGTCCATGTGACTGAAATGGATGGTCCTTCTTTTGCATGGAAAGCTTCCCCTCAGATACAGCTCACCTGGACAGCTGGCAGGATGATCACAGCAAGAAAATATACTAAACTGTCCGCCTCTCCCTCATCTTCTTTGCTCTCATTTTCCTGTATTCCTTTTCTAGGGGATGGATGGGCTTCCCAGGTGGCTCAGTGGTAAAGAATCGGCCTGCCAGTGCAGAAAACGTGGGTGTGATCCCTGGTCCAGGAAGATGTCCTGGAGAAGAAAACAGCAACCCATTCTACTATTCTTGCCTGGGAAATCTCATGGACAGAGGAGCCTGGTGGGCTCCAGTCCGCGGGGTTCTGTAAAGTTGGACACAACTTAACAAGTGAAGAGATAACACGGAATGGATATGAGCAGAGAGAGATAGAGACAGGAAGGAAAGGAGATACTCAATCCTGTGTGACCTGGAGAGGGCAGTGTCTAGCCTCGACATGGCCAAGCGGACTCCTGTGCCCATTCGGAATGGGGGCTCTGGCTTCC
This sequence comes from Oryx dammah, assembly GCF_014754425.2. Lineage (NCBI taxonomy): Eukaryota > Metazoa > Chordata > Mammalia > Artiodactyla > Bovidae > Oryx > Oryx dammah. The sequence continues at coordinate 4,289,019 of NW_024070204.1, forward strand.
TGGAGCGCCATGGAGAAACACTGGTTCACTCAGGAGGCGTTTGCTTACTAATCAGTGATGTCTGAGCAGGTGTTGAGCTGGAGGGTGGTGGCATGTGCGCTAGAATTCTAGTCTCCATACTCAAGCCAACCTTGGTTAATTTCCTCTTTGGAGTTGTTCATGATTCAGTTACATAAGAAGCTTCTTGGGACATTTATTCTCTTGTCCCTTAATGCTTAAAAAGAATACTTTAAAGTGTTTCTAGTCAGTGAAAAGACCTTGGTTAGGAAACATTTTTGGCATCCTCTGAGTTGCAGTAGGCATCTCAGAATCAGAGATATTCAAAGCTGCGACATTTGACTGCCTTTCACATGCTGCCCAGCAGCTGACCCGGTCGCTTTCCTTTTTCTCCACGTGCTTGTCAGCAACCATGGATCTCAGTCCTTTGCCAAGAAAGCTGTTTCCATCTCAGTAAAACTTCACAGCCCGTGCGACTCTGGTGCTGTGAAGCCACAGAGCAGGAATTTCCAGAATTGCTTTTTCTCGGAGTGTACAGAGGTAGGGCAGGCTCCTGTGTGCAATGAGGCATTCTTCTTCTCTGTCCTGCCATTCCTGCCCTGTGGGCTTGAACGGTCTTATTTACCAGCACAGTTCAGTTGAGGTGAGTCATTGTATTTATGCTGAATAGTTTTGACCATTCATTACCAATCTATTATCTATATTCTCAGGCTGTTACTGAGCGATGAGATTGCTCAGTTGAGATAAGGATGCCAACCATCATCTCAGCTGTATTCAGTGGAGTCGATAGGCAAGAGGCAATCAGGTCATTTCTTGCTGGATCATCGCACTAGGAATGGGGTTTTCAGGCTTTTTCAAGGGAGCTCATCGTTTCAATCTCTGGACCAAAGAAGGAAAAAGGGAGTGTTACACTTTCAAGGCTACGGTTTTTCCTGTGGTCACTATGGATGTGAGAGCTGGACTGTGAAGAAGGCTGAGCGCCGAAGAATCGATGCTTTTGAACTATGGTGTTGGAGAAGAGGCTTGAGAGTCCCTTGGACTGCAAGGAGATCCAACCAGTCCATTCTGAAGGAGATCAGCCCTGGGATTTCTTTGGAAGGAATGATGCTAAAGCTGAAACTCCAGTACTTTGGCCACCTCGTGCGAAGAGTTGATTCATTGGAAAAGACTCTGATGCTGGGAGGGATTGGGGGCAGGAGGAGAAGGGGACGAGAGAGGATGAGATGGCTGGATGGCATCACGGACTCGATGGACGTGAGTCTGAGTGATCTCCGGGAGTTGGTGATGGACAGGGAGGCCTGGCGTGCTGGGATTCATGGGGTCGCAAAGAGTCGGACACGACTGAGCAACTGAACTGACTGACTGACTGACTGACTCAAAGTCTGGGAATTTTGCATATCTTTGTACTCAGTGATTCCACTACTAGTACGTTATTCTGAGAAATAACAGGTTTTTTAGTAGGTTTAATAGTAGGTTTAGATGGTTTAATAGTAGTTGTTTCATTTGTTGGGCTTCCCTGATGGCTCAGTGATAAAGAATCCACCTGCTAATGCAGGAGACCTGGGTTCAACCCCTGGGTCAGGAAGATCCCCTGGAGAAGGGAATGGCCACCCACGCCAGTATTCTTACCTGGAAAATCCCATGGACGGGGGAGCCTGGAAGCTATAGTCCATGAGGCTGCAAGAGCTCGACAGGACTTCGTGACTAAACAACAACAACTTCATCCGTTAAGCTACTGGTGTGTGTGTATGCATGGTCAGTCGCTTCTGACATGTTCGACTTTTTGTGACCCTATGGGCTGTAGCCGCCAGGCTTCTCTGTCCATGGGATTCTCTAGGCAAGAATACTGGGGTGGGCTGCCATGCCCTCCTCCAGGGGGTCTCCCTGACCCAGGGTTTGAACTCCTTTCTCCCGCATTGTAGGCAGATTCCTTACTGACTGGGCCACCAGGGAACACCATTATTATGGTGTTCTTGATTATAAAAAAAATATGGATAGTGTAAGCGTGGCAATGTTGACTCATTATGATGCTATAGAAAATATTTAGTGTTGCAGAAATTGTTGTGTTTCTTAAGTAAAACCAAAGTTTAAAAAGCAACATATGCAGATACAGTAATCAAAATGTCATGGTGCTGGCATAAAGATGGATATATAGACCAATGGAATAGACTTGAGCATCTTGAAATACACGCATACATTTATGGCCAATTACAGGGCTTTCCTGGCGGCTCAGATGGTAAGAATCTGCAAGGCGGGAGACCTGGGTTCAATCCCTGGGTTGGGAAGATACCCTGAGGAGGGCATGGCAACCCACTCCAGTATTCTTACCTGGAGAATCCCATGGACAAGAGCAGCCTGGAGGGCTACAGATGATGGGGTTGCCCAGAGTCAGACACGGCTGAGAGACTAAGGCAGCTAAGGCCATTTGATGTGGGAAAAAGTAGTTTCTTCAACAAGTTTGGCTGGGAGCCCTCAGCCCTGCAAATTTGGCGCACTGGGGTGATCTTAAGTGAGGGAAGGGGCGTCAGAGGTGGTGTGGTATAAGGAAGTGAGCCGTGAAACAGGGTTTGTTCCAATCCTCCCCACCACACACGAGAACATATGCAGTTACTGCTGAGTCTTGAAAAATAATGGCTGTAGAGTAACAGCTTTCCAGCAGGGTTTCCTTGCCTGGAAGGTTCCGCCACAACCCTCAGGTTCATGCTGGGGTGTTTTAATAATTCATTTCTTTTTTTAAAATTATGAACTTATTTGGCTGCTCCAGGTCTTAGTTGCGGCGTTTGGGATCTTGGATCTTGGGGTGGCATGTGGAGTCTTTTTAGTTGCACAATGGGAACGCTTATTTGCAGCACATGGTATCTAGGTCCCTGCTGCTGCTGCTGCTAAGTCACTTCAGTCATGTCCAACTCTGTGTGACCCCATAGGCAGCCCACGAGGCTCCTAAGTCCCTGGGATTCTCCAGGCAAGAACACTGGAGTGGGTTGCCATTTCTTTCTCCAATGCATGAAAGTGAAAAGTGAAAGTGAAGTCACTCAGTGGTGTCTGACTCTTAGCGACCCCATGGACTGCAGCCCACCAGGCTCCTCCGTCCATGGGCTTTTCCAGGCAAGAGTACTGGAGTGGCTAGTTCCCTGACCAGGGATCAAACCAGGGCCCGTAGCATCAGGAGCTCGCAGTCTCAGTCACTGGACCGCAAGTGAAGTGCCCTTGCTGGCATTTTGAAGCCTCCTTAGTTAGGACCCTTGGAACACTGACCCTCCCAGCTTTCATTGCGGTCTTAGTTCTATATTGTTGTAGTTCAGGCGCTCAGTCGTGTCTGACTCTTGTGACCCCCATGGGCTGCAGCACGCCAAGCCTCCCTGTCCTTCACTATCTCCTGGAGTTTGCTCAAACGGATACTGAGTTTTGCCCAATGAATGCTCCTCTGTTGAAATAGAAGCTCCATGCGCTCAAGCTCAACGGACAAGTTGTCCGCAGTTTTCCCCCTGTTTCTGGCTCAGCACAGAGGAGCAGTGGATAGACATATTTGAATGAAGGAGGATGATGAGATGGAGCTAGCTAGGTAACCATTGCTGGGCAATAGGCTTCCGAGTCACTGATGCTCTTAGACCATCCCTCACAAAGAAGACCTGAGAATTTCAGCAGTGGGTGGGTCAGTGGGAACCCCACAGCCCTTCCAGGGACCACCGGGCCCTTTTCCGATGCTGCTATGCTTTTGTCCGCCTCTCCTTTCCATTCTGGCCGTTTGTGAGTCCCTGCTTCCTCAGACCTGCTTTCTAAGTCCCTGCTTTACCAGTGGACACCTCCCCAGGCCCGCTGGGGTGCCTGTGCATGGCCAGGCAGGGTCCTTCACACACAGAGAATGACAGGAAGGGATGTGATTCTCTGCCTTTTCCTTTATTGCTTTGTATTGAGAAGTGGGGTATTTCCTGTCATATCAGTAAACAAAGATGTTACAGTCATCCGTGATTCCAGCCCTCCAGGGCAACCATGAAGGAGAATGATACCTATGATTCCATCAGACTACACCCACCCACTACACTGAGCCTGGAGGAACTCAGGATGTATAAAAACTCAGGATACTGGCTGAGGATAGCTGAGATGCACACAAAAGGAATGATTTCATTGAGCCCAGACCCTTGCATCGTCCCCTACCCAGAAAAGCGCTAAATTCCATGACTTAAGATATCTGGTTTTCCTTAATCAATAATAACTGTTTGATGTTCAGACTACCTGCCCCTTGTTACAAAACTTCTAGATAACCTGATTCCTCCCCACAGTCGCTTTAGAACAGTTCTCCTAGGGTCACTTGAGATGTGACCCTAGGCATCCCAGGCATGAGGTCCTAAAAGTTCCCACCGAATAAAACATAACTCTCAATTTTCAGGTTGTGACTAGTTTTTAAGTTGACAGTATATAGTTGATATCAGGCAGAATATGGAAAATAACCCAAAGTGAAATCTTCAGTCTCAGCCCTGTCCTTCCAAACACGAGTGAGGGCCGAGACTTAAATTTCCAGCCTCATGTGACCACATGGCTTTGCATGAGGACTGAAGACTGGGTCAGCATCCTTCATGAGACAGCCTGGGATTCTGAATCTGTAAACTTTCCCAGGAGATTTTCACGATCAGACCAGTCTAGGAAAAGTTTCCTTAAATGGACAGTGTAAGTACAAGCTGTTTTAGAACCTTAGAAGCTGCTGCTTCCAGAGGAATCCTGCGATGGGTGAGGAACCTACTGAAGCATCCTCTTCTGTCTCAGCTTTCTCCAGATCCTTCCTTCCAGACACCCCTTGGACTAAAGATTTGGTTCCAGCCATGCCTCTTGTAGACTCTCCTGCACCCCCAAAGAAGTGGAGAAGCTGGAAGAACTCAAAACATCGCTTTCTTTGATTTCTTTCTTTGGTGAAGAAATGGCATCAGAAAGGGGTGTCTTCAGGGTGTCATTTCCGACACAGACACGGGCAAACATGCCCATCTGAGACCTCCACCCCGAGAAGCCTGCTGACTCTTTCCAGCTCACTCTACCTGATGGAAACCTGTTCACCCACAAGTCCCCTTTTCCAGGCAGAGAGAAACAGAGGTCTGGGAAATCAGGCTGGGAGCACTGTTTGTGACTCCACATGCTCGGATGATACGGAGCGTTCAGAAAGGAAGGCTTCTGCTCAGTTGTGGATTAAGCATCTTACAGCCATTCATTCAAGGGTCCCTGGAATTTGTAGAGTTGAACTCAGCATCAGTCAAATTAAAAAGCTGGAGACAGGATGGAAATGGAAGTAAGGAGGGCATTTATTGTCATTTCCTAATATCATCGCAGTGGACCATGGCAGGATGCAGGATGAAATGAAGTTCCGGTCCAGTGGGAGATGGGATTTCTTTGCACAATGGGGATGCTGCCGAGACGCACCTGCTCTCACTCTCTCGGGGGTCAGAAAGGCTCCAGTGCTGGACATCAGTTTCCGGTCACCCATGCTTTTATCAGAAGGTACTTGTTGGGTTGGTCATAGCTCAGTGAAACTGGGGTTGTTCTGTGTGTCAATCAGACACCTGGAGACACCCGGCCCAAGGAGGTAATCCAGAGACCTTGGGTTGAGGGAAGGAGTTGAGTTACTGTAATAAACAGGTCCCACGCAAAACAGCCATGGGGCCTCAGCCCACCCACCAAACCTGGACACTGCTGCCTCGTCTGTGGAATGGAGACCTCCCCAAAGACAAAGGCATGGAGGGGACCTGCCACACCCGATCTCTCCCTGTCCATCCTCTGTCTTTGGAGGTGCAGTCCACACTCAGGAAGGCAATTTGGGGTGGCAGAGCTGAGACTCACTCCTGGAGCAGGAGTATTTTCAGGGAGAATTTTGGGAACCCATGTCAGCTTTGTTGGTTTTCCCTGTGGTCCACAAATCCGTTTTAAAATAAATACGTTGGGTGGTCACGAATTCTTTCTACTCAGAAAGAGGAAAAATCATCAGTTAAAGACATTCTTTTAAAATCTTCCTGAACTCTGAGACATTTGATACAATGCACCAGTTCCTCTTTTCAGAAACTCCCCTGTGACCTTGACCCGGGAAGACCTGTTATGCACAGATCTGTGAACTTAACCTCTGTGCCCCCTCTCCAAAGTGTAGCCCCTGACCTGATGTGATTTATTTCCTAAGCTGTGGAGATACGCCCTTACCTTCATCCTGATCAGTCCATCTCAGATAAGTGCAGCTCTTCTGTCATGAAGTCCACACACTTACTGTCCAAGTCATGACCTTCTCCCCAAACAAATGCCCGCCCTGAGATTCCCGAACTTTATACACTGAGTGATTGTTCCATTTTAAGACATTTTTTCTTTTCTTTCTTTACCTCAATTAATCAGCCATCAAGTTGTATTTATGTGTGTGTGTGTGTTTAATTTCTAAAACCTCCCTATGAAGTAATGGACACACGCGGTCTTTGGAGTCAGACCCAAGCACACGTCCTGGTGCGTTACCTGTGTATTTTCTGGCAAATTACTTAACTTTGAAAACTGTCTGCATCCTCATCTCTGTGTGGGAATCAAGCACCTGTCACAGAGTTTCTGTGAGGAGGAGGAAGAGGTGAACACCATGCCTGAACGGCATGCCTGCCGTGGACTCCTGGCCCCTTGCACACGGGGCACCCCTCCTTCTCAGCTCCTCCCACTTCAGCACCCCAGCCCCTAGTGCTCACCAGCCATACCCTGTAAAGATGATGGTGGGGGCAAGGGTGTCTTACCTGGAAAATGTCAGCCCCGTCACCCTGTGCCTTGCTCCACAGCCTTGGCGAGTACAGAACCCTCAGGGTGTCCAGGACCCTCTGGACCTGCATGCATCAGCGCTTCCAGTCTACCCCACATTTATCCCTGACAGCGTGGGTCAGACTTCTAAGGCTTCAGTCACTTCCTGCCTGCTCCATCCTCTCATGCTTTACTACCCAGAGCTGCCTCTGTGAGATCTTCTTACTTTCCACTCACACGGCCATGCTCCACACTTCCAAAACACATCCCAACTCTTTACTCTGCTGGAGGCCTCCTGGCCCTCCTGCCAACCAGAGCTGCTGCTGCTCCTGCCATCTCACCACCTCTCCTTGAGTCTCCAGGGCCCCTGCAGGGCAGGAAGCATGAATGAAGGATTGTAATTGTAAACAGAGATGGGCTGCTTTCTGTCAGGATTCTGGCTCTGTGGGAGCATCAGATGCTCCTCTAAAAGTCAAACAGCACCTTTCTCTTCACTAATCCTTGAAGCAGGGTTCTGAGAGAAAAATATCACCTCCTTCCACCATATAGAACACTGGGACCCCTCCAGGCTGGGCTGTGTGCTGGCTCCCGGGCTCTCCGACACCGAGTCAGGGGCTGGAGTTGCCTCAAGCCATCTGCGATGCAGCTGAGCATTCCTCAGGGTAGGTGTGTCCTCCTGTTGCCCCGAGCACAGCCGGGAGGCCTGAGCCGTGGTGGCATTGCAGCCAGTGGTGAGAGACCTACTTTCTTGTTCTGAGTTCAGGTTGTGATTGCTGAGCTGCAGCTGGGCCATGTCTGTCTGGGTCTCATGATTTAAAAGCACACAATCCCACTTATGTGACAAGGGGAGGAGGGGGTTAAGAGCACCGAGTTCCGTGCTGGCGCGTGAGTGCTCAGTGGTGTCCGGCCCTTTGCGACCGCATGGACTGCAGCCCGCCAGGCTCCTCTGTCCATGGTGTTCTCCAGGCAAGAATACTGGAGTGAGCTGCCATTTCCTCCACCAGGGGCTCTTCCCCACCCAGGGATCGGGCTGTAACCTCCTCTGTCTCCTGCACTGGCAGGCGAAGTCGGGGTCCAATGCCAAGTGCCCAGCATCCAGGAGCCCTGGGACCTGGGAAAGCTCCTGGGAGACCCTCAGAGCCCCTCTAAACTCAGATGCTCAGAACATCTCCTGTGGCATTGGGTGGCCTTGCAAACTCTGTATTGATGCTCAGAAAGCTTAAGATCTGGGACTGAGATGTGGGAGAGGTTTTGTCACTGAGGGGTCACAGGTGGGGTCCCTGGGGGACAAAGCCTTCTAGGAGCTAAGGCTCCTTGTCTGACCCCAGAGAATATTCATGGTCCCTGCCTCTCAAGTTACAGGAGGATTCAAGTTCACCCTCATGGGACACGCAGGTTTATTCTTGCTTTTGATCAGCTTTTAGGAAAAAGGGTCAACTCCCAGAGTCTGTCCAGGACACAGAAATACACACTCGACACCTGGGCGGGAGTGGACACTGTGTCAGGTCCTCTGTGGCTCTGCTGAGACCCATTCTGCCAGCGCCCATCAGTAGCCCAGCTTCCACTGGCTGAATGAAATGGCTGCATGGACTACTTTTTGCAGCAGAGTTCTAAGATCAGGGACAACTTGTCTTCATGATTCTTCTCATTGCTCTGTCCACCCCTCTCACCCACCTCCATTTTCCTCTCTCTAATGTCACCTCCACCTGGATTTCCCCTGGAGCATCTGCTGTGGGAAACACTGGAAAGCCTGGTGCTGAAGCTGAAGCTCCATCCTTTGGCCACCTGATGTGAAGAACTGACTCATTGGAAAAGACCCCGATGCTGGGAAAGATTGAAGGGAGGGGGAGAAGGGGACAACAGAGGATGAGATGGTTACATGGTATCACCCACTCAATCGGCATGAGTTTGGGCAAAGTCCAGGAGATGGTGAAGGACAGGGAAGCCTGGCATGCTAGAGTCCATGGGGTCACAAAGAGTTGGACACCACCAAGCGACTGAACAACAATCTGCCTTGGGAGCCCCGGGCATTAGCGTCCCTGGAGCCACATATCCTTTTTCTTTCCTGATTGACCTTAGCCATGTAGCATCAGCCCACCTGTGGTTTGTCTGGGATGGAACAGGGGTCTCAGGAACAAGCCATGTTGCCCAATTTGCATCCACAGTCCCACCTTCTACCCCTTGATATTAACTAACTGCAGAATAATACAGGGAAAAGCCTGGATCAAAGAGGTGACCTCCAAGCATAGAGATGGCTCTGTGTAATGTTAGGGGCGTTTGGATCCTTGAAACTAACTTGCATCTAGAGCTTTGAGAGCCTTTTTCTGTGACAGTTTTGGAGACGCTGGTCAGAGACCCAGAGCGCACACAAAATTCTGGGATTCACGCACAGGCACTGACAGTATCAGACAGTGACTGCTCTGGAAATGGATTCGTTCTGAGCCTCCTCATTTCTTGCCCAAATATACTTTGGTTCACTTTAGCTAAATAGGAAAAAAATGGCTTCCTCGGCTGGAATTCTGAATGGTGATTCATTTTGGTGGAAACGCTTTTAATTAAAACAAAACAAAACAAAACAAAAAACAAACCCTGAGGTGTCAGGACATATGAATCCCGGACGGTCACCGAGCCCAGGGGGCCCTGCCATCGTGACAGCAGACGTGAGAGCAAATTAAATTCACAGATCACCGGTGCCCCTTTCCAGGGGCGAGCTCTCAAAATCGGTTGGTTTATGCAAGTGATTAAAAAGTGTGGAATGCCTTCTTTGGAAATGGTCATGCATATTTAAGAGTCATTAGGATGTCAGAAATGCATGGGGTGAACACCAGGAGGAAGTGGTGCTCGCTTCGGGCGAGTCTGCTGCAGACTGACTGACTGCCAGTGTGCAGAGGAACCAGGATGCAGAGAGGGTAGCTGATGGGCAGACTGTTCCCTGTCAAGGTTAAGTCTGTGTGGGGACGTCAGAGCAGCGTCGCAGTGACATTGACGCCAATGACGGATGAAGGGAGCTCATTTGTTTCCATGCTTTGCAACCCACCTGTCCTCCAGCAGAGGTGGGGAGGACTCAAAGGGGGTGTCTAACACCCAGATGGCAAGGAGGGGTGACACCTGTGCCCTGGAGAAGGGCTGAGAGGTCTCCATCTGTTCCTCCAAGCTCAGGCATGACAGCTCTGTGGCCCCGTGGGGGCTCCCTCCCAGATCCTGTAGACACCTACACAATCACTCCAAGGCTGCCAAAGTGGACTCTGACCATTTCCTGTGTGTTCAGAAATAATGCCCTTTTAAGATATCTTCATTGGCTCAGAGCCATGGGAGGTGGGGCCAGGGATGCATTCCTGGGTGGAGAGATTTCCCGAGAGGATGTCTGAGCAGGGAGATTCGGGCCAGGAACATGAAGGCCAAAGGCGGAAGCACTCCTGGCTCCTGGCCCCTGGCCCCTGGCCCTGAGCCCTGGCGGGCCAGGCGACAGGAGGCTGGCTGCACAGGGCCATCAAGGGACAGCTCCTGGCTGGGACAGCAGACGACAGCTCCTCTTCTCCCTCACGCTCTCACTCTCCATCTCACGTAGCTTCCACCCGACTCTCCACGTGGATTTACAGAGAACACGATCCTGAGGGTCTCCTGTTGCTAGTGAGGTGATTCTGGAGTAAAGACAAGACCACTTTGGGGCTGGGCGGTGGAGCGCCGTGGAGAAAGCAGAGACTGGGCCAGATGCAGCCACGGCTCTGCTGGCTGGCCTGACGGGGCCGGGAGGTGTCACTGCTGCTCCTCCCGATGGCAGACTCTCCAGGCATCTGTGGCGTCTCGGTGGGTCCAGGTGGCCAAGCTCAGCTCCGGCCTTTTCGGGAGCAGTGCCCCACCGCACACTCGGGAGGCATGGGTGGCATGTGCACTGGGACCCAGCTGCTGCCTGTCCTGGACACTTGAACTGTCCAGAGAGCCGGGAGCCATCTGGTCTCCACTAGGCAGAGCTGAGATGAGCTTGAGCATTGCCAGAAGGGTGTCTCAGGGGCCCATGGGTGTTGGAGTTGCAGGCACAGTGGGGTGGACTGAGCTGGGAGGGTGGGCCTTAGTACAGCTGATGCCAGTGACCCCAGGGCCCACCCCACCAGCAGCTCTGTGCCTGTACCCACCAGCACGCAGCCCAGCCTGCTTCCTCAGCCTGGGTTTCAATCCCCAGTCTCCGTGGACTGCGGTGGGGGAGCACGTTGGGCAGCTCTCACCCCTGGATTCCTAGCATCTTCCTGCTCTGAGCCCTCACTGCACTTTCTGGCTAACCCTGAAGGGCAGCTTCAAGACAAGGTCACACATCAGCCCCAGTGACCCAGCGAACTCACAGAAGGACTGCTTCCTACCATCTTGGGGAAGCCCACCTGGATGCAGGACAGAGAGGAGAAGCCAGGCTTAGGAGCTTAGGAATCTCAGGAAGGGCTGGAGCTCCTGGGTCAAAGCACCCAAGAAAAGGGCAGCTTAGACAACACAACTGCATTGCCTCACCGTCTGGAGGCTGGAAGTGCACGACCAAGGTGTTGGCAGGGCTGGTTCCTCCTGAGGCATAAAGAGTGTCTACTCCAGGCTTTTCCTGAGACTCTGGGGGTTTATGGACGATCTTTGATGTTTCTTGGCTTGCAGAAGCATCGTCCCGCTCTCCGCCTTCGTGTTCATACAGTGTTCTCCCTGAATGAAAGTCTCCGTGTCCCAAATCCCTCTTTTTATAAGGACATCAGTCATACTGGGTTAAGGGCCATACCCTACTCTACTGTGACCCCTTCTAAATTTAACTCACCACGTCTACGAGGTCACACTCTGACCACGTCTACGAGGACTCTCTTCCCCGTGAGGTCACACTCTGACCACGTCTACGAGGGCTCTCTTCCCCGTGAGGTCACACTCTGACCACGTCTATGAGGACTCTCTTCCCCGTGAGGTCACACTCTGACCACGTCTGTAAGAACTCAGTTTTCTGTGGGGTCCCACTCTGAGACTCTGGTGTGATGACATCAGTGAATTTGTAGGGACACGACTCAACTCATGGGGCTTCCTTGGTGGCTCATTGATAAAGAATCCACCTGCAGTGCCTGAGACCCAGGAGATGTGGATTCAATCCCTGGATCGGGAAGATCCCCTGGAGGAGGAAATGGCACCCCACTGCAGGATTCTTGCCTGGAGAATCCCACGGACAGAGGAGCCTGGGGGCTGCAGTCCACGGGGCTTCAGAGAGTCGGACACGCCTGAGAGACAGGGCAGGTGCACACGACTCAACCCGTAACAGGCAAGGCCAGCTGCTGGGGCTGGAGTTCCCCACTCTCAAGCGTACTGGCTGGACTGGCCTTGGCAGAGAGAGAAATGGCATCGTTTTAATTCCCGTTAAGAGTAAAAGTGTGGTCCCAGGCTTCCTGGAGCTTCCTGGGAGTGAAATAGCTTCAGGTGTTAAGGAGCTGGTGGAGGACTCTGGGACCTCGAACTCTTCTCCAAGTAGGGTAGCAAGTTACTCTGAAAGGAGCTAAATGTGTCAGCAACTTCCTCAGTCAGGTCAAAGGGATGGCCAGTGTTGAGAACTGGAGCCCCCTGGTAGAATTCATTGAAAACCCACTTTTAACTGTTCAGCCTGGGCATAGCCCAGCCTCACGTGTCAGATGCCCTGGGTGTAGGGAGGCGCCAGACAGAGTGGGAAGGAACAAGGGCTCATAACGCTTCTGTCAAAAGGAACCGTTGAGAACTGATCAGGGAAGTGAGATTTTCAGTGACTGTAGGGAATATTTTAAGTCGTAGCAATTTGATAGTGTTTGCCTCATAGAACATGGGAAATGCCAAAATCCTGGACTGGCAGACTTCACTTTAAATGAGCTTTAGTGGTATTTTCAACAAAGCATACAGATGCTAGGACAGAAAGTCAGAGAGCTGAGGGGCCCTGTGGAGGGCAGGGCAGAGGGTTATTACCTCAGGGAGTTTGCTGGCGTTGAGCTGGAGCTCAAGACCCTCCGGAAAGCACCCTGCACCCTTGCTGTCCAGCAGGCCTTGGTTCCTTGTCGGCTTTCTCTCCTCTGTCCTACACCAGGTGGTCAGAGAGCCTCCAGTCATTTTAGCTAACATTGCACACTGGATCTGTAGCGTGCCTGGTTTCCGTTCCTTAAATCTCTACAGAAGATATCATATATGTGCTTCTAAATCAGGTTCTCTACACATGTGCACGCTCCCGCTGTGCGGTAGGTGACCTCCTGGAGTGTGGGGATGTGGGCATGAATGTGACGGACTTAGATTTATTGGGACGAGTATAGCAGCATGATCTGTAGGCAGGTCAGTAGGACACAGGAGAGAAGAGAATGATGCCCATGGGTGAGCAGGGAGCTTGGTGGAATCAGGAAGAGTGGATGGGACTTCCCTGGTGGTACAGTGACTGAGACTCTGTGCTCCCAATACAGAGTCCAGGCTCCATCCCTGATCAGGGAGCCAGATCCCACCTGCTGCAACTAAAGGTCCCTCCTGCCGCAATGAGGATCAAAGATCCCAGACCTGGTGCAGCCAAACAAATACATGAATATTAGAATGAAAGAACAGTGAGTGATGCTTGAGTTGGGGTTTGATGGGGAGTAAAGGGAGGCAGAAAAGCATCTACTTCTGCTTTATTGACTATGCCAAAGCCTGTGACTATGTGGATCACAATAAACTGTGGAAAATTCTGGAAGAGATGGGAATACCAGACCACCTGACCTGCCTCTTGAGAAACCTATATGCCAGTCAGGAAGCAACAGTTAGAACTGGACATGGAACAACAGACTGGTTCCAAATAGGAAAAGGAGTACATCAAGGCTGTATATTGTCCCCCTGCTTATTTAACTTCTATGCAGAGTACATCATGAGAAATGCTGGACTGGAAGAAACACAAGCTGGAATCAAGATTGCCAGGAGAAGTATCAATAACCTCAGATATGCAGATGACACCACCCTTATGGCAGAAAGTGAAGAGGAACTAAAGAGCCTCTTGATGAAAATGAAAGTGGAGAGTGAAAAAGTTGGCTTAAAGCTCAACATTCAGAAAACGAAGATCATGGCATCTGGTCCCATCACTTCGTGGGAAATAGATGGGGAAACAGTGGAAACAGTGTCAGACTTTATTTTTGGGGGGCTCCAAAATCACTGCAGATGGTGATTGCAGTGATGAAAAAAGATGCTTATTCCTTGGAAGGAAAGTTATGACCAACCTAGATAGTATATTAAAAAGCAGAGGCATTACTTTGCCAAAAAAGGTCCATCTAGACAAAGCTATGGTTTTTCCAGTAGTCATGTATGGATGTGAGAGTTAGACTGTGAAGAAAGCTGAGCACCGAAGAATTGATGCTTTTGAACTGTGGTGTTGGAGAAGACTATCCCAAGTCCCTTGGACTGCAAGGAGGTCCAACCAGTCCATCCTAAAGGAGACTGTGTTCATTGGAAAGACTGATGCTGAGGCTGAAACTCCAATACTTTGACCACCTCATGTGAAGAGTTGACTCATTTGAAAAGACTCTGATGCTGGGAGGGATTGGGGGCAGGAGGAGAAGGGGATGACAGAGGATGAGATGGTTGGATGGCATCACTGACACAATGGACATGGGTTTGGGTGGACTCCGGGAGTTGGTGATGGACAGGGAGGCCTGGAATGCTGCAGATAATGGGGTTGCAAAGAGTCGGACATGACTGAGCTACTGAACTGAACTGAAAGGGAGGCAGAGCATCCTTGGCCTCACTAGGGTTGCCTGGACCAGAGGCGAGGGCATGAGTGCTTTGGGCATTTATCCAGTGGGTGCAGGTTAACTCAATCCCCAACAATGTTCCTAACTCAGCAAGATGAATACACTCATTCATGTTCCAATGCACCCATCTGGGGCCAGAAATATAAGGAGTCACCCTTTGTGTTCCAATCATGTATCCTTGATGGGCTTCCCTGGTGGCTCAGTGGTAAAGAATCTGCCTACCATGCTGGAGACCCAGGTTCAATCCCTGGGTCCGGAAGAGGCCCTGGAAAAGGGAAGGGCAATGCACTCCAGCATTCTTGCCTGGAGAATCCCATGGACCGAGGAGCCTGGTGGGCGATAGTCCATGGGGTCGCAAAGAGTCAGATATGACTAAGCGACTAACACTTCCACTTTCTTTCATCCTTGATAAAGGGGCATGGCAATGAATCACTTCTTCAAAATGTTGCTCCATCTGATTGGCCTTGAATATTGTTAATTTCCATTCAAGTCACACGTGGAACCTTTATCCAGGCATCATGAGACCCTAGGCAGCCACAGAGCGTCCCAGCCTCTGAGATGGGATTGGTCCTTCCTGCTGCTCCAGTCTTCTTCTAAAAGCTCCCTTGGCTGGGCGGCTTGGTGAAGATGTGAACACACTCCCTTTGGGCACCTGGCTGGGTTTTTGTGGCATTTACTTGATGGGAGCTCGAGTTCATCTTTTAGCAAGACAGTCGGTGGGCGGGGGGAGCACCCAGGGCTTTGAGCAGCTGCCTCTCCCCCGCATCAACGCCCCCTGATGAGGATGACTTTTTAGGCATCTTGAAGAGAATATTAACAGCCAATGTAATAAAAGCACCTGCATTCAATCATTTTCCTAATTATTGCATTCATCACAGCTCCCTGCTGCCTTTCGGACTGAATGTAATGGGCAAGAAGGAAGTGAGTGGGTATCTTCACCTAAAGGTTAATTAACCTGGATATTGTCTGGGGCTGACACTGGCTGGTGCTGGTGGGGGAGTCCCGAGGATGGTGCTGAGCCTGCGTAGAGAGCAAGGTCATGTGGACTGAGAACACAGATGGTGGGCTGCTGCCTCTGAAAGCGTGTTAATGTGGACATTGATTTAACTTGGTGTTGAGCACATTATCCTGGGAAGCTTCTAGTAAATGAGAAATGAGAGAAAAGAGTTGCTGAGCAGAACTATAGATTGAAAAGGTGCTTCAGTGCTGGAACCCGAATAAAATTAGACTTAGTGTCAGTTTATGTATTGATCCAGACTTCTTTCTGCAATCTGCAGCTGTTCTGGGGTAAAGGGCTCTTCAGGTAAAGCTGTTGACAGACCTTGATGGTGTGGAGCCTCCCAGGGTGGTGTTGCTGACGGTCCAGGCTCCGATTTCAGGGGGCGCAGCACCCTAGCCCTGCAGAAGCACCCTGCGCTGCACTGCATAGGGTGTCCGCGGCAGTACTGAGGTTCTCCTGGTTCACCCGAGAAGCCCAAGGAGAGAAGGAGCCTCATGTCTCTGGGAGGAGCCTCGCATTGGATGAAAACTGAGTTTATTGTGGTGCATGATAGGATTAGAGCAGAAATAGAAACATCTCCCCCACCAGCCAACAAAATTAAAAAACAGGATGGGGCGCACACAGAGCCAAAGTCTTTAAAATAAGCATGTGCTTAACTGCAGCAATCACCCTTATTAAAAAACATTATCCTAGAGACATAATCACAGATATGCATGAATATTTGGCCATAAAGATACTCATTATATGAGTTTTAGCAAAAAATTTGAGACAGCTATAATTTTAGGATTTTTACAGCAAACACTGTCAAATGCATAGGTTTTCCACCCCAAGCAATTCCCCAGTTCTCTGTGGACGGCAACCTACAATTTACTGTGATTCTGGCGCTCAGCAGGCAGAGCTTGCACAGGCCTCGCAAGTGGAGGGCTCAGACCTGCAAGGCCCCCCACCGCACACGCCAGTCGCAGGTCCTGATCTGCCGCCTGTGCTCTGGTGGTAAATCGGGGTCTCCAACCCCCTTTCCAGGTTTCGTAACTTGCTATAAAGGCTCACAGAACTCGGAGAAAGACTTTACTCATATTTATCAGTTTACTATAGAGGGCAGAACTGAAGATACGAATGAACAGCCAGATGAGGGGGTACACTAGGCGAGGTCCCTGAGGATAGGAGCTTCTGTCTCCGCAGAGTTGGGGTGCACCTCCATGCATGTGAATTCACCAACCCAGAAGCTCTCTGAACCTCATCAGTTAGTGATTTTGGGGGGAGGTTTCGTCACGAAGGCAGATTGATTATCAACTCAATCTCCAGCCCCTTTCTCCTTCCTAGAGGATGAGGGGAGGGGCGGTCAGGCTTCCAACCAAAGTTGCATCTTTCTGGTGACGAGCCTGCATCCTGAAGCTATCTGGGGCTCACCCAGGGTCATCACATTAGAACAAAAGATGCTCCTACCACTCATGAAGTAGCAAGGGCTTTAGGAGCTCTGTGCCAGGAACTGAAGGTAAAGTCCGAATACATATATCCCGATACGTCACAGTATCAATAGTCGAAGAATTGATACTTTGAAACTCTGGTGCTGGATAAGACCCTTGAGAGTGACTTGGACAGTAGGAGATCAAACCAGTCAGTCCTAAAGGAAATCCACCCTAAATATTCAATGGAAGGACTGATGCTGAAGCTCCAATCCTTAGGCCACCTGATGCTGAGAGCTGACTCATTGGAAAAGACCTTGATGCTGGGAAAGATTGAAGGCAGGAGGAGAAGGGGGTGACAGAGGATGAGATGGTTGGATGGCATGACTGACTCGATGGACATGAGTTTGAGTAAGCTCTGGGAGATGGTGAAAAACAGGGAAGCCTAGCATGCTTCAGTCCATGAGGTCACAAAGAGTTGGACATGACTGAGTGACTGAACAACAAGTGCTTATTACCTGTATAATTCTGGGCCAGTGGCCAATCTGTGCTTCACTTTACCCACTTGATACCTGATAGTGTAGCTTTAAGCTTTAATTGAAATGATGCATGTGAAGTGCTGAGACCAATGCTTGCCCTGCATCATCACTGCTGTTGATACAACTGGTTAGACAGAGCACAACAGAGTGACTGAAGACTGAGTTATTAAAGTGATGCTGACTCTTTGCTGAATTAAAAAAATACAGTTTAAGTGAAAAGAGTAATTTGATAAGCAAAACATGATACTATTTTCAGTCAAAGATGTGCTATATGCATTACACATATAAAGAGAACAACTGCTAACATTTTATTGTTTCATCTTCATATTTATTTAATAGTTATATATATAACTATAGTTATATAGCTCAATAGTATATATTTATATGGGGTTTCCTTGGTGGCACAGCTAGTAAAGAATCCACCTGTAATGCAGGAGACCCAGGTTTGATCCCTGGGTTGGGAAGATGCCCTGGAGAAGGAAATGACAACCCACTCCAGTATTCCTGCCTGGAGAATCCCATGGACAGAGGTGCTTCAGTTCATAAGGTTGCAAAGAATGGACACAACTGAAGTGACTTAGTAGCAGGGAATATATATATATGTAAAATGAAGACTAAACTGCTAGCCATGGTTCTTATAGGAAATGGAAGTGATTTTAAATTTAGTCTGTGTGTTTACTAGGAAAGAAAGTGAAAGTCGCTCAGTTGTGTACAGCTCTTTGTGACTGCAGGCCAGAACACTGGAGTGGGTAGCCTGTCCCTTCTCCAGGGGATCTTCCCAACCCGGGGATCGAATCCAGGTCTCCCACATTGCAGGCGGGTTCTTTACCAGCTGAGCCACTGGTTTCCAAATTTTCTATGGTAAAGCACATATTAATTTTCAATGAGACAATGTTGTTAAAAATAATATCTATTTAATTTAACTCAACATCAGATTCTGAAATTAAGAGTTTAGGATTGAAACTAAGATCCAATTACAGTGAGAGAATGCCACTCACATATTTATTTATAAACACAGAGCCCAAGTTTTTTTGTCGTTTGTGTCTAATGATGGAATCAAGTTGAAAGCAGAAGAGTAAGTGTGTTGGACAACGCAGGGACCAACCACTCAGAGAGCTAGGGCGGGAGCTGGTCTGTACGCCCCTAATCTGCTCAGTACTAAACACGTATGTCCACGTTGCATGGTGGGTACCACTGGCTCCCAGGACTGAGTGATAGCCCGACAGTCCCAGGGGCCAGTGTGGCATTTCTAGGGGTTAGAGGTATGGCACAGTCTGCCTGAGGAGTATGATGCCCCCTGATCCATGTAATGGGTAGTTTCGGTCCTTTGACGGTAACTTCTTAGTGGTTGAGAGAAGTCAAACAGCATAGAAAGACATGAATAAAAGAAATACACATTTAGCATCACTGTTCAAGCTCTAAAACACTAATTCATACAGCACAAAGGAAGTGACGTATTAACATTCTTTTCTTAAAACAAAGTTCAGTTTGCAGTGTTTAAGGTGCTCAAGGATACTTTCTTATTTAAAACCAAAGCGATGTCTGAATGGGATCTAAAGTTTAGAAATACTGACGTTTTTCCTCTAAGCTGACCACAGAGGACAGCCTTAATTTAGTGGGATGGGTTGCCCCTTTCTCTACCATCTCTACCATCTACCTTTCTCAATCCATGCTCTGGTCAAATTACACAGTCTATTACTTTGCACATGCCCTGTGGGCTCCCATCTCTAAGATCTGACTCACTTTTCTTTTTTGCCCTTCGATCTGCATGACTAAATACTTGTTAATCAAGGTACCAAAAGAGGCATTTCGGAAACCACATCTGACTTTTGCAAGTAAGTCTCACGTCATCTTGCATGCCATGTTCTCGGGAGCATCAAGACCTCTCTCGTACCACTTGCCAACAGCATCTTGGTGTCAAGGAGATCCTCTTGTCTACTTAGATCTAAGTTACTCAAGAGTAGAGTCTGTCCCTAATTTACTTTTGCATTATTGGAGAGAGGGCTGTCCTCACCCAAGGATTTCCCCAATGAGCAGCACTGAGAAATGATTAGGTTAACACTGAGGTCAGCAGGCTTGCTGGTTAAGTCTCCCAAGATCAGACACTGAATTACACAGAAACATAACAGTACATTAAACAAACAGTTTAAATATACATACTTGGGGAAGGTACTTTTGGTTGTGATGTAGGGCGTATGTTTGGGCTGTGAGCAAAGAAGTTCCACTGATATCTTTTAATCATGCCTCTCTGTGTTTAAAGGCTTCCCTGGTGGCTCAGACTGTAAAGAATTTCCCTGCAGTGCAGGAGACCTGGGTTCTATCCCTGGGACAGGAAGATCCCCTGGAAAAGGGAATGGCTACCCACTCCAGTATTCTTGGACTCCCCAGGTAGCTCAGTGGTAAAGAATCCACCTGCCAAGCCGAAGATGCAAGAGACATGGGTTCGATCCCTGGGTTGGGAAGATACCCTGGAGAAGAGAATGGCTACCTACTCCAGTATTCTGGCCTAGAGAATCCCATGGACAGAGGAGCCTGGGGGTCTATAGTCCAGTGGGTCACGTAGAGTCGGACACGTCTGGGGATCTGACACTTTCACTTTCTCTGTGCTTGAAACAAGAGAACAATTGGAAAATGATTGGTAGCAGTGTTTACTCTCTGAGAACAAGCTCTTTGTCATTTGGGTTAGGATTCTGAGGCTGGTCTCCACCTCTAACCCTGACATTGATAGTGCCCTGTGTTGATTGCAACCAAGACCCAGGATTATCCCTCGGCCAGTACCTGATTTAACAAAGACAATATGAAACTGCTGTTCTCACTGTTGTCTGTTACCTGATAGTCCCTTTAATGATAAGAAGTGGGGGACTTGATGGCACTTAATTAGCATTTAAAAGAAGAAAATCTTGACACTGTGATTTAATGAGCTTAGTGAAGCTATTGCTCTGAGCATTGTTACAAAAATGACGTGAAGTGGAGTAGAAGTTTGCAGGGAACCTGAATATATTAAATTCATTAAGCCCTTATTTAGCCGTGTCCATAGAGTCATAAGGACAAAACTACTGATGACACAGATGATGAGGTTAAGACCACAGCTGTGGAGCTGATGCTTGAGATGCTGTGACTTCTTTATTTTGCTGCGTCTCATTTCTCTCATCTGCATAAAGGAATATTAGCATCAACCTTAGCAGGTTGTTGTGATAGTTCAGTGAAACAATAAATGGCCAGTACATAGCCCTTTGCCTGGCACATAGTATGTACTGAAGGAATAAAGTGAAGGAATAATAAAAAGAAAATAATATAATGGTTGGGAGAGTCATTGGTGATATCGTGTGAAGCTAAGGGGTTACACATTATCTGACAAGCAATGAATAGTCATTGTGGTTGCCAGCAGGGGGTGGCTTGTTCAAAGTGTGGTTTGATGATGATGAATTATGCACTTATAGAAAAAACTGAACTGGAGGGGAAAGAGGATAGAGACTGGATATAATTGCAAAAGTCTGTGTATGAGGAGTCGCTATGGCAGTGCAAAATCAAAACAAAATGCAGGTAGGAGAGAAAAATAAGAGATGTGAAAGTTGTCTGGTGAAAAAATGAGAGGGAGTTATTAAGGTAACTCTTCCAATTAGGAGACTCAAACAGAGCAGAAAATAGAAATATCTGGAGGTAGAATTAGCTGAGGAAGTGCTAAGTTGAACTTTCAGATCCTATTGAGTTATGCAACACTGCTGGAGGGGAAAGTTTGGGGTGAGGACTAATGATTAGAAGTGAGTCCAAGGGAAGGTATTCAGATTTAAGTTTTGACTCAATGTTGAAGCCACATGAATGAATGAATGAACTCTTGGAGGAAAGTGGAAAGAGCAGAGGCTAAGCATTTCACGACAACAGGGAAGCAGAGAGGAACCCAGAGAGAACTGCCAGACAAGAGGCAGTACCCAGGAATGTCCTGGTTATGAAGAGAAGGTCAGAAGCGAAGACTAAGGATAGGCCACTGGGTAGGTCAGAAGGACTGGGAGATGCAGTGACATTCTCAGGGCAGTTCTGGTTCTGGGGGACACGAAGATGCAAATTCAGATGGTGCCATGCTGAGCAGAGAGACCGAGAGGCCAGGAGCTGTCCAGGTGCTGACCTGGTCTCCATCTGCTGAGGTTCATGGGCACTGGTGAGCCTGTTGTTGTGGTGTGGTGATTGGTTCTTTCCTAGGGTTGAGCTCTGTGACTTTGAAGGGGATCCCAAGAGATCTTTCAAAAAATCAGCTATGGAATGATCCCTGGTGCTCTGCTAATATTCTGAAGTAGGAAAATAGGTTAGACTCCATTACACTTTTGGAAAACTGAGCTGGGAACTAGCTTCCCCACCTGTGTGTGATACACTTGGATGAAATTTTGTCTTTATGTTTAAAAAAGAAGACATTATGGATGTAAGGGTTTTTGTTTGTTTTAGAACAATAAACCCACAAGAGCAAATGACACCTTTCTAGAATTTAGCTTCAGTCAAGGGATTAATGACGGTGCTATATTGGGACCTGGTTTCTCTTTTTCCTCCGAACGGTGACTATTATGTGTCCCCAGAGACAGAACTCTCCCCTCCCAGACCCAGGAAACTCCCCCAGGCCTTCGCAGCAGTTGGGGTTCTGGTGTTTTCTCCTGGCTTCTCATAATCTGTAGTTATTCTGAGGTGAAGTGCTTCTTTCTCCGAAAACCGGCTAATAATCTGGATTCGTAAGAGCACTGGCATGGTGAATGGGCTATAATTTATTGATAATTTGTTCTGTCAACACTTTATAGTAATACTCTCATGTTAGTCTTATGTATGAAAAAGCTAAAATGACATAAATACCAAAATGAGTAGCAATACTTGTGATTATCTTCCCTCCAACAGAATTGGGATCAAGTACAATTTAGTAGTTGAGGGCTGTGATGCACTTTCACTCCCCAGAAGGTCTAGTGGGTTTGGGCATGATTAGGAGGTATTGAGCCCAGGGAGGACAAGTGTGGGGTGGTTCAAAAGAGTGCGGTTTTATTTTGAGTGCTTAATGTATGCCACACAGTCACCAGCCTCCCACCTGATCTGGGTTGCTGAGATCAGTGGAGGAGGTTGTTGCCAAAAATGAAACCAAAAACAAATATCTCATATGGGATGGCAGGTGATCAGGAAAAATTTTCTACTTGAAAAAAGAATCCAGATAAAAGGGAGAAGGATGAACTGGAGATAGCATCCATGTCAGGCTAGCAGGGTCATATAACAGAAAACATTCATGCCAAGACAGGGAAGGAGACCAAGGAGGGAACAAGTGGAATGGGACGTATACACTCGGTCATGTTCTGGGCTCTGATGGCTGTTTCACTTCAATCTCCTTCTGGTTTCCCAGAGGCATCCTGGGTTTCAAACACCCCAAAATGTGGGGTTTCCTTCCCAGATGGATCAGTGGGTAAAGAATCTGCCTGCAATGCAGGAGACACAGGAGATGCCAATTTGATCCCTGGATCAAGAAGCTACACTGGAGGAGGAAACGGCAACTCAGTCCAGTATTCTCGCCTGAAAAATCACAAGGACAGAGAAGCCTGGTGGGCTGCAATCCAAGGGGTCTCAGAGATTCAGACACGACTGAACGCACGCTGAGCAGACACACACACACCCCATGGATAGCATTTGCTCCTACTAGTTAGATGGAAATTTCCTATCTACTTTACTGCGTTGCCTTCACAAGGGAAAAATAGGTCACCAAGCTGTGCCTACATTTATTACATTGTGTACTTGCATCCTTCTAATGTGATTATTGCACAAAGATCCAGACAAATCACTGGGTCCTCCAAAATTCCTTGTGTTGGACTTGCCAACCATATGCTGAGACGCAACACCTTCTATCACAAGTGACATTAACTGTCACATTTCGCCTTGTCTCTGAAGACTTGACGGTTGAGGAGCTGCTTCATCGTGGGAGAGAGAGGAGCCAGGCCACCACGTTTTGTTCCCAGGCTCACGGCAGGGTGCTTGTGGACGCAGGCAGGGCCATGCAGATGGCTGGGATTTCAGGACCAGCCAGAGGATGTCCGGGTGGTATGTCATGTCCATTGGCTGCATCTCAGACTTTCGCTGCTAAGAACAGAGTGATGCTAAAAAAAAAAAAAAAGAACAGAGTGATGCTGAGCGGGCGGGCAGAGCCATCTGTGTGAATGCTGCTTCCAGCTGCCGGCAAGACAGGGGCAGCTGAGTATAACTGGGAGGGTCTTGCTCCGTGGAGGTCTCTTCTTGCCAAAGAAGGATGATGGATATTTTGGTGGTGTGTTGTTGTGCTAAGTCCCTTCAATCGTGTCTGACTCTTTGCGATCCTATGGACCGTAGCCCGCCAGGCTCCTCCGTCCCTGGGATTCTCCAGGCAAGAATACTGGAGTGGGTTGCCATGCCCTTCTCCAGGGGATCTTCCCCACCCAGGGATCGAACCTGTGTCTCCTGCATTGGCAGGTGGGTTTTTTTTTTTTTTTACCACTAGTGCCACCTGGGAAGCCAGGTGGTAGGACTGTAAATAAGCAGATATCTTCTTGGGTGGGAGAGGAGTTTGTCTTGTGAACTTAGGTGACTTCCCTCCCATGGCCCCTTCCCTTGCCTCATGGGCTCCGCACTCGTGTTCTTTCTGGTCATGCCTGTGGGGAGCAAGTGGAATTGAGTGATGCCAGCTGGGGAGCTTTTTGGGCACACACATTTCTACCCAGCTCTCTCCCCACCCCAGGCAGATGGGAAAGCATGGTTGTCCAAAGCCTAGATTTTGGAAGGATGAGTCTCGATTCTGTCCCTCAACCTCTCAAGATTTCTGTTTCCTCACCTGCCATTTGAGAATAATTCTAACGCGATCTTGGTAGTGGTTTAGGGATAAATAAAAGGATCCATTTGGAGATGCTTATCTACCATTTATCGTTAACATAATGTTGTGTCCTTTAACTTGCCTCTATCTGCCACTCACTGTCCCACTGTTATTTTTCAATGAATATTTTTTAACCTATATAGATAAAGCTCTACTACCTGGCTATTTAACCTTACTAAACTCATCATCCTTGACAGTAGCTACCTCAAGATGCAAGATGTACCCTCCCTCAAATAATTAATTCCAAGATGTCAATTCAGTGTTATCATTGCAATACAAATACTACTTCTACCAGCTTGCAATTTTAATTTCCTCAGTGATTTTTTTCTTTTTAATTAGAGAAGCTCAAAAAGAATACATTTTCACTACAAAAAAATAAAGAAAGAAATGGTAATTATGTGACAGAATGGAAGTGTTAGCTAACACTGTGATGGTAATTATTTTGTAATATGTAAGTGTATCAAATCAGCACATTGTACACTTAAAATTTAGGCAATGTTATACAATGCTTATATATCAATGAAGCTGGAAAAGATATATTTTCTGCCTGTTTCTTGCAAGCCTCCTTTAAACTAAAAAAGTGATTCCCAACAGACTGGAGAAAGAACTCAGAAAATAGTGGAGTCTTAGAACAGAAAGAAATCCAGGAGGTCACCAGGCTCACTGTCCAGGACAAGAAGAAATCCACAAGGCCATGAGTCTTAGTCTTGTTGGGACTGTAGAATCACCTGGGAACCTCTTAAGAATCTCAGTGCCCAGGCTGTATTCCAGACTCATTAAATCAGAGCAACAGGATTTAAAAGATTCAGATGGTCCCAGTGGGCAGCTGTCAATTCAGAGAGCTAGTGATTTAGAGATGTGTCTGCAGATGTCACTCCATCCTTGATGCAGGATCTTAGTGGTGAGGAACTCAATCATCTTATGAGCTGGTTGGTTACTTGGTTAATGTCTTACAGAAGCTAGGGCTGCTGTAACACAACATCATAAGCTGGATGCTTCATACACAACAGATATTCATTTATCGCATTTCTAAAGCCAGAGAGTCAGAAATCAGGTGCCAGCATTCCCAGGTTCTGGTAAGAACCCTCTTCTGGGTAGCAGACATCTTCCTTTCCACTGTGTCCTCGAATGGAGGAAAACAAAACAAACCTCACCTGCTCTTTGGCTTCCTCTTATAAGGACACTAGTCCCTTTTGTGAGGGCTCCACCCTCACAACATAATCACATCTAAAAGCCATCTCCAGAGACTGTCACACTGAGGATTAGAATTCAATGCATGAATTTTGGGCAGACACACTCCGCCCATAACTGTGGGATGCACTGAGTGGCTACCCCCGGCCCTGGCCAATTGGTCCCATGTGGAAAAGCTGACTGAGCATTGCCAGGTATTTTATTTATGAAAAAAAAGCTGGAAATGAACATGCTCTTGGTTTTAACTATGAGCAATTAATTTAAAAGATTCAAAGCACAGGGTGGGTAAAATGCACTGTACTTTCAGGTCATTGAGTGTGTAATGTCAGCTGTGTAGGGCTGGTCATCCCTCTGAGGGACTCCAGGACAGTGAAGGCCTTGGCACTGGATGGAGAGAGGACAGTTGGAGAGAGTGGTGCCTACAGGAGAAGAAGATGGAAATGGAGCCAGGAGGCAGACAGAACTGCTGCTCAGTGAGAGTGGAGGCAAAGGGCTGATGACACACACAGGCTCCACCCTCCCGGTGCGTGTACACTTTCCCTTCTTACCAACAATGCCCGGTTGGAAACAGTAAAACACTCATTACCCAGAATCCTCCTGTGGCCTCCCTGTCTTGCTGTGACCCCTCAGAGCCACCATGCACAAAGAAGACTGGAATTTTCCATGATCAGAGGAAAGGCAGATGCTTTCCATTTAGGCTGACCTTGGGAAGGTCCTGCAGGTTGTGACTTGGGGTGGGAATGGGAGGCAGGAGAGGACCCTAAGACAGGGCTTGACCAGCTTATGTTGGAAGTTCTTCAAACAGGGCTTGCTTCCTTTGGCTTATCCAAGGGGTCAGTGGCCTTAGTTCTGAGAATGCCAATAGTTCAGAGCATTAATGCTTCCCAGGTGGGAAAAAAAAAAAAAAGGAGAAATGTCAGGGCTGAGCTGAGTGTTGGCTTCATCACAGGTGTGCAGGTGGCAGGGCTGGGGGAAGGTCACAGCGGTAAGGAGAGAGAGGCTACCGGGCGAGTGTGTGAATCCTAAGCCACTGCCCAGGGACCAGGGTGGGCTGAACAGCCCGCGGGGTCAACTGGCACTAGAGCAAGGAGAAGGTGGTCCACGGTGGGTCATGGGGGAGAGGCCACACATGGGGAAGTGCGGTAATGGCCATTTCTGGGACACCTTAAAAAGTCAACACTTGAAGTCAAGGGGTAATCCTCATTATCTTTTTCTCAAAAGAGAATTTGATTCTTTTATTCAAAGGAGATTAAGTAGGAAATGACAACAGGGATAATTTGAAATAAAGTGGAGGAAGGGGAAAGACATGAAAAGGGACATTGGCTGGGGAGACTGAAGGTCAGGAGACACACTCCCTTCTGTACTGCAGTCCAATCCTAATCCGAATAGAATAAAGACTTCTGAAACACGCATATGCATATGACAGGTGTTTTCCCATTAAAAAAAAAAAAAGGCAAAGAATTCTTTGTTTGGACAGTTTGGTTGCCAGCCCTTGCTGGGTAGGGTGAGTTGAAAGTTACTTTACTCAGATTGCCCTTTCTGACCCCAGAGTCTTCATCCTATACTTGGGCTGAATAGCCCCTGCAAGTCTGAGAAGCACTGGGTGCTGTGCACCATAGACATGCCCTGGGGACAGTAGGCTTGTAGGGACTCTGGACCAGCCCCAAAGGTGCCCTGGAGCCTCAGACAGATGTTCAGGTGTGAAGAGGGTTTAGGACAACCTGAATGCTTGGCCCATGTGGCTTCCCCAAGCATCAGCTCCCATGGGGAAGTGCTCTGTCTGTTGCGGTGATCTGGCGCCAGAGCTGCTCACCAATCCTGCAGAGCGAGGCCCACACAGATCCTCGCTGGTACACTTGAGATGAGGGGAGGCTTTCTGGTCTATGGCTAGCATTGAAATGGACTTTGTACAGAAGAGTCAGTAAACGTGCCTGGTGTCTGTCTTGCTTTAATTAGTTCAGTGCAGTTCAGTCGCTCAGTCGTGACCCCATAGACTGCAGCACACCAGGCCTCCCTGTCCATCACCAGCTCCTGAAGTTTACTCAAACTCATGTCCATCGAGTTGGTGATGCCATCCAACCCTCTCGTCCTCTGTCGTCCCTGTCTCCTCCTGCCTTCAATCTTTCCCAGCATCAGGCTCTTTCCCAATGGGTCAGTTCTTCGCATCTTTAATAGTGAACAGCAAAAGTACTGGGCGTCCCTGATGGCTCAGTGGTGAAGAACCTACCTGAGATGCAGGTTCCATCCCTGGGTGGGGAAGATCCCCTGGAGGAGGAAATGGCAACCCATTCTAGGACTCTTGCCTGGGAAATCCCACAGACAGAGGAGCCCAGCGGGCTGCAGTCCATGGGGTGGCAAAAGAGCCAGACATGATTAGAGACTAAACAATAATGTCAAAGCAAAATAATGACCACATGGAACTCAGACTCCCAGTGATAGCCCCCCTCATCTGATCTTTTTTTTTTTTTGGCTCCTTTTCTTTGATCTGGAGAACAGTGTGGTTGCTGCTGAGAGCTCAGGGTAGCAGAGTGCGTAGCAGAGCATGTGGCAGTCTGAGGGGCACCGTTGAAGATGCATTTACAACCAGCAGGGACAGAGAGTGGCGTGTGAGCAGTGACTAATCACGAACCAGCCGAGAGAGGTGGACGGGCACCTCTTGATAGAACAAGCCCTGCATTATCTGACTGGTCTCCTGGGAAACCCCTAAGGAAGAGAAATGAAAACACACGTTCCCAACACTCTGGTGATCATCCCATAAAAAATATCGGCCAATGCTTTGTTTTAGTTCCTGCCTCCCTACAAATGATGTGCAAACAATGAATAACATTGATTTACCTGCAATGGATCTCATTAGCTGTCTTGAGATTTGTACACATTATATAGAGTCTAACACATTCACAGTAAGGAAAGGGGTTTCCAAGGAGTGCAGGATTCTGCAAGAAGGTCTGGACAGAAGGCTGACAGCTGGTCCCGGATGTGAGGGACCTAGAGAGGGCATTGCCAAAGTGTCCTTGTATGTAGGGCAGATCCGTTCCCTGGTTCTGGTGGCTTTTCAGAGATTGACACAGCGGGAGGGACAGCAGCAGTTGGTGTCAGGAGGGGCAGCATTGTTCCCTTTGTGGTCGCCTCTCCTTGGCTCCTGTGGGTGCATTCCACTGACCTAACAGCCATTCATCTCCTGTCAGGCAGACTTCAACAAGTCCATGTGAGATAAAGTGGCCAACTCATTAACTCTTTCATCAGTTTGAGCTAGAGCCGGGGAGCCACATGGTCAGGAACTGAGCTCAAGTGACTCAGAGCCCCCTACTCCTCCCAGGCACAGTACTAGGAGTCTCTGGCTCAGATGATTGACCTTGTCACCTCTCTGTTCTTCCATCTGTGAAGCGGCAAATGTGATAACTGTTCTGAGCTATTGACAGGGACAAAGTGGGGCACCAAACTGTCTTCAAAGTACCAGGTGTGTGGCCAGTTCCCAACAAATGGCAGAGGCTGCTTTTGTGGTCCACAGGCTACAGGAGAGGGTGGTTTCATGTGGTGGAGCCCAGGGCAGGGAAGGTGGCCACCCACGGACATTTTGAACATCCAGAATGTGCCACACGCTGTGCTAAACTCTGGGGAGATGCCTAAGAAGAAGGCAAGGGTGCTGATGTGAGGGAGCCATGTGTAACCAGGCAGCAAGCAGGACAGAGGCCCACACGCTGAGTGGCAGGAAACAAGTACGTTTATGCGCACACAGTGCCAAGATCAAGGTGTCTGCAAGGGGTTCTTCCTGAGGGCTGTGTGGGACACTCTCCCTGGATTCTGATGAGGGCTCAGCTTGCCATGGCTTGCGGGTGCGTCACCTCGTCTCTGCTTGTCAGGACTTCTAGGCGCCTCACCCAGGCTTTGTCTTTGTGGTCACGTGGCTGGCCTTGCCTTCTGTTTTCCTTTTCTGTCTCCTAGAAGGACACTTGTCATAGCGTCCCCTCTAATCCAGGATGCGTGTGAGCAAGCTCAGTCTCTCAGTCATGTCCAACTCTCTGAGACCCAGTGGACTATGGCCCGCCAGGCCCCTCTGTCCATGGAATTTTCCAGGCAAGAATAGTGGAGTGGGCTGCTATGTCCTCTGCCAGGGGATCTTCCCCACCCAGGGATTGAACCAGGGTCTCCTGCATTGCAGACAGGTCTTTTACCAACTGATTCACCAGGGAAGCTCAACCCAAGGGATCTCATGCCAATGTCTTCATCTAGATTATGTCTACAAATGTCCTTATGAGGGTTACGGTTGGGATTCCATGTGGGCATACCTTCTCACTGCATGTGGGTGCACTGGGAGCACCAAGGAGGTGCTGGCTTCCCAGGAAGGTGGCCTCTTGGCTGAGGTAGAAGCCTCTGGGAGGCTGGTGGAGGTGGGAGAGGGGGTGAGCAGATGTTGTGAGCAAGGCACATAGAGAATGCAGAGGCCATGAGGAGAGAAAGGGTATGGAGATGAAGGCTTTCCCCTTCAAATGGCTTCTCTCTTCAGCTCAGTACTTAGGGAGTTGGCAATGTTAGGAATCCTGGGAGATCTTATCTTCTACATCTCAGTATTAGATTTGGCTCACACTCTTCTGAATTTGAGGTATCAGCCTAGGATGGTGGCTTTTGGAGGTAGGGAAGCAAGTTTGTATCTAGGTTATTTCTGGGATAAATCCACTGATCTTTCTGAATTGCAATATGGGCTTCCCAGGTGGCGCTAGAGGTAAGGAACTCACCTACCAGTGCAGGGGAGGTAAGAGATGCAGGTTCAATCCCCAGGTCTGGAAGATCCCCTGGAGGAGGAAATGGCAACCCACCGCAGTATTCTTGACTGGAGAATCCCCATGGACAGAGGAATCTGGCGTGCTGCAGTCCACGTGATCACTGAGTCAGATATGACTGAAGTGACTTAGCACAGCACACCTGCAAAAACAGGGATCCTTGTACAGACATGCAGTCTTGTTGGAGGATTACATGACATAATGAAGGAAAGGTTGCTGGATGTAACAGTAGCTCGTTTTACGGTTATTTCCTCCCCTCCTCTTGCCTACTCTCATAGGCCAACTCTTAGGCAGCCTCTTATAGTAAATTATAATTTAAATTGAAGAAATTAAAATGTCAGTATTTCCAGGAGAATGTTTCCTCATGGATGCAGCCTGCTCTGTGCAACCAAGTTCATAATTTGCGGTGGGTTCTAAGAAGGAGGCAGGCTGCTGTGCCCACAGGGACTAACACAGAGAAAGATCTGTGCCTCTGGGCTAAGAATATCCTCACTATTCATCATAAACCCAGGCTTCCTTTCCTTCTGTGGAAGGGATGGTTCTGCTTCTCATCCATTTTCAAGCCTCATTTTCTTCTCTGTTGATAAGGTCAGCCATGTCTCTTGTATTTGTTTTGAGGAAGAGTCAAGGAATGCTCCTTGTCACCCACAAGGCATCTGATTTGTGCTGAAAATGGGAAAAGGTGACCCCAAAGCTCCTGGGAGGACAGGAGTCCTTAGAGTCACGTGGCCTTAAATGACCAAGCCTGCAGAGCCCTCCTGACCTCGGGCAGGACCGTGGTCCTGCTGTGTTGGCCTCGCCATCTCAGGAGCGGCAGGTGAGTCTGTGGTTGCACAGCAGGGCTCTGTGACCCAGAACCGACCGGGTGAGGGTCTCGGAGACGCTGCAGCCTGCCTCACAGACGCTGCCTGGGCACATGGTCCAGGTGGTGCTTCACTTACTAACTGGCGAGTATTAAACACTGGACAGAGTCTAAAATCTCTGAACTTGAAGATAAATGTTAATCTTGACTGGAGCTGCATTACAATAAAATATTTTATTCCAGAATTTCTCAGCTGGCCTTAGAACTGTTTAAAAGAACAACATTGAGAATAATGCTTTAAAATTGCCTACATACAGCAGCATCCTAGTGCTCCTAATGATGACTTGTGTCACCAAATTTTGTCCTGTTATCGTTCCGAGCGTCATCCAATATGACTTGACCTATCTAAGTTCCATTGACCCTTAAAAATTCTGATATTGCTTGGCATCTTCAAGGTCTTTGAAGAATATTGTGATTATCAATAATCCTGCCATTTTCTGTATACAGAAGCACTTTTTATATTATAGAAAACACATTATATGACTCTCTAACACAAAAATTCAAGATCAATACCCTGATAAAATAACTATGCACTAGAAATATCTATTAAAATCAGCTTTATATGTCTTATTGATCAGAAAAGGAAATGAAACTTAAGAAATCTGAAACCAACCTACAAAGGAAATGTATATACTGAAACTTTTAAGATGCAGTTTAAGAAATTCCTATAGGGGACTTCATTATCTCAAATCTATATCTCACAAAAGAAAAAAGGTAAAAAATTAATAAGTCAAGTGTTGAACTTTTGTTAGAGAAATTAATTAGTGGAATAAATTGATGGAAAGAAATAATAAAACAAAAGAAAAAATTAACTAAATGTACAATAAACAATCTTAAAGAAGGTCAACAACAACCATAAAAATCTGATGCCTTACAAAGAATGTAAAATCAATTAAGACAAAGACATATAAATTAAGAGTAAGATAGGGACAAAATACAGAGCAGAGTTTAAAAATTATAAGCCAAATCAACAGAAAAATTTATGGCATTGATCAAAAAACCCCTTCAAAAACAAAAATCTAAATGCCAAAATTGATACAAGAAAATGAAAAAACCTAAACAAGCCTTGAATTAATTCTCAGGACTCGCCACAAAAAATGTATCAGGAACAGTTGACTAGACTGGCAATTTTACCAAGCCTTCATGAGCTAGATAAGTCTTATCATGTACAAACTGTCCCAGAACACTGAAGGATCAGGAAAATGTATAAATCTAGGATAACCTTGCTTTTGTTTCTAAATGAAACCTGGAGAACATAGACGAGGAAAAGCATCACCAAGGATCATAGATGTAAACATTTAAACAAAACATTAGAGAACCAAACTCAGTAATGAAGAAATATAAAATGATAAATAAAGTAAACATATATAAAGCAAATTTTTAAAATGCATGCATTCGTGTGTATACATAGACAAACACATATATTCCTTTAAAGTGCATCACAGAAGAAACATGGTAAACACTAAAGAATTATGGCTATGCTCAAATAATTGCATCTTTTAAACAACCTGAGTTTCTATCAGTTAGGCATTATTAAACATATTGATACTCTCATGTGATAGAGTCTGTATGGAGCAGTTAATCCAGATGGGCTGACCCTTCTCTCAGTATTCCACAACACCCTTTATAAAAGTCTAAGATTAAAAAAAAAACCTATGCCCTCATTAGTGGATAATAGCTAATCATAAGTCTTTTAAAATAAAATAAATGTTGTTACAATTAAAAAGAGATGAGAAAATTATATACACACAATATAAACATGGGTTTCTCTAAAAAAAGGTTAGTCTTAAAACATTGTTTTGGGAAAACAATATGAAGTTTCCTCAAAAAATTAAAAGTAGAACCAAGACATGATCCAGCAATTCCACTTCTGCCTATTTATTCAAAGGAAATGAAATGACTATCCTCAAAAGCTATCTACACCTCCTTATTCTTTGTAGTATTATTTACAATAACTAAGTTAGAGAATAAACTACGTGTCCATCAGTGGATGCATGGATAAAGGAGAAGTGAAACACACACACACTGCAATATTATTCAGCCATAAAAAGAAGAAAACCCTGCCATTTGTGGTAACAGGGATGAACATGAAGGGCTTTATGCTAAATGAAATGTCAGAGAAAGCAAATACTGTATAATCTCACTTATATATGGAATATTAAAAAAATACTCTAAAAAATCCTCAAAAAACAATTCATACAGAGAATAGATTTTTGGTTGCCAGAAGTGGGAAGCAAAGGGTGGGCCAAATTTTTAATTAAAGAAAAAGAAAACAATTTGTTTTTCTGTTCTATTGGAATGAAGAAACACATCACAGAAGAACACATTCAGAACAATTTGTTATTCAAGTAAATTTCATGACACAGAACACCACTCTATCATCTATGTACATGAAAATATAAAATAAAAAATTTAAATGTCACAAATGATAAATATAGTTTCAGAATAGTAGCGACTTTTACAGATCGATCAGAATGCTGTTGTAAGAACTGGTATCAAACATATTAATTCTTCAAAAAAATCTTCAATAATGGGGGTAACCAGTTAATATTTCTTGGCTGAATAATGTTAAATGGGTGCTTGCTATCTTTTTTCCTACTTTTTTGTATATTTGAAACGTTCTAGTGTTTTTAAAAAGTGTCCATATATTTGGGTTAACTTTTCGTTTTCCCTTTTGTTATAGAACAGTTGGTAGGCTGCTCGGAAATTCTTGGTCATGTTGGCGGTTTCCTTAGCATCTAGAAATGGCTGCACGTAGCTTGGCAGTGATTCCCTGTGGGAGGAGAAGTCCTCCCAGCGGTGGGTGGAGGAGATGAACCTACCCTCCCTGGGGGACTGACTTTTTGACACTGCCACCCCTTACATGGAGAGATGGATCCAGGTTGCATGTGACATGCCCTCAGCCTTCATCCCCTACCTGAAATGTCAACTTCAGGAAAAGTCTAGACTCAGGTCAGAGGCTTCAGCTCTGCTCTGCAATCATCACTCCAGCTCCTGGCACTGAGGCATTGTCCCTGAAGCAAAGCCCTTGTGCCCTGTGGGTGGGAATGCAAATCGGTGTGGCCACTGTGGAGAAGAGAATGAGGTCCCTCAGAAAGCTGAAAACAGAGCTACCGTACGGTCCGCAGTCTACGTCTGGGTACTCATCCCAAAGAACCGAAATCGGGATCTCAAAGAGACAGTGGTACTCCCATAGCATTACTCATAAAGCCTGGGTGTGGAAACATTCTCAAAGTCTATCCACAGATAAACAGAGAAAGAAAATGTGGTCTGTACACACAGTGGAAGACCGATTCAGACCGGAAGGAGATGCTTCCACGGGGGCCAACATGGATGAATCTCGAGGACAATATGCTAAATGAAATTAACCAGTTACATGAAGATGAATGTTGCACGACTGCACTTAAACGAGGCCTCTAAAATAGTGAAATGCATTGACTCAAAGCGCAGAATGAAGGACTTTCTAACCAAGGGGCATAAAGTTTCTGCTAAAGAAGGGTGAGTCAGTTCTAGAGACCCACGCACAGCACTGTACCTGTGGTCAACCACGCAGTACTGCATACTTACTTAAGGGGGTGGGTCTTTTGTCAGTATTCTTACCACAATAGAGTAAATTCAAAAAAAAAAAAAAAGAAGAAGAAGCTTGAGGGAGATGTGATGAAGTAGGTGTGGGTCTTGGAGGTTCAGGCTGCAGAGGTTTTTCTGAGAGTCTCTCTCTTATATTAAATCTCTCTGTTGCCATTTTTTTCCTATTTAATGACCTGGGGACCCTCATACATCCCTCTGGTCTTTGATGTGTAATTTTAAAACTATATACACATATGCAACGGAGAAGGCAATGGCACCCCACTCCAGTACTCTTGCCTGGAAAATCCCACGGATGGAGGAGCCTGGTAGGCTGCAGTCCATGGGGTCGCGAAGAGTCGGACACGACTGAGCGACTTCACTTTCACTCTTTACTTTCACACATTGGAGAAGGAAATGGCAACCCACTCCAGTGTTCTTGCCTGGAGAATCCCAGGGACGGGGGAGCCTGGTGGGCTGCCGTCTATGGGGTCGCACAGAGTCAGACACGACTGAAGCGACTCAGCAGCAGCAGCAGCAGCACACACATGCCAACACACCCACGTTTGGGCTGTTTGGGAGACTTTCTGCAAAGATTTCCATGTTTTTAAACCATGAGCAAAACTACATAATTGATAAGTTGTCACAGTTATGGTTGACAAGAGAGAAATTATTTTTAAAATATCATTAAAAATGCGTCTTTAAGTTTTGATGATGAGTTTCGGGGACCATGAGGGAAATAATCTTGTCAGTTGGAATGAATCACTTATTTTCTTTGCAAAGATGGACCAACACCTCATATAGAATGGAATTTTAGCAAGCGACAACAGGAACAAATGAAACCAATCCATTTGACTCTTGGGTAATTAGAAAGTCTTTTATTGATGACTCAGGGCTATGTGTAGGAAGACACTGATTTTTTGATGAAGCAATTATGTCAGGCTGTGAAAGTCACTCAGTCGTGTCTGACTCTTTGCTATCCCATGGACTGTAGTTCATGGAATTCTCCAGGCCAGAATACTGGAGGGGGTAGACTTTCTGTTCTCCAGGGATCTTCCCAACTGAGAGATCGAATCCAGGTCTCCAGCATTGCAGGCAGATTCTTTATCAGCTGAGCCACCAGGGAAGCCCAAGAATACTGGTGTGCATAGCCTCTCCCTTCTCCAGGGGATCTTCCCGACCCAGAAATCGAACCAGGGTCTCCTGCATCGCAGGCGGAATCTTTACCACCTGAGCCACTACTGTGTCAGGCTGGTGGTTTTAATTTTGCCATCTGTTGTTTAGAACATCCTTCTGTCTTGTACTCTAGTGAGTCTTAGCCTGCTGAATATTAGACTCAGTAAACTTTAAGCTGAGTTGTTAAAAACCAACTGCAAAATCAGAAGTTGTGTTTTTCTTCTTATGGGAATGATAACTAAACATGGATTAACTTCACACCCAGTGGCTTAGGTTGGGGTCCTTAAAGGCAGAGTTCAAGACAGGCATTTGGGTGCTCATGATTTATTGAGGGAAAATCTGGATAAAGAGAGAGAAGCAGGGTCAGAAGGAGCGAGAGCCCAGCAAGGGTGAGGTCACAAAGTCCAGCTTTGGTCCAGTCTTGGTGAGGGGGCATTCTGGAGCATAAACCAACTGCTGAGATGTACCCCCTGAGTCAAGGGGGCCAGATTCTGTTCCGTCAAATCAAACGTGCATCAGCGAAGGGGGCGGCAGCGGGGAGGGGGGCTTGTGCTCCTTCCCAGATGGAGCAGCTCCAGTCAGCAGGGGCGGTCAGCTCCAGGGAACTGGGGGAGGGGGTTGACACACAGTAGCTGGGGGATGGGAGTGACAGCCTGATGAAGGGGATCCTGTGGGGCACCACTTTGCCTGTGACAGTCCACCCCATGCACTGCCCGAATCCACAGTCTCCATTAGCTTCACTCCAACTACGCTTCTGTGGTTACAATGGAAATGTACAAAACTCACGCCGTGGTGGAGAAAAGGCAGCCACCACTGACACAGATGGCTGCAGCGGAAAAGACCCCCCTCTTCCACCGCCAGCTCCGAATTCTCCACTCAGCTAGAATCTCAGCAGATTTGGGCACGGCCTGGTGTGTTGACCCAATCCTCATCCTTGATGGTTCTGAGACCCTGGCGATTAAACTCTTATTGGGCTATAGCTGCTCTATTTCAGTTCAGTTCAGTCACTCAGTCATGTTTGACTCTTTGCAACCCCATGGACTGCAGCACGCCAGGCCTCCCTGTCCATCACCAGTTCCTGGAGTTTACTCAAACCCATGTCCATTGAGTCGGTGATGCCATCCAACCCTCTCATCCTCTGTCATCACCTTCTCCTCCTGCCCTCAATCTTTCCCAACATCAGGGTCTTTTCAAATGACTTAGCTCTTTGCATCAGGTGGCCAAAGTATTGGAGTTTCAGCTTCAGCATCAGTCCCTCCAATGAACATCCAGGACTGATCTCCTTTAGGATGGACTGGTTGGATCTCCTTACAGTCCAAGGGACTCTCAAGAGTCTTCCAACACCACAGTTCAGAAGCCTCAATTTCCTATTCCTGACTGCGGATGAGACGCCTAGAAACCCCTCGAGGGCTACTGAAGTGCACGAGTTCTGTGATGACCTCACGGTGGTCAGGGGAAGCTATCCTGGGGTCAAGGCAGCTGTTTTCTATGCCTGCTGAGTCCACAGCGTGCACAGCCCAGTGGACAGCCTCAGCCTTGTCCACACGGACAAGGACCCTTCCTGGGTTCTGCTGGCAGCATCACCTCTCCTGGCGAAGGGCCCTCTAGACACCGAGCTAAGACTGGCCACAGAGCCGAACACTGTTGAGACGGGAAACACAAGCCCATCCTGTGTCGGTCACGGGGACTGATGGTGGTGGGGACATGCCTTTTCCCTCGTTTTTCAGGCACACAAGTTGCACACTTGAAGACAAGAATCCAGCTGTCTTGGGTCAGGTTCCCAAGAAGCAGAGTCATAGACAGAGATTTGGGTGTCCATGACCACCGAGGCAGTGATCCTCAGGGAGGGAGAAAAACTGTGGAAGAGCAAGAGGCTTAGCACAGAGAAAGAGCATCTGAGCAGAGGGTGGCTTCCGGGGAAGAGCCAGGTTGGGAGGGGCTGACTCTGGACCTAAGTCACATCATCACGTTGCTAACTCATTGAGGAGTATCATGCGCTCTGTGTCAGTAACTTATTGTCTGTGGGCTGTGAGGCTGGAAGTATCCCACCAGCCGCAACCTAGGGCACCTGGTAGGTTGGCACCAGCCTGCTGGGGAGGCCTTGGTGAGACACCACAGCGCCTACTCTACCAGAGGTGTGTGCTTTCACACGGTAGCTCTACCACTGCTGATTTGGTGGGATTAGGCAAACAAGTGAACGTCTGCGCCAAATTTATAAAATGTCACATGGCAAGGCCTCAGTAACGCTGGCTTTTATTGTTGCCACTTGTCGTTATTGGCAGTGTTTGATATTCGCTGTTCATTTAACGGAGTTTTCCAAAATGCTGAGTATGAACCCAACTTTTGGTTCATGAGAGATTAAAATATTAAAAATCTGAGATTAAGAACTGCATGAATTTTCACTATGGATTGCTGAATATTTAAAGGCACAATGAACAGCTATAAATTCTAAAATTGTCCATATTCATTCATTCTTATAAGATGATACACTAAATACTCATGCTGAGTAAAATAGTTAATAGCCTGTTGGGTGGAATTTCTCATTATTCAAACACAGAAGGTAGATGGCTCAGCGGTAAAGAATCTGCCTGCCAATGAAGGAGACATGGGTTTGATCCCTGGGTCAGGAAGATCCCCTGGAGGAAGAAATGGCAACCCACTCCAGGATTCTTTCCTGGAGAATCCCATGGACAGAGGAGCCTGACAGGCTACAGTCCATGGGGTCACAAAGAGTTAGACATGACTAAGCAAATGAACACACAAGCATAGGAGATGTATCAACAGGTCCAGTTTATAGATCAGGAGAGTTTGGCCCCATGCTCAAATCCATTCCTGGCTCACTGTAGGAAAGACACTGTGAAAATGACAGTCACCTCTACCCCCTCCTGTATCGTAATAAATAGGGACAGGGAGAAAGCTGGCATCTTTGAGTGTCAGCTAAACCCGGACTGGTTGACTGTAAGAAACAGAAACTCACTTAAACTTGCCCAAGAAAAGGAAGATGATTTTAATTTTACTGAGTTCAGGAACGTTTGCTATCACGCTCAGTGGCTCAGTCCTGCTGAACTCTCTGCGACGCCATGGACTGCAGCCTGCCAGACTCCTCTGTCCTTGGGATTTCCCAAGCAAGAGTACTGGAGTGGGTTGCCATTTCCTCCTCCAGGGGATCTTCCCAACCCAGGGATTGAACTCAAATCTCCTGCATAGGCAGGCAGGTTCTTTACTGCTGAGCCATCTGAGAAGCCCATGTCTGCCATCAGTTCAGTTTAATTGCTCAGTCGTGTCTGACTCTTTGCAACCCCATGAATTGCAGCACACCAGGCCTCCCTGTTCATCACCAACTCCCGGAGTTCACTCAAACTCATGTCCATCGAGTCAGTGATGTCATCCAACCATCTCATCCTCTGTCGTCCCCTTCTCCTCCTGCCCCCAATCCCTCCCAGCATCAGGGTCTTTTCCAATGAGTTAACTCATTGCATGAGGTGGCCAAAGTATTGGAGTTTCAGCTTCAGCATCAGTCCTTCCAATGAACACCCAGGACTGATTTCCTTTAGAATGGACTGGTTGGATCTCCTTGCAGTCCAAGGGACTCTCAAGAGTCTTCTCCAACACCGCAGTTCAAAACCATCAATTCTTTGGTGCTCAGCTTTCTTCACAGTCCAACTCTCACATCCATACATGACCACTGGAAAAACCATAACCTTGACTAGACAGACCTTTGTTGGCAAAGTAATGCCTCTGCTTTTTAAAATGCTATCTAGGTTGGTCATAACTTTTCTTCCAAGGAGTAAGTGTCTTTTAATTTCATGGCTGCAATCACCATCTGCAGTGATTTTGGAGCCCAAAAAAGTAAAGTCTGACACTGTTTCCACTGTTTCCCCATCTATTTCCCATGGCGTGATGGGACCAGAGGCCATGATCTTCGTTTTCTGAATGTTGAGCTTTAAGCCAACTTTTTCACTCTCCACTTTCACTTTCATCAAGGGGCTCTTTAGTTCCTCTTCACTTTCTGCCATAAGGGTGGTGTCATCTGCATATCTGAGGTGATTGATATTTCTCCCAGCAATCTTGATTCCAGCTTGTGCTTCTTCCAGCCCAGCGTTTCTCATGATGTACTCTGCATATAAGTTAAATGAGCAGGGTGACAATATATTGCCTTGACATACTCCTTTTCCTATTTGGAACCAGTCTGTTGTTCCATGTCCAGTTCTAACTGTTGCTTCCTGACCTGCATATAGGTTTCTCAAGAGGCAGGTCAGGTGGTCTGGTATTCCCATCTCTTTCAGAATTTTCCACAGTTTATTGTGATCCACAGTCGATGTTTGCCATGCTGCTGCTAAGTCGCTTCAGTCATGTCCGACCCTGTGTGACCCCAGAGATGGCAGCCCACCAGGCACCCCCATCCCTGGGATTCTCCAGGCAAGAACACTGGAGTGGGTTGCCATTTTCTTCTCCAATGCATGAAAGTGAAAAGTGAAAGAAGTCGCTCAGTCGTCTCTGACTCTTAGCGACCCCATGGATTGCCCCCCCTACCAGGCTCCTCCGTCCATGGGATTTTCCAGGCTAGAGTACTGGAGTGGGGTGCCACCGCCTTCTCCGTGTTTGCCATAGTGCTTTACAAATAAAATCCAAATGCTCAGCCTCTTTGTCTCTTGGATCAAATCTGATTGGCAAATAATATGATTGGCAGCTGAGCTGGTCAAATCTGCTTCAACAGGAGGAGGTTCCATGTGGTGAAGCCCACTGCCCTGCTCAGGGCTATAAATGGGGTGTGAGCTGGCCTGGGGAATTGAGCGGAGTTCTGCTTTGAGAACAGGCCACGTTCTAGTCCCTGTGCCATCTGCTTCCTTCTTGGGTAGATTGTTGTTCAGTGACTCAGTCGTATCTGACTATTTGCGATCCCATGGACTACAGCGCATCAACTTTCCCTGTCCTTCGTTATCTCCCTGAGTTTGCTCAAGCTCATGTCCATTGAGTTGGTGATGCCATCCGACCATCTCCTCCTCTGTTGTCGCCTTCTCCTGCCTTCAGTCTTTCCCAGGATCAGGGTCTTTTCCAATGAGTTGGCTCTTCTTATCAGGTGGCCAAAGTATTGGAGTTTCACCTTCAGCATCAGTCCTGTCAATGAATATTCAAGGTTGATTTCCTTTAGGATGGACTGGTTGGATCTCCTTGCAGTCCAAGGGACTCTCAAGAGTCTTCTTCAGCATCACAGTTTGAAGGCATCGATTCTTTGGCACTCAGCCTTATGATCCAATTCTCACATCTGTATGTGACTACTGGAAAAACCATAGCTTTGACTAGATGGACCTTTGCTGGCTGGGTAGGCAGACGAGCTCATTTATGATTCTGCAGACTAAGAGGGATTATGTTAACTTCCTAGCTCTTCAGGTGGAAAGGCAGAGTTGGGAAGCTTGACCTGGTTCCCTTCAGGTTCCTGGGTGACAGCCCCTGTCCGACACACCTCTTCTAGGATTTACCAATGCTGGTGCCAGCATGATAGGAGACTGTCATTCCACCAGCCTGGATGAGCAGGGTTTTTTCCCAGGTGAGGGGAGGCTTGCCTTTCAGTGGTTATCAGGGGCTTCTGTCCACTGCTGGAAAACACTGAGGCACTGTCCCCTGTCTCGTCTGTGCCCAAGTTTCATTCTTGAGATTCTCAAAGCAGAACTCCCTCCACGTAAGAAATGGTTCTTCCAGAGTTAGCTGGGGCAAACTGGGGTCCAGTAATTCAACAGCTAGAAGTGACACAGCTGTTCTATACGTCTTGAATGAGTTACTCCATGAGCGGCCCCAAGGTCACCCACTTTCCCTATCTTGGTGCCACAGATCATGTGGTATATTTATTCTTATTTTGGTATTCTGTCTTTATTCAGTCAGACTTCCCTGGTGGCTCAGTGGTAAAGAATCTACCTGCAATGCAGCTCTGAGACTCGGGTTTGGTCCCTAGGTCAGGAAGATTCCCTGGAGAAGGAAATGGCTGCCCACTCTAGTATTAGTGCCTGGAGAATTCTATGGACAGAGGAGCCTGGTGGGCTATAGTCCACGGGGTCTCAAAGAGCTGAGCATGACGGAGTGACTAACAACACTTTCTTTAATCCAGTAGAATAAAGACTGAGGTAGATTTGTGTGCTTAGCTATCTTGAAGTGGACGCCCCGAGCTTCAGTCTACATTATTGATAAAAGCCAGAGAAGAACCTTAGCTCTTCAACACATTCTGAGTCTTCTGCTTATGTGGAATAATAATAATTTTAATCAAAATTTTTCATTTGTTAGTTTTGGCTTTAGGTAATGGTGGTTTCTATCTTTTTTGTGGTATATATTTTTTTCCAACAGTAGAACATCATAGACACAGCCTCTGGAAAAAAAATGCAATATGAATTTTTGATAGTTGTTCTTTTCATCTTTTTTTTAAAAATCAATAAATTTCTGATTAATAATGGTTTCAAAAAAAAAAAGCAGATTCTGTCATAGAAAAAAACAAGAAAACACTCTCTTTACTTTGCAAGACACCTGTACACATCAAATACCATATTCCCTTGAGTGGCTCCCTTGCACGTGAGAATGTAGTCAGCTCCTTAGACTGTGGGAGGTAAGTATTTGAGACAAAGCCTCTGGCCTTTGGTCAATAGCGTATTTTATGAGTCATTAGTGTGATACAACTGCTAAAAAATAAAGTGTGATCTTAAATGGCAATCCACAAAGTACAATATCCTTAGAACATTCTCTCAGTTTGGGGTACTGCAATTAAGTCTTTTAAAAATTATCTTAACAAATTATTAAAGGCAAACGGTCAGCCAGTGCTACCCAGTCAATACGGCTGGACACGCTCACCTGGAGCTCCCTTGCCCCAGTCACAAGCTCTCCTTCCTTTCAGAGGTTAATTATAGCCTTGACTTTCATGGTGCCAGGTCCTTGCAGGTATTATTTATCACCCGTGTCCATGTCTAGACACAGAGGATTCTTAAAAAACATTTTATATTTACTTCCGTCTCAGTTTCCCCCACCATCCTGTTCATTTTCTTACCAATCATCTCCTTGAAAACAGAAATTCAGAGTCTGGAATTTGAGAATTGCATTCTCACCTTGCTGGTCATCAATATTCTTCTCTGTCCTTCATGCTCCCTGCTAATTGGCAACTGAACCTGGAGATCGACTGAGACACAGATTCTATCCTTGTAGTAGGAGGAATACTGCCCTCCCCCATCCAACCCCTGGCATGATGTCCATGCCCAAATCCTTGGCGTCTGTGAATATCTTACCTTACATGTCAGGAGTGACTTTGCACATTTGCTCCATCCCAGGATTTTGAGACAGAGTACCCTGAGTTTCTCAGGTAAACCCAGGGCAATCACAAGAGTGCTCACCAGAGGGAAGCAGGAAGGCCACCAGAGAAGATGTGACGATGAAAGCAGAGGTCGGAGGTAGACGGCCACAAGCCAAGGTATGTGGGCGGCCTCCATAAACTGGAAAAGAGAAATAAATAGATTTTCTTCTGGAGGCTCCAGAGAGGAACACTGTTCTGCTATCACTTGGGTTTTAGCCCTGTGAGAGACTCCTGACCTCAAGAGCTGTAAGGAGATTGTGTTGGTTAAGTCACTAAGTTAGCAGCAGTGTTCTGTACAACCATAGAAGACTACGTGCTCCCCCTGGCAAGAGCGAAGCTGGTGGGCAATGTGTTCTGTCAACGGCAGACAGGTAAGGTCTGGGCCCTGTCTTTTCGTGATGTCAGTTGAGACGATGCTCAATGCTTCAGTCCGTAATCCGCTGGGGTTGCAAAATGGTGTTATTCTATTCCTATGCCTTTTCGTCCATGTATTAGCTGGCATACTTATTTAAATAGATGTTTCTATGTGATATTGCTCTCATAAGAAAGGTATTGCTCTTTCACTTGCCACTTTTTAATATAATGGGCTTCCCTTGTGGCTCAGCTGGTAAAGAATCTACCTGCAATGTGGGAGACCTAGGTTCGAACCCTGGGTTGGAAAGATCCCCTGGAAAAAGGAAAGGCTACCCACTCCAGTATTCTGGCCTGGAGAATTCCATGGACTGTATAGTATAGTCTATGCGGTCGCAAAGAGTTGACACCACTGAGTGACTTTCACTTTTTAATATAATGAATCAATTTCCTTCCAATCTCTGAAAGTCATCAAGTTGGGTTTTTAATATAAAGGGTTCATAAAGAGTTCAGTCCCTTATAGACATGTTCCTTGATGAAGATCAGATTGTTCTGATTTTGGCCAATGGAAGACTCT
The DNA here is from genome assembly GCF_014754425.2 of Oryx dammah. NCBI lineage: Eukaryota > Metazoa > Chordata > Mammalia > Artiodactyla > Bovidae > Oryx > Oryx dammah. The sequence goes on from NW_024070204.1 coordinate 4,333,114, forward strand.
CAAGGTGGCTTCTGAGTCCCTTTGATGTGGCCCTGTCAGTCTTTGATTCTAGAACATTTTTAATTTCTAAAATAACAAGGTATTCCAGGCTCATCTTGTGCATTTTCTGCCCCAGATCTGGAATCTCTAATTTCTCCAACAAATCTTGCTTTCTTCTAGTGGGAAATGAAATGTCAAATCCACAATCAAGGGTCTAAGTGGTAATAAAGCTCTTTTACCTAGGACTCTAGTGTATTTTACAGATGATTTGATTGACTATATTTGTAAAATGACTTTTCTTTCTTTTAAAAATAGTTTTTAGCAATTCCTTTAAGAAAAATAAAATAAAATCAACTTTTCATTTACCTAAAGAATAATATTGAATTAATTAATATTTCTGAGCTAATAAAATATAGTCAAAATTTTAATAGTATGACTTTAATATTTAACATACAGAACTGGATATTCCTGGGCTTCTCTTGTGGCTCAGCTGGTAATGAATCTGCCTGCAACGTGGGAGACCTGAGTTGGATCCCTGGGTTGGGAAAACTCCCTGGAGAAGGGAATGGTTACCCACTCCAGTATTCTGACCTGGTGGATCCCATGGCCTGAATAATCCATGTGGTCTCAAAGAGTTGGACACGACTGAGCATCTTTCACTTTCACTGGATATTCTAAAGCTAGGAAAATATTTCTTCTTGAACCTAGCTTTACAAGTCTTATAACTAACATTTCTATGTCATTACTATACTCTGCTTACTGACAGACTTCGCTGGTGGCTCAGATAGTAGAGAATCTGCCTGTAATGTAGAAGCCCTGGGTTCGATCCCTGGGTCGGGAAGATCCCCTGGAGGAGGGCGTGGCAACCCACTCCAGTATTCTTGCCTGGAGAATCCCATGGACAGGAGGAGCCGGGTGGGCTACAGTCTGTGGGGTCACAAAGAATCGGACACACTGAGCCACTTTCACTCACTGATGACTATTTGTTTCTATAAAACAATTTGACTATATAAATCCTGCTCAGTCCTCCCAGCTTCCTGTTCTCCACACCAGTTAAAATCTAAATCCCTTGGGCTGGCATTCAGATACTTTGGGTCCTCTTTGATTTTCTTTTAAACCAGTTTATTTCCTATCCCGAATCTAAAACACTTTCAGAATGCCTCAGAATCCTCTTACAGCTGTCCCCTGACTTTGGTTTTGGTGCCTGACAGACAGGGGATTAAAACCACATCTGGGTAAAACAAGGACGGTTTACCACCCCCATGAGCCCCACTTTCCGCTGAGGACCGCATCCCTCCTGCCGCAGGAAGGGCCGGCTGAGGGTCGGGTGAAGGAGCCGGCGTCGGGCGCAGCGCTGGGCATAGATGCGGATGCAGATGGAGCCCGGAGCCCTGCTGGTCTCACTGTCTGGGCTATTCTCACCCGCTTAGCAGCTTCCTCACATTTCCTTCATGAACCCAAGGTTTACCCAAGTCTCCAGTTCCGCCACACTCCGCTACTTCCCAAAGGGTGCTGCTAACTTCAGTCCAGAAAGCTGTGTCCTGTTGCTCAGCGGGGAATGTTCTAGTCCCGCCGCCCAGGACACAGCTGCCTTCAGATGGCACCGATGAACCTGTCTGCAGGGCACCCATGGAGACGCAGACATAGGGAACAGACGCGTGGGCACAGTGTGGGAGGGAGAGGGCGGGACGGAACGAGAGAGCAGCGTGGAGACACGTACCCGACCATGTGCAGAAATAGAGAGCCGGTGGGGATGTGCCGCGTGACACGGGGAGCTCAGCCCTGAGCTGTGACAGCGCAGAGGGGTGAGGTGGGAGGGAGGTTCCAGAGCGAAGGGACGTGCGCATACCTGTGGCTGATTGACGTTGACGGACGGCAGAAAGCAGCACGGTATCGGAAAGCAACTCTCTTCCGGTGTTGATGCTTTTGAACTGCAGTGTTGGAGAAGACTCTTGAGAGTCCCTTGGACTGCAAGGAGATCCAACCACTCCATCCTAAAGGAAATCCTGAATATTCATTGGAAGGACTGATGTTGAAGCTGAAACTACAATCCTTTGGCCACCTGATGCAAAGAGCCGACTCATTGGAAAAGACCCGGATGCTGGGAAAGATTGACGGCAGGAGGAGAAGGGGGCAACAGAGGATGAGATGGTTGGATGGCATCACAGACTCGATGGACATGAGTTTGAGCAAGCTCCGGGAGTCGGTGATGGACAGAGAAGCCTGGCGTGCATAGTCCATGGGGTCACGAGTCAAACACGACTGAGCAACTGAACTCAAAAAATTGGAAAAACTGCTTGCATTAATTACCTCTCCTCTAGAGTCTCCTTTCCCTGCTCCTCTTCTAATTCTTTCTGAAGACAAGGAAGGATTTGCACTAACTGAGTGAGTGCCCGCTGTGGGGTTGGCGTTGTGCTCACCCGTGTGTGCAGGCCGGTGAGGAGGGACCGCCATAAAGACACACACACCCTTGTTCCCAGCGCTCTGGACTGGGTGGAGAGTCTACAGTGAAGTCACAGACAGTGACCTGGGAATGCTGATTTTGGTGGTCAAGGAGGCCCCTCAGAGCAGCCCCCAGCACTCTATATCTGAAGAGGATGCAACCACAGGCAGCACAGACAGGGGGAGCCTGCCAAGCAGAGGAACAGCGAGTGCAAACACCCTGTGGCAGGGAGGGTCTGAAGTTCATTGGATGGGGCAGGGGACAGTGACGCTGGATGGGGGCGGTGAGCAGAGCACACAGGCTCTATTTCCTGAGGGGTCTGGAGACCCAGGGGAGGCCTGTGGTTGAGAATTTGGTTCTAAAATGAGGTGGGAGGTCAGTGGAGGGCAGGACACACAGCCCGGCGCTTGCTCTGGAAGATCCCTTGGCTGCGCCGTGGTGCAGGGCTGAGGGAGCGAGGGTGCACGCAGGTGGGGGCTGGTGGTGGCTCACGTGGTGGCTGCAGGGTCTGGGATGGGTGGCTCTGGTGGAGACAATAGGTGAGGAGCTTCAGATTACACAGGAGGTAGGGGTGAGAGAGTGCCGGCCACTGAGGATGCCCCATGGAGCTCCGGCTGCAGCAGGTGAGTAATGATGCTGGTTCCCAGGAAACCACTCTCTCCCCTGTGTGTCAGTTACACTTTCCAGGAGCCATCCCACAGCGGAGCGAGGCAGGCAGGTGACGCGGTGTGTTTCACCTGGTAACAATGCTGCCTTGGGGAGGGGGGCAGGCTAAGGGTCTTGTGTTCCCACAGCTCAGGTCCCTGGCGGGGGGTGCTACACAGGACTGGGGCTGGAGG
>NW_024070204.1:4336384-4358930 GCF_014754425.2 Oryx dammah
AGCTCAGGTCCCTGGCGGGGGGTGCTACACAGGACTGGGGCTGGAGGGGGAAAGGCTAAGGGCCTTGTGTTCCCACAGCTCAGGTCCCTGGGGGGTGCTATATAGGACTGGGGCTGTCGCCAGGTGGTTCAGCTCCACCCCAGAGAAGGGACAAGGATGTGGCTTGTAGAGTTAACCCTGTCCCATCCGGCCCTCTGGCTGCAGGTCAGATGGGCGCGTGTAGTTGTTTCTGCATAATCATGCAATTGTTGTTGTTGTTGAGTCAGCAAGTTGTGTCCAACTCTGCGACCCCGTGGACTCCAGCACGCCAGGCTTCCCTGTCCTCCACCATCTCTGGGAGTTTGCCCAAGTCGTGTGACTGGTGTGTCCTTTGGCCCGATAACGCCCCTGGTGCCCTTGTCTAGTTCATGTCTTCTGGCCTGATTGTTCCTTTTTCCCTGCTGTGGACCTGCACACCGTGACGCTGTATCACCCAGACTAGTTCAACATAAGGCCTCATACGTAAGCCGAGGAGTTTGCAGAGCCGAGGTGGAGACCCATGCAGGTCGCTAGTCTTAGCGCTGCGGGCAGACCACTGCCCAGCAGACTGGCACCTTCCAATGGCTGCACCATTCCATCACCGGGAAGGCAGGTCCAGCGTTCCCTCTGTCTCAGATGGTATTCCCAGGTGTGTTTGATAATCAGTTCCCAAAAGGTTGTTGCTGAACCACGAAAGATGCCAGGATTCTTGGCCTCCAGAGAAGAGGAATTCAATCTGGGGCCAGTGACGAGGCTTGATTGCTCAGAGCTTTTGTGTAATAAAAGTTTTATTATAGTACAAAAGAGATACAGAAAGCTTCTGACATAGACATTAGAAGGGAGCAGAAAGAGTGCCCCTTGCTAGTCTTTAGCAGGATGTTACATAGCTACTAGCGGTCTGCCAATTAGAGATAGGAAAAGTCTCAAAACTCAGAGAATGGCACCAGGGCCCTCACCCACACATGCATTTTGAGATCACATTGGCACCAGGTGAGTCATCCAGCCATAAAATGATTGACATGAATCTTGAAGAAAGGCAGGTTTCCAAGCAAATGTATAGTTTCATTAGCGTAGATGAGGAGAGTGATGTATGAGTACCACACACTGGTTTGTCAAGTCGGTTCTGAGACTCAGGCAGAATCGACTTGAAAACAGAGTCTAGGGTGGGTAAATACATAGTTCACTAACATAGCTTAAGACAAACACTTCCATAAGAAAAACACATTGCTTAGCTCAAGGTTTGAGAAAAGTTAAGTTCAGGTGGAGCCAGGTGTCGTCATCAGTTCAGTTCAGTTGCTCAGTCGTGTCCGACTCTCTGCGACCCCATGAATCGCAGCACGCCAGGCCTCCCTGTTCATCACCAACTCCCGGAGTTCACTCAGACTCACGTCCATCGAGCCCGTGATGCTATCCAGCCATCTCATCCTCGGTCGTCCCCTTCTCCTCCTGCCCCCAATCCCTCCCAGCATCAGAGTCTTTTCCAATGAGTCAACTCTTTGCATGAGGTGGCCAAAGTACTGGGGCTTCAGCTTTAGCATCATTCCTTCCAAAGAAATCCCAGGGTTGATCTTCAGAATGGACTGGTTGGATCTCCTTGCAGTCCAAGGGACTGTCAAGAGTCTTCTCCAACACCACAGTTCAAAAGCATCAATTCTTCGGCGTTCAGCCTTCTTCACAGTCCAACTCTCACATCCATACATGACCACAGGAAAAACCATAGCCTTGACTAGACGGACCTTAGTCGGCAAAGTAATGTCTCTGCTTTTGAATATACTCTCTAGGTTGGTCATAACTTTTCTTCCAAGGAGTAAGCGTCTTTTAATTTCATGGCTGCAATCACCATCTGCAGTGATTTTGGAGCCCAAAGAAATAAAGTCTGACACTGTTTCCACTGTTTCCCCATCTATTTCCCATGAAGTGATGGGACCAGATGCCATAATCTTCGTTTTCTGAATGTTGAGCTTTAAGCCAAGTCATGGCAACCCAGAATTTTCAGAGAAGCCTCTTTATAAATCTGTATAGAAAAGGGAAAAAATCTAACACTTGTTTGTTTCCCCCTACCACGTAAGAGAGAGGCAAAAAAACTGTCTGACACTTGCAGCCTATTTCCTCCATTTGGAGACCCCTGGCCTTCCTGCCTGTTACCCTCTCACTCCATTGCAGACAGAAGAGAGATCTGAAATTCAAAGAATAATGTAAAACTCAAAAAGCCTTTGGGCCTGGGAACAAATAATTCTGTTTTCCCACTGCACACAGACCTGTCTGCCCTGTCAGGACAGGGAGGCAAGTGAGCCATTTGTGACCCAAAACACAGCCACTCCAGACAGTTTCATTTCCTGGCTTCATGGGGTTGGGTGTGGAAGTCAGTCTGAGGCCCCAGTGGGCAACCGGATCTTCTAATTGTGAGCGATTCACTTAAAGCGTGTTTGCAGACTTCAAGAGTTTTAACTATTTATATAATTTACATCTTATTTCAGGACTGTAATAGCCAATTAAACTGTCTTCAGTACCAGATTCTCACAGAAAGACATTAACAGTGACATTTTCACTTGTGTTCCAGGAGTCACTGTGAGAATAATTAGGGTGCTGAAGTGTTTGCTAATAATACGTTAGGTGGGAAAGCAACTACTCTTTCAAGGAATCTCTGCACTCGAAAGCTATTTTTTCACTTTAAAGATTACATTGTCTCTCATTGCTCTAAGTTTTTAGTTCTAGGAAGAATAATCTAGATGGAACACAGCAATTGTGTTGATTTAAGAGATTCCCACTATGGCAAGCTTCTCTAGGCCAGGAATTACAACAGAAGGATCTTTTCTCAAAGGTCCCAGCTTGTTCAGGGAGAAAGAGGCAGTAACTCTCATTCCTTCAGAACAGAAAACACAGTCCTTAGATGCACGCCAGTTTTCAGCTTTCAAGCCTTTTGGAAAATGAAAGGTGCGTTTGAGAGTGCACTTGACCAAATCAATGCTCGTAGCATCACCCTAGAAGAGTTTTTCTAAATGGCACCAAGTCACATTGCAGAAAGGTGCAGGCTTCCGGCCTTGGTGGACCATAGTATCTCCTGTTTATGCTCTTCCTATTGCCAGACTCACCACCAGAACAAATCAGACCAGCTGATGAATTCTCTCAATGCCCTCACTGGCTGCTTGATAGTGATCTGCTGATGAGTGAGCAGAGAATGCTGCTTTTCTGGCGTGTTTATTGCTTGTGGGATACTGATTTATCCCCCACCTCATCACACACATTGTGCATGAAATGAGCTGGCTAAAGCCAAGTCATTAGAATTATTCATCATTTAAACAGAACTTTCCATTCATTTATTGATTCACTGACATTTGCAAGATTTTATTAGCGGACTGCCACTGGAGGGAAGTCATTCTGCTCTGTGTTGTGGGCCAATGGGGCAAGACTAAGTGAGGATCCTTCGTTGTGCAGACTACAAACTTGCTTCTTCAAGAAACTTACACTCCAATAGGCCTAACGCTTCAGAAAACCTTTTTGACTTAGCTTTTCAAACGTAATACAGTTATTTTGTTTTAGTTTATTTTAGATAAACTCCTGTGTGTGTGTGTATGTGTCCGTCATGTCTGACTCTTTGCAATTCCATGAACTATATAGCCCACCAGTCTCCTCTGCCCATGGCATTTCTCAGTCAAGAATACTGGAGTGGGTTGCCGGGGGTCAAACCTATGTCTCTTGAGTCTCCTGCATCGGCAGGCAGGTTCTTTACCACTAATGCCTCCTGGGAAGCTCTAGATGAACTACTAGGAGTGGAATTATCAGATCACAAGGTAAATGCGTTTAGTTTTATGAAAAACACCGACAGATTTTCATACAAGGTGTTTGTTACATTCTACTTTCCCATATGTACAAGAGTTCCTGTTAGAACAATCCCTTCAAACTTTTGCATGGTCAGTCTTAATTTTAGTGATTCTAGGGGGTGTTAAGTAGTATCTTTTTGTGGTTTTCATTTGCATTTCACCGAGAACTAATGACGATGAAAGCATTTTTAATGTGCCTATTATTTGTGTATTTTTCTTTTGTGAAGTGGTCTGTTAAAATGTTTGCCCTTTTGATTAGACTGTTCCTCTTTTTTTTATTATTGAATATTATCTCTTGAACATAAAATAAGGGCATGTATACCAGGGTTTCTGCAAAGTAGCAAATGTTCTACATTCCAGACTCCTGGTCTGAGTTAGAATCGAAACACTGAGCTCTTCAGTCAGTCAGTCAGTTCAGTCGCTCAGTCGTGTCCGACTCTTTGCGACCCCATGAATCACAGCACGCCAGCCTCCCTGTCCATCACCAACTCCCAGAGTTCACTCAGATTCACGTCCATTGAGTCAGTGATGCCATCCAGCCATCTCATCCTCTGTCATCCCCTTCTCCTCCTGCCTCCAATCCCTTCCAGCAGCAGAGTCTTTTCCAATGAGTCAACTCTTCACATGAGGTGGCCAAAGTATTGGAGTTTCAGCTTTAGCATCATTCCTTCCAATAAACACCCAGGACTGATCTTTAGAATGGACTGGTTGGATCTCCTAGCAGTCCAAAGGACTCTCAAGAGTCTTCTCCAACACCACAGTTCAAAAGCATAAATTCTTTGGTGCTCAGGTTTCTTCACAGTCCAACTCTCACATCCATCCATGACCACAGGAACAACCATAGCCTTGACTAGACAGACCTTTGTTGGCAAAGTAATATCTCTGCTTTTGAATATGCTATGACTAGTCAAATATTTTTCACTGCTTAGATTGATACATCCACAATGTTGCTCATTGCTCCAGAAACCATTTTTTCTTTTCTTTTCTTTTTAATTTGACCACACCATATAGCATGCTCGACCTTAGTTCTCTGACCAGGGATCAAACCCACGCCCCCTGCACTGCGAGTGCAGAGTCTTAACCACTGGACTACCAGGGAAGTCTCTCTGTAGCTTTCTGCAGGCTGATTTTGAATATAGTTTAATTTAATATTGATAGTTTCAGTTAGATTTTTTTTAACTAGACTACTTAATGATATGAGAAACATGTTTGTTTCATATTAAGTTATAAAACTTACCAAACAGAAGGAAAAACAGAAATTAATGTTTGAAAACTTTTTTAAAAAGAGGAGAAAAACAGCTGGAACAAAGATTAGCAAGATAAATAACACTGTCACCGTTGTTGTTGCTTAGCTGCTCAGTTTGGTCTGACCCTGTGACCCCACGGACTGTAGCCCACCAGGCTCCTCTGTCCAGGGGGTTTCTCAGGCAAGAATGCTGGAGTGGGTTGCCATTTTCTCTTCCAGGGAATCTTTCCAATCCAGGAATCAAACCGTCTCCTGCATTGACAGGCAGGGTTTTTTTTTTTTTAAACCACTGAGCCACCGGAGAAGCCCCATTTATCACAGTAACCCTTCTAGTCGTGTATATAGTTTCTGTTTCTTCCATTTTAGTGCTTGCTGGTGCAAAAACTTTCCACTAATGCATGTGTACTATTGTGCAATAAGAACTAAGTTTCTTTCTAAAATCACAAAGAAGAAAATATAATCGTGGCCAATTTCATTTCTGAAAAGAAGCTTCCTGCTACTAACGATTGGTTTGCTCTTCCAGGTTTTAAAATTAAAATTGTGATCCTTCAAATATAGTCACGTATACATGCAACTGTGTAATCATTTACTAACTCAAAGATAGTGGTTTTGTTTTTTGATCACTCACCGTGAAATAACATCAAAGTATGAACAGCAAGTGCTTTAAACAAGGAAGGAGCTGGGAGTGTTAAGAAATGAAGCATGTCTTCCTTGGCTTTTGCTGCAAGTAAGCAACTCTTCAGTGATGGAAAGGTTGGGCATCATCATAAGAAGCTATTAATCCAGGCAACCTCAACTCTTTCAGTACTGTAGTGAATTTCCTTACAGATCTATTCATGATGTGGCCAAACATCTTCCTCTCATCTCACCAGGCCCATCAGCAGTCACAGGGCTCCTTTTACATGACCGCCATAAGCATCTCTGCTCCAGGGTTCAGCCCCAGGCCAGTGATGGGCTCATGCGACCCAGGAGCCCATAGGACTCACAGCAGCAGCTCCGATGCCTGTGTGTTCAGTGGTCCGTGAAATGTGCGTTTTTCTTAAGGTGCATCTTTCCCTAAAGAAAGACACGCTGTTAGCTCCTCTGAAGACCTTCTGAAAAGGAAGCGCGTAGGCTCGGGCGCCTCTAGGAAGCTTTATGGCTGTGATCTGTAAGACAATTTCCCATCGCTGGCTGACCCTGAACTAAATGAGAAGCGAAAGCACTTTTCATTCATCTGTCGCCGTGGTTCCCTGGCCTCATTACGCTGGTCTATTGACTCCTCCGAGGCCATTGCTAACACCACCATTTCTATTTACTCAGTGCCTTGAAAACTCACTTTACAGACAGGCTTTCTTTGCATGAATTCCAGCACCTTGAATGCTAGATAGTGATAGCCTCCAGACTTAAAGGACACACCGCGTTTATGTGTGATGCTGAATGCGCACTGGGCGCGATGTTACGTTGTTGTTTGCGCTTTGAGAAACCTCCTCCCTCCAGGGACCATACACATACTGTCCTGGAAGCGTCTAGGCAGCAGAGGAAATCCTTTTCTTCCCACGACTTTCACCTGTCTTGCTGAGAGTACTGTGCCTGCAGGAATATTTGACTTTGCATCCTGTGCAGCAGCTGGAGGCCAGGGCTTTCTTGAAGTTTATAACCATAGGATCTGCCTGCTATTGTGGACACGGCAAAAAAAAAAAAAAAAGAAAAATTTTAAAAGTGAGACTAGGCATTTTGTGAGTGTGATGCCTCTGAGGGCTCAGATTCCACCTGTCTCTACTTCATCCCATCGCCTGCTCCCGACACGGGGTGTTCCATTGGCTGAGACCTTCTGCTAAAGCTGTCCTTTGTTGCAGGTTTCTATAAAGGCATGGCGGAGACCAGACCATCCTTTCCTACATACACCAGCCCCAGAGGTATGGAAAGGCCCCCAGGCAGGTGAAACATATTACTTTTCCTTCCCATTGCATGAACTGATGGCATCTTGGGGTTATGGAGTGACGGTCTAGCCTCGCCCGTGTATCTCTGCATCCAGGTGTGAAGGGGTGGTACACTGCAGCTGCTTGGGACAAATAGGACAAACGTTTGTTTCCCCTTAGCCGGGAGGGTGAAGACAGGCATTCTACCTAAGGCTGTCATTTGAAACAAACCAGAGCTCATTTCTGGGTCCGTGGCCTCGTGGGGGGCCCTTGCCCCTTGGAATGCCACCAGGATCAGGTCTTGCCTGCCCCAGGGCTCCTGTCTGTGAATCTGCACACTGACCTGAGGCTCTGGGTGAGATGAGTCACAGTTCATACGCGGCTCGCATTCCACTCTCACTGCAAAGGAGAGCTTCTGTACCTTCACTCTGAGGAAAGGTAACCAGCTAGGTGGCCGGCGGGGGCCCCCGTGAGTGCGGCCATCTCTGGTTCACTTAGTGGAAGGAGGTTTAAAAAACACATGTATTATATATATATATATTTTTTTTTGTTATTTACTTTTTTTTAAATTTATTTATTTATTTTTAATTTTTACTTTACAATTCTGTATTGGTTTTGGCATAGATTGACATGAATCCACCACAGGTGTACATGCGCAAAAAAAAAAAAACACATGTATTATAACAGCCAGGACATGGAAGCAACCTAGATGTCCATCAGCAGATGAATGGATAAGAAAGCTGTGGTACATATGTACACAATGGAGTATTACTCAGCCATTAAAAAGAATACATTTGAATCCGTTCTAATGAGGTGGATGAAACTGGAGCCGATTATACTGAGTGAAGTAACCCAGAAAGAAAAACACCAATAGAGTAAACTAATGCATATATATGGAATTTAGAAAGATTGTAATGATAACCCTGTATGCGAGATAGCAAAAGAGACACAGATGTATAAAACAGTCTTTTGGACTCTGTGGGAGAGGGTGGGATGATTTGGGAGAATTGCATTGAAACATGTATAATATCATATATGAAATGAATTGCCTTTCCAGGTTCGATGCAGGATACTGGATGCTTGGGGCTGGTGCACTGGGATGACCCAGAGGGATGGTATGGGGAGGGAGGTGGGAGGGGGGTTCAGAATGGGAAACACATGTACGCCCGTGGTGGATTCATGTTGATGTATGGCAAAAACAATACAATATTGTAAAGTAATTAACCTCCAATTAAAAAAAACACACATGTATTATAGCACATTCCTGAGGGCACCCTAATTATGTAGTTATCTTGAAAGTTAGTTGTACTGGATTTTAAGTGAACCTGGAATAAGATTTCACAGTCCTCGAGTCTTCCCTTGAGAGCCATGTGTCACAGGAGCTGGTTGGGGTTGGAGGTCGAGCAGGCTTGGAGGGAGCAGAGTTCTCACTGGACTAAGAACATTCCTTTTGAGCGGTGGCAAGCTTGTAAAAGGAGGGCAAGCCATGGGAGACGTGCCCAATTTTGAGGGGCCCCTGGCTTTTTGAGTGCATGTTTAGAGAGAGAAATAAACCAAGCAGATAGGGAGCATCTGTGGTGGGGAAAGAAGCTACATCAACAGGCTTTACAAGCACTGAGAGGAGGGACAAGCATGAAGGGCCACTGAGAGCTCCTGGCTGCTAGGAGTGGGCAGGTGCCTTTGCCCATTTTGTCCCTTAGGCCTCTCAGTGACAGCAGGCGGCGTTTGGAGGAAGGCCTGCATCTGAGGCTCAGGAGAGTCTGCTAGGAGCCCAGGTTCACTCAGGCAGTGACTGGCGGGTTCCTACAACCGTGGGCCTGTAGTCATTCATTTGCCTGTTTTAGAGGCCACATCCCAGGGGCTGCAACCAAGGATGCCAGCCTGGGGTGTCGGCACTATGGGCACCTGGGGCTGGAGCTGGGCAGCATTCAGCTTCATTCTGTGAGAGGAAACAGGGGGATTCTTCTACCTTTAAATCAGCCAGTTCCAGTCCAGTTACTGGGAGTGGGACAGCCTCTTCAAAACACTCTCACAGGCAGAAGAGGACATGCCTGGGGTCCCTCCCTTTCTGCTGGCCTGAGCAGGGGACCCCGAGAGCTGGGTCTTTCTGTTGACTAGGTAAGTGGACATCCTGAACGTTTATGGACCACTGTGGGTATGCAACGTGCTGCTTCAGGCTCAAAGACCCTTGCCCTCTGCCCTTTCACCTTGATGGTGGTCTCATCGTCACAATTTCTGCCGATAAGAAGAGTAAGATGACCACGGTGTGTTCTGCATGCATGGACTCAATCAACACTGGGTTGAAAAATATGTGGAAAAAAAATTCCAGAAAGTTCCAAAAAGGAAAATTTTAACTTGCTGCAGGCTGGCAACTATTTACATAGCATTTCCATTGTCCTCAGTATTATAAGTGATCTAGAGATGATTTAATGCAGGAGAATGTGTGTAGGTTTATGCAAATACTATATCATTTTCCATTTAGAGAAAGAAACCAAGCAGATGGGAGGTGCCTGTGGTGGGGATAGAAGCTATATCATCAGGTTTTATAAGCGAGGAGGGAGAAGGGACAGACATCAAGAGTTACTGAGGGCTCCAGGATCGCTAGGAATTGCCATCTCTCTTCCCATCTATCATTTCCCTTCTCTCATTTCCATCTATCATTTTGGATTTTGGATCCTTTGGGGTCCTGGGACCAATCCCCTAGGGATATTGAGGGATGACTGACTTCATATTCAAATGGTTTACAGTTGACTAAATGCTTTCTTGACTGCTCTCTTTGCTATAAAACTCTTCCTTAGATTCCAATCTAAAATCATATTTCTTAATGATTGGTAATTTGGGCCTAAAAATTATCTATAGGTTAACAACTAGACAGAGTTTTAGGGCTGGGAGCAAAACTCTAAAATGTGAAGGCTTTTGATTGCCTGTGATCGATAAATGGAATTTACAGGGCTGAGTTTTGGAAAATGATATTTGTAAATTACCCTCTTTGCACTGGAAAACTAGATTTTCATTTCCTTTTGCACCAAAGTGTACAGAAAGAACAGGCTTTGAAAGGAGAATGAATCAGCAGATGAAGCACAGAAAACAGGAAAAAAGCTTTTACTGCAGGGGCTATTTGGGGAATTTGGTTGTTTTCTTTTGTAAGGATAATTTGCCATTTCTCTTCTCTTTTTTGTGCACAGCATTTTGTTAGATGGCATTTTGGTAAATCACTACCTTCCAATGTGATTAGAAAATGATTGCTCTGAATTATAACCAGCCAAACACACTTACTGTGCAAGAGACAGGTGAATGATGGAGAACCAGCTATTATTGAGCAGTAATTATGGCCAGCATCAATTTGCAGACCTGCCTTGGCTCTGGGAGAGTCTCCACCAGGGCGGTGAACGTCCTGTGTGCCTGTCTCTGCTCCCCAAGTCCACCTAGCCTGCCCCCATCTCTGTAAAGACTCCAGAGCTGAGGAAGCAGAGATCAGGGCTAGAGACAGGCCCAAGACTTACCCATCTCCTTGAGGGGAACCAGATTCTTGCCTGTGCTACCTGGAGCCCTTTCTCAGCCCATCAGGCCGTGTACTCATCAGTGTACCCATCAGTTCTGTGGGTCCCACCCAGAAGGCTCCTTGCCTTGGTGCCCTCCCAGGTCAAGGAGGGAAACACAGCCACCCTGGGAGGACCGTGCCATCAGTGGCTTCTGCTACATTTTCCTGAAATAGAAATAGGGCCGCCATGAGTCGACAGGAGATGCCCACTTGTGAATGAGAAAATCCATCTCTGTTAGCACCGGAACTGAGTCCTTTGCTGGGCACACGGCCCGTGTACGTATAGGTGGCAGCCCTAGGTGAGCCTGGCAAGTGCTGGGGTGCAGTGCCCAGGGCTCCCTTCTGCAACAAGCCACCTCCCATCTCAGGTGCCGGCGTGCTGCCCAGAGACAGCCCCCCTGGCGCCTCGCCCCGGGGCACAGCCCTTCTTGTGGTGACCTGCATTCCGGGTTAAGGGATGCCCCAAGTTCAGGCAAGCTGGAAGGCCATTGCCCGCTGCAGCAGTCGCTACAGGCGGTGTGGGGCTCTACGGAGACTGCACCGTCCATCCTGATTTCTCCCTCTACCCAGTTCTTCCTGTAAGTCATGATTACAGGAACATTTGCTATTAAGTGGCTTGTGCACTGAGCTTTAGCCAAAGCCACATCCAGGAAACCCAACCTGAAATCATGGACCGGTCTCGCAGCATCCCTCCAACTCTTAGCCAGGAGTCTGCACCTCAGAAAAATGCAGTCCCTATTTGTTTTCCAAATGTGATATTTGCAAAATGCTAGTTCAATCAGGCATCCCTTCCTTGGAACCTTTCATTGGTTTATCTTTTGCTCTTAGGGACAAACAGCTACTTCCTTCATGTGGCTAAGTTGCTGTTTTTCTTCAGTTGCTACATCATGTTCAACTCTGTGAGGCCCCATGGACTACAGAACACTAGGCTTCCCTGTCCTTCACTATCTCCTGGAAGCTGCTCAAGTTCATGTCCATTGAGTCGGTGATGCCATTCAACCATCTCATCCTCTGTCACCCCTTTCTCCTCCTGCCCTCAATCTTTCTCAACATCGGGGTTTTTTCCAATGAGTCAACTGTTTGTATCAGATGCCAAAGTACTGGGGCTTCAGCTTCAGCACCAGTCCTTCCAGTGAATATTCAGGACTGATTTCCTTTAGGATTGACTGGTTGGATCTCCTCGAAGTCCAAGGGACTCTCAAAAGTCTTCTCCAACATCACAATTTGAATGTGGCTAAGTAGTTTGACTCTTGAGAGTCCCTTTGACTCTTGAGAGTCCCTTGGACTTCAAGGAGATCCAACCAGTCCATTCTAAAGGAGATCAACCCTGGGATTTCTTTGGAAGGAATGATGCTAAAGCTGAAACTCCAGTACTTTGGCCACCTCATGCGAAGGTGATATTTTTCTGTATAATGTAGTTTTAATATATCTTTTTGTAATATTTTCAAAAAATTTGTGATAATACCACAAAGTTGCATTTTATGGTTAATAAACTTGAAGCTGTTGACATCCTTAATTGACTCTTCTCTATAATCATAGTATTTTTAATTGAGAAAATATTCTTCCTACAGATGCTGATATATGTGGTAAGCTCAAAGCAAATTCCTCAACAAAGGAGGAAATCCTCAATTCTGATTTTATTTTGAAATAAGTAAATGTTTCAGGTCAGATACCTTCATAGTTTCTGACTTTCTTGCTCCATTCAGACTAATGTTCTTATTCACATTCAAATTGTGGTGTTGGAGAAGACTTTTGAGAGTCCCTTGGACTTTGAGCAAATCCAACCAGTCAATCCTAAAGGAAATCAGTTCTGAATGGAGGAAATAAGGCTGGGAATGGCCTTATTTTTGAAAGACAAAATTTATTAAATAAATCATCCTTATTTATGAATATTTTAAATGTTTAATCAAATTCTGATGTTGAAAATTATAGGTTTCAATTTCATCCCATTCTGGTGCTAGATACCCATTTATGCAATTAAAAGTTCCATCAAAAATCCTTCACAAGAGCTGAGACATAAAACTTCAAAATAATATTTTGAGCACCATATAAATTCTCATCTTTTATTTAGTAGCTTAATTCCTCTTTAGGGTTAAATTTCATTGTTCTTTTTTTTTTAATAGCTTAGACAATTTAAATTTGCTAAAAGCTTCAAAAGTTAGGGTTTTCTTACTCTACACTATTAAATACTCAGATCTAGAAATTTTCAGGGCTTCTCCGGTGATTCAGTGGTAAAGATTCTGCCTGCCGATGCAGGAAATATGGGTTTGATATCTGGGTTGAGGAGATCCCCTGCAGAAGGAAATGACAACCCACTCCAGTATTCTTGCCTGGACAGTCCCATGGACAGTGGAGCCTGCGGGCTACCGTCCATTGCCGACTCAATGGATGTGAATTTGAGCAAACTCCAAGAGATCGTGGAGGACAGAGAAGTCTGGAGGGCTGCAGTCCATGGGGTCACAAAGAGTTAGACAAGACTGAGCAACTGAAAAACAACAAATATTAAACTGATCTGTTTTTGTTAGCTTGTTGTTTTTACTTGCTTGTGTAACTTGAGGTAAATGTACAAATTGTAAGCTTTTATTCTGCTAAGAGTTGGCAATGGCATCGACGCCTGTGTAGCCAACATCCCGATCAGACATAGACTAGTTTCTTCATCTCAGAAAGTCCCCTCAAGCTGCTTTGCCGTCAGTCCCTCTCCCCAGCCCCAGAGAGACCATTGCTCTGGTTTCTATCCCCATGAATTAGATTGTCTGCTGTTGAACTCCATATAAATGGAATCATAAGTCATGAGTGTGTATTCTTTTATGTCTGGCTTCCTTGGCTGAGCAAAATGTTTTATGCAATCTCCGGTTGTGGAAGTTGGATGGTTTCCAGTTCAGGGCAATAATGAATATAACTGCTATGAATATTATTTTACAAGCCATTTTCTTGTCATTGTCTTTCATTTCTCTTAGATACATGCCTTCGAGTGGAGTTGCAGGGTTGCATAGTAAAAGTACGTTTAACCTGAAAAGAAGCTGCCTGTTTGTCAAAGTGACTATTCTTTGCCATACCCAGGTGCTCTAAATTCCTAAGACTTGGTACTGTCAGCCATTTTAATTATCGCCCTTCAAGAGTGGAACCTCACTGTGATTTTAACATCCTGTCTCTGATGACTAATGATGGTGAGTTCCTTTTCATAAGTTTGAAGTTCAGTTCAGTTCTGTCGCTCAGTCGTGTCCCACTCTTTGTGACCCCATAGACTGCAGCACACGTGCCAGGCTTCGCTGCCTATCACCAACTCCCAGAGCTTGCTCAAACTCATGTCCACCGAATCAATGATGCTATCCACCCGTCTGATCCTCTGTTGTCCCCTTCTCCTCCTGCCTTCAATCTTGCCCAGCATCAGGGTCTTTTCCAATGAGTCAGTTTTTTGCATCAGGTGGCCAAATTTGGAGCTTCAGCATCAGTCTTTCCAATGAATATTCAGGGCTGATTTCCTTTAGGATTGACTGGTTTGATCTCCTTGCAGTCCAAGGGACTCTCAAGAGTCTTCTCCAGCACCACAGTACCAAAGCATCAGTTCTTCGGTGCTCAGCTTTCTTTATGGTCCAACTCTTGCATCGGTACATAACTACTGGAAAAACCATAGCTTTGACTAGATGGACCTTTGTTGGTAAATCAATGTTTCTCTTTTAAAGACCGGTATGTATTTTCTTTGGTGAGTTGTCGCTTCAAATCATTTGCCTCCTTTTAAGATTAGGTTGTTTGCTTTTGTTATTGATTTGTTGGAGTTAAAAAAAAAAAGGTACTCTGAATACATATCTGATGTCAGATATATATGTATCGTGAATATTTTCCCCTGACTAGGTCTTGCCTTTCCCTTTTCTTAAGTGTGTCTTATAAAGAGCATAACTTAATTTTTCTTTTTCTTTCCTTCTTTATTTTGTTTTTGGCTGTGCTGGGTCTTCATTGCCCTGTAAGCTTTTCTCTGGTTGCAGTGAATAGTGGTTACTCTCCACTGTGGTGCACAGGTTTCTCATTGTGGGACACAGGCTCTAGGCTGTGTGGCTTCTAGGGTCCCCGGGCTCTGGAGCACAGGCTTGGTAGCTGTGGTGCCCAGGCTCTGGAGCGTGGGCTCAGTTGTTGAGGCACATGGGCTTAGTTGCCCTATGACATGTGGGATCCTCCTGGGCCAGGGGTTGAACCCAAGTCTCCTTCTTCTCAGCAGACAAATTCTTTACCACTGAGACACTGAAGAGGCCCCTGAAGAACATAAATTAATAGTATTGATGAAGTCTAATTGACCTTTTTTTTTCCTTTTCTTGTTAGTGCTTTTGTGTCTATAGTTATTATGAAGATAAAAGCTTACATTTAGTTCTAGAAGCTCTGTGGTTTTAGCTTTCTGTTCAAGCCTAATAGCCACATTGAATTAAATTTTTAGACAGCATGACATAGAGGTCAAAGTTGATTTTAATTCCCCTAGATAGATAACACTTATTCACAATTAACATCATCCTTAACCAAAAAGTATATGGTTTAGTTGCTCTTTGCATATATTTAAATTTTGTACATCTAATAATCGAACTACTATTTTGACTAGGGGAATATCTGAACCAATAGAATACAGTTTGAATGTAGCTGCATTGGAAGAAAAGCTATGAAGAACCTAGAGAGCATATTAAAAAGCAGAGATATTACATTGCCAACAAAGGTCCATCTAGTCAAGGCTATGGTTTTTCCAGTAGTCATGTATGGATGTGAAAATTGGACAATAAAGAAAGCTAAGCACAGGATACTTGATGCTTTTGAACTGTGGTGTTGGAGAAGACTCTTGAGAGTCCCTTGGACTGCAAGGAGATCCAACCAGTCCATCCTAAAGGAAATCAGTCCTGAATATTCGTTGGAAGGACTGATGCTGAAGATGCTGACATTGAAGTTCCAATATTTTGGCCACCTGATGTGAAGAACTGACTCATTAGGAAAGACCCCGAAGCTGGGAAAGACTGAAGGCAGGAGGAGAAGGGGACGACAGAGGATGAGATGGTTGAATGGCATCACCGACTCAATGGTGATGAGTTTGAGCACGCTCTGGGAGTTGGTGATAGACAGGGAGGCCTGGCGTGCTGAGTCCATGGGGTCACGGAGAATGAGTGACTGAGCTGACTGATCCATTGTAGGGGCTTCCCGAGGGGCTCAGAGGTCAAGAATCTGCAGGAGACCAGGTTCAGTCCCTGGGTGGGGAAGATCCCCTGGAGAAGGAAATGGCAACCTGCTCCAGTATTCTTGCCTGGAGAATCCCATGGATGGAGCATGGCGGCTACAGTCCACGGGGTTGCAAAGAGTCGGACGTGACCGAGCGCGCGTGCACACGCACTGTGGACGCACTATAATCCGCGCAAAGTGGAAGTCGCTCGGTCACATCCAACTCTCTGCAGTCCATGGAAGTCTCCAGGCCAGAACGCTGGAGTGGGCAGCCATTCCCTTCTCCAGGGGACCTTCCCAACCCAGGGATCCAACCCAGGTCTCCTGCATTGGAGGCAGATTCTTTACCAGCTGAGCCACCAGGGACGCCCAATCAGTTCAAAGTGAAATTCTAATTCATGGATTTTTTTTATTTCAGTAAGAATTTTGTTTTTGCCATGATGTTTTGCTTCACCAAAATGTGCCTTCACATCATTACCCAAAAATAATTCTACATTCAGTGTTAGATTTTTGGCTGAATATAGTAGAACATTAATCATGATGTTTCACCTTCATCAAAATAAACTTCAGAAAGCTTTTTATTGATTTCATGAATTGTGTAAAATGTTTAACAATTACTATAATGATCTTGTTTTCTATTTGAAGCGTCTGACGACACTGATAGAAAACTGCGTCATTTAGTGGTTTGCAAAGCTTTTCTGTTATGGGGCCAACCTATTAATAGATGTTTCTTCAATTTTTGCCCATGAATAAGAGAACTTGGAATTGAAAACCGGCAAAATTAATTTAGAAAACAGCTATCTGATTTAAAATCAAGCTACATCAGAGTGAGTAGCTTACTTACTTTCTGCCAGCTGCTTGTGTTAAATCGGCACCTTGAGGCATTATCTTGTTAAAATCGTTGCTACTGCCCCAGCAGGTGGGTGTCTTTGATTGCTGGGTGGGCTGTGACATCACCATGTCCTTCCTGGCCATGCGGGTGATAAACATTGGCAGACAGGTCATGCCTGGTACACGTTTACCACCAATGTTCTTGAAAAACGGAAGTAATTTTTCACCAAACATGCACTTTTGTTTTTTAGCTCGTTACTGCTGGATGCATTTAATGAAAAAAAAATCAGATAAGATAAACAGGTAATCTAGGAAGCTGCAGATCACTCAGCCGCTCTAGGTCATGTGACTCTGCCTAACCTGTGGTTTCCCACTTCCACCTCTAACCTTGCTGATGGGAGGCGAGGAGGCTTCGCACAGGCATCAGCAAGCGAGTGACGAAACTGCCTAGTAAGTCAGCTGGTGGCAGGCGTAGCAGGTTTAGAACTGTTTCCTTTATGATTTGCGAGAAGGACTTAGCTACTCCTGGTTGCTTGCGTCCAAGCATTTTTCTCACCCAGTGCCCTGCATTCTGCCCTTGAAAGGAAGGTCATGCAAAACTCGTGAGCTCTTCTTAGACTAAATCACACCTGTAGCTGGAGCTGTCAGAAGAGCACTGTGGAACCCTTTTTACTTTATTTTGGTGCAACTAACAATAAAGATACTTTGCTAAAAACTAGAATTTGGGAGAAATACTAAATCAAGTGGGAAGACAGAGCAAGGGTCACAATCATGCTTTCCCCTCCTAATTGGGACAAACGGCCGCCCTACTTTGCAACGTGGCCCGCTCTGGCCCCCGCTGACTTCATTCACCTCATGGTAGAAACACATGTCACCCGAGAACTGGGACATTCACCGGAGCATTTGGTTCGTGCCTGTCTGTATTACTAGCTTGATGGACTCGGTTCACCACTGGGTCCCTGTGCCTGACACAGGCAGGATGCTGAAGCATATCTGCTGAAAGAATCAGTCAAGAGAAGGAAAGACACGGGAGGGGAGGGTTCTCAGGGGGACAGCACTCCCTCTGGAGAGCTGTGTGCAATGCACTCTGAGGGCACAAGCAAGGTGAACTGGCAAAGGTGTCCCGGGGACTAAGAGATGCACTTACTAAGGGTCTGATGTCCTTTATTTTCCAAGTTAATTTTTACTGGGGTATAGTTGCTTTGCAATGTTGTGTTAGTTTCTGCTCTGCCGCAGTGAATCAGCTCTCCTTGTTCATGCATCCTCTTCCTTTGGACTTCCTTCCCATTCAGGTCCCCACGGAGCACTGAGGAGGGCTCCCTGAGTGCCACAGTGGGTTCTCAAGTCATCTATTTTATATGCGGAGTCCACAGTGCATATTTAATTACTTTTTTATTACTCCACTTCTGCTTGTTATTTTGTGGCCATAGTACATGAACAGTACTGAATGTAGAGTGTCAGGTTCTAGGGGAAACTTACTCCAGGTGTAGTCTAAATCTATGGTTTCTTTCCCTCTTACATCCCAACACACACACACACACACACGGTCGCATGATGACCCTCCAGACACAATTTCCAATAGACTTAATTGCTGCAAACTTTCCAAACTACATATATAAACAAATGGATATGTTTTCGAGTAACGTTGATGTGCGCCGCAGTAACAGAGTCACTCTCAAATTCCACAAAATCGGATGTGGGCTTCGGGGACTACATCTGTTTGGGAAGGTGGAGAGTTTTGTCAGCCTCCGAAATGCCTGGAACCCAAGTCTCACACATTCTCGTCCCTTTCTAAGAAGGACCATGGTTCATATGGCAACACTCCTGTGAAAACTTAGTGGAGCCTGGTCTGTTTTCTATAAATATATTCACAGCTACTTTCCAGGATGCTGTGGAAGAATCCCATGGGACAGAGTTGAACAGGCAAAGAAGACTTTATTCAAGACTATTGCAATTGAGGAGAGACTGGACTCAGCTAGGGGTACAGCAAGGCCAGTGGGGATTAAAGTCCATAGGAAGAGTAAGGGAAAATCACTGGGAGGAACTGGCTAGCTATCAAGGGTTGGAGAAGAGGAACTTGATTGGATATCAAGGGTGGAGGGATTCTCATTAAACTAGTTTAGCAGGATTCTTGCTAAAACTGGACTCAGTGGACCAAAGACTAGTTTCAAGGTCTAGTTAAAAGGAGGACTAGTTAACAGGAGGACTCAGAAGAACTGGGCGGGGTTTGGTCAAGGAGGGCAGTCTCATCAGGGCACAGGTCTTGTACGTACTATATTTCTTTGCTTTATCATCCCCAGGAAATCTCCCTTTCCTTAAAAGAGGCTGCTTTGAAGTTTTACTGTATTTTTACTCTTCGGTTATTTAAAGTCCTGCTTTTCAGTCTTTGGAGTCTAGAAATAATCGGGTCATCCAACCTTACAAGGGCCCCAGATTCTGGAGTCTTATTATTTTCTCTCATCTGTGTTTGCAAATGAGCTGAGTCTTTCTGGCTCAGTTGTCCTTCTTGTAAACTTCTTCTGAACCCAAGTAATTAAACTAGTACACATTACCCCCTTTCTGTTTTGTAAAAGGGGCCTCCCTTGTTTTAGCTTCTGGAATCCATTTCCTTGCCACACACTATTCTCCCATTGAGTTCATATCACATGCTTTAGGTTTCTATTTCTGCAGCACTCTACCTCTGCACCAGAATTTACAGTATTATGATAACACCATGGTCCGCTGTGGTTACAGATAAGTCCTCAGGTTACACTGATTTGACACACCGAGGCTTTGTGTCTTGCCCACAGGACACACACCACACAAATCAGTGAGATGGCGTGTAGAAGGTCATGGAGGCTGTCTGCTGAATTAGATCCCACTGACAGACAGCTGCAGACGTGGGACAGACAGCCACAGGACCAGCCACAGCAGGAGGGAAGAGACTGGGTTTCTGATGCTTCTGGCTGCTTCAGCCTGGAACTGGCATCATCACTGCTCATGTGTCCTGTTGGCCGGAAGTGATTACATGGGCCAGAGAGACTAGACTCTGGCAGGGGACTGAGGTGTGTGCTGAAGCTAACGGGTAGTTAATAGGTATATCACATTAGGTTTCAGAATACTATTCACAGGTAAATATACACAAGCATGCTGTCTCTCTTACAATAACCTTGGTGTTGTCATTGCTGTGCTCAGTCGTGTCCCACTCTTTGTGACCCCATGGACTGGAGCCCACCAGGCTCCTCTGTCCATGGGGCTCTCCAAGCAAGAACACTGGAGGGGGTGGCCGTGCCCTCCTCCAGGGGATCTTCCTGACCCAGGGATCGAACCCGAGTCTCCTGCATTGGCAGCCAGACTCTTTACCACTGAGCCACCTGGAAAGACCTAACCTTTGTGTACAGACCACAGTAATCAACAACTTCACATATGCAGATGATACCACTCTAATGGCAGAAAGTGAGGAGCTGAAGAGCCTCTTGATGAAGGTGAAAGAAGAGAGTGAAAAAACTGGCTTAAATCTCAACATTCAAAAATACCAAGATTGTGGCATCCAGTCTCATCACTTCATGGCAAATAGATGTGGAAAAAGTGGAAACAGTGGCAGATTTTATTTTCTTGGGCTCCAAAATCACTGCAGATGGTGACTTCAGCCCACAATATTAAAAGACACTTGCTCCTTGGAAGAAAAGCTATGACAAACCTAGACAGTGTATTAAAGAGCAGAGACATCACTTTGCTGACAAAGTCCATACAGTTAAAGATATGTTTTTCCAGTAGTCATGTATGGATATGCGAGTTGGACCATAAAGAAGGCTGAGTGCTGAAGAATTGATGCTTTTGAACTGTGGTGATGGAGAAGTCCTTTTTTTTGTTTTATTTATTTATTTATTTTTTACTTGAGAAGGGTCTTGAGACTCCTTTGGACTGCAAGGAGATCAAATCAGTCAATCCTAAAGGAAATCAGTCCTAAATATTCATTGGAAGGACTGATGCTGAAGCTGAAACTCCAATACTTTGGCCACCTGATGCAAAGAGCCGACTCACTGGAAAGGACCCTGATTCTGGGAAAGACTGAAGGCAGGAGAAGAGGGCGACAGAGGATGAGATGGTTGGTTGGATGGCATCACCAACACAAAGGACATGAGTCTGAGCAAGCTCTGGGAGATGGTGAAGGACAGGGAAGCCTGGGGTGCTGCAGTCCCTGGGGTCACAAAGAGTTGGACATGGCTTAGTGACTGCAAAACAAAAAACAAACCCATGAAAGTACAACATAAAGAGCGAATCCTAATGATACATACAGACTGTAATTATGACGTGTCAGTCAGTGTAGGATCGTTGATGATAACAAACATCCCATTTGGATTGGGGTGTTAACAGTGAAGGAGGGGTGACCCTGCAGCTGCTTCACCTGGACGCCCGCCACCACTCCACCCTGGGCCCCTGTGCAGGGCCTTCTCCCAGCTCTGGAGCACATGGTTAAATGCTCAGTTACTATCATTTAAGATGATGACCGTTGGGTCAGGTGCCTTTTTTCATAGATGGCAACTTTGTGACTTCATTCATGTATTTCCTCATGTGTGTGAGAACCCGTGATTCCAGGGCCTGATGGCCTTTCTGAGATTTAGCAGGGCTCTGCAGCCTCATATTCTGGTGCTGTTTCTCTCCAGCCATGTGGCTGGTCTGTCTTTGTTAGGATAGGAGGCCTCATCCTATCGTAAGTAACATGCAAACACACAGCGAGCTCCATGCAGGGACCCCTGGTGTCCCCTGAAATATTCATCACACACACACACAGCCGGTCTAATGTTTCTGTTGGGGAAATTTAACTCCGGGTCTTGTGCATATCCGTCTTGCAACGACAATGAGAATCAAGTCTTCCAGAGATTTCTATTTCACATTAAGTTGTCCATTCTCCTGGGCCATGCAGATACATTCTCTACAAGGTCTCTCCTCCTCTGTCATCATCTCCTCACTGGACACCACACAGGGTGGAAGTGTCAGACCGGTCTAGCCATGGAGGCTAGTCCAGGCTCCGTTTTCCAAAAGAAAATGCACAGGGCTGAGTCACACCTACCACCAGGCACCTCCTGTCCGTGGGTGTCATGGCAGCTTGCTGTGAGTTGGGCCAGTACTGCAGGAAGGTCACTTGGTACCATGACCTTGATGATACTCCTGAAGCCCAGAAGCACCTGATGAATGCAAACCTTGCTGAGAAGGCCCAGGGTGGACCATTCAGCATCCTCGGCTGGCCTCAGCTCCCAGCACTGGACTTGGCCTTGCTCTGTTTCAGGGACATCGAGGCTACATTTAGTTTGTGACTCAGGTCCTGCCAGGCATCTGGCAGCCTCTGCCATGGGGCGTGCCAACAAGCTGGATGAATGTCTGCATGCGGCGGGGAGCAGCTGGAGGAGGTAAACAGGGCCCGTTCCAGGCAGAGCCCAGGGCTCGGGGGCTGGGTCCCTGTGCCCGGGCAGCATGATGCTCACCTTGGCACCGAGCTTTCAGGCATCAGCCCACCTGGAGAAGGCCCCTTTCCAGGTTAGCAAAGGTAGCAACGCTCCTTTCTCTTCAGGCTTTGTGAAGACTGTGAATCTTCCACAAGTCAGTTTCTGAGCTCTGTAAGCATCCCGTCTGAAAACTTCGTCGGGCTTTCCTGCTTGTTGCTGCCTGGGTCCTGCAGAGTGCCCGGGGTGGCCGGTCAGAGGAGGCCTTCCGCACAGAGCAGCACCGCCCAGCCCAGGGCTGGGGGGCTGGGGGTGCAGCGGTAACAGAGGGTCCTGCCTCCAGGGCCCCCAGGTTGGAGGGGAGGCGGTCTGCTCCAGACGAGGCAGCACCACATGGAGGTGGGCACAGGCTTGGGGGGCGCAGGGGAGGGCCTGCCTTCTGGACGTTGAGCTGTCACCCCTCAGAGAGGCCTGTGTGTGCTGAGTGTGCGCTGAGCGTCATGTGCGTGTCCCTAGGTGACATGTCTGCGTCCTTCCATGCTGGTGTGTGTCTCTGTGTGCTCACATGTGTATGTCAC
>NW_024070204.1:4358940-4383970 GCF_014754425.2 Oryx dammah
GCACTGGAGTGTGTGTGCACTGGAGTGTGTGTGCACGTGCTTGTGTGTGTGGTACGGGGACAGGCCTATTGAGACTCAGCTGCTCAGGGTGATCCTATTCTACTCCGACTTAACCGTGAACATGGACACGGACATGCCAGGCTTCCCAAGCCTCCCTTTAGTAACAAACAATGATGAATTTGATATTCACTTCCTGAGCAGCTCTGGCACAAAGAGCTAGCCTCATTCACACCTGGAGAAGCAGGAGATCATCTGGTTCATGAGCTGAAGCTTAGGCGTCTTGTGAAGCTCTGGGCCATGTCCACCTCTGGTTTCTCCGAGCCCCGGGGGTTATCACATGCTGTGAAAGGCCAGTGCCCAATTCCAGCTCAGGATTAAAGAAATGCTTTCAGTTGATTCAACACGATTTGCTAGTTGGAAGCGTGACCTCCCATGGGTATGTCAGCTTGAAGGGGGCCGTGAGAGCTCCCTGGGACGTCGTCTCTGTGGCCAGACTTTGCCCAAACAGCCAAGTGCTGTTTGCTCTGCCTTGGCTCTGATTCCTGCAGGGAAGGCCCTTCACAGCTGCCCTGGCAGGCGTCTTGGGGCTCAGCTCTGCTCATCACAGGGTCTCCCGCGGTTCCTCCTAGACCACCGTCATCCCTCTGGGCAGGTGCCCTTCCTGAGTCATCCCCAGGACTTCCTAATAAGAGGAATGAGGAGGGTCTGTGATGCCCTTGAGAGGCGGGCATGGCCAGGTTCATGCACTCCACAAGGTCAGGCTCTCCCACTCTGCACCCTTCACATGCGCTCTCTGAAAATGTGTGCCCCATGGGACTACATGGCACTGTCTGCAGACCCTGTCTGTTCCCAGCAGACACCTCCTCCAGGCGCTCTTCTGGGACTGCGTGCACGGCTTTTAGGCTGATGGCTGCTCCCACCTGGAACGTCATCCTGAATATTCAGTCTTGGCAGAATGTGAAGTCATCTCTGAGACTCTGGTTAAGGAGAAGGTATGACAAGCTGGATCCTAAGGTTTTCATTGTTGCATTTTTTATTATTATGCATTTATTTGTGAAATCTACTCACAATGATTTGATGAGCGTGCAGATAATGCTTTCCCCTTCTTTCCCCTTGCTGGGACTCCTGCTCAAAGGATTCTCACGCCCCCCCCCCGCCCCCGTCTTAAAGTTCATATACAAATACAGGTGCCCTGACCTCTACCCTAAAATTCTGTTGCTGAGGCAGTGGGAGTGTGGATTGGAAAAGAATTTCCAGACACAGAGCTTTTCAGAAGGGAGCGAGTTTATTAAGAACAAAGAGCAGAGATAACGTGGGCACTGCGAGCACAGCACACTGACCTCCTGACAAAGCAAGGAAACTGACAGCTTTTGTGAGTTAAGAGCCAACTTTTATAGCCTCAAGACAAAGACAATTCCTGCTGGAAGGGGATTAGGTGATCAGTCAGGGTGTGACCGGTTGAGAACTGGGGTGGGCATCTCTGTCTAACACGGCAGTCAGGAAGCCTGGTGATTATGATCATGGGGTCTTTCGGCAATGGTTACAAAGGGGCTCAGGCAGCTCCGGAGGTTCTGAGCTCCGCTTCTGCGGCCTTGGGGCAAGGTCTCGCACCTGAGGCCCTGGGGGCAGGACTCAGCATCTATTATTGCCTCCTTTTCAGTTCTCCTTCTTGGCCGTTTCTTCACATCCATGACTTCAGGCAACATCCAAGAACAAAGATAACAGGTTTTAATCTTTTTATTGTTGTTGTTTTAAAAGATGTGAAGACTGCATGTTTACACAGTGAGGGGGTCAAGTCCAGACTGAGAAAGAGAGGGTGACTACAGTAAAGAGAGAGGAGAACTGTTGGGTCAGCTTTGAGAAGGATGAACTCGGCAGAGAGGGGAGCAGGAAGGAAGGGGAGGAGAGAGAGTGAGAATCAAGATACACTTACAAGCGAGGAGACAGGAGACAGCCTTTCCCAGGAGCAGAATGAAGGCCACTGGTTTGAGAGCAAGACCCCTGGGGATGGATGCAGGGAGGTAGCTAAGGAAAGAACACCGTTTACAGCAGCCGGTGGGAGGAGTCTTCTGGAAACGCCGAGTTTGGTATGTTAAGATTACATAGATTACCGAGCAGCACTTGGGGGAGGCGGGCTTTGGATGGCGTGAGTTGCCAGTGCGACAGGAACACTTTGGAGCTCCAGGTAGGATGTGTCAGTTGTGGTCACCTGGGTGACACACAGCTCTAACCCCACCCAAGGTGGGGGCAGGCGTGTCACACGTTTTCTCTGTAACCTTGTTTCGCATCGAAGCTCTCCCAGCCCATTCGCCCAACTGTCTGCGTGATGGTCCTGTTGAGTTTCCCCGTTTTTGTCAGTTCAGCGAGTCCCACTGCTTGGTGAACAAGCCTTGAGGGGCATTGCCACGGTGATTTCCTTCCTCACCAAGTGACTCCCGGTTTTGCAAGAACATTTGTATTTAATGATGCTCCGGGAGATCCAAGTTCCTCCACTTCTTGGGGAAGAAAGGCTAAAAATAGAGATACTTTAGAAACGTGAGTATAAATGGAACTCTCTGCCTAAATTAAACCCAGATATATTTCCGACCTACATTACAGTTTGTCACACTGCGGTTTTAAACTCCCATCTTTTCCTTCCTGCCCTTCTCTGCCATCACTGCCTATGCCATTGTGTTAACATATAAGCCCACCCTTAAACGTGAGAAGAGCATTCGCACTGATACTTCAGTGAGTGGATCAGAAGACATGAAGAAATCGCCCCGAATTTCTCATCTGAAGCCCAGATTTGGGGTTACATCCAGGTTTTTCTGAACTCTGATCTCTGTTTGGGCATTCACGGGTTAGGGCCTGCACTCCACGTGTGTCTTGCTTTTAGTTCGTGCTGACGCTTAAATGAGAGTATTTATTTTGCTCTTAATCAAAGGAATTAAATGCTGTGATCAAACTATTAGGAGCATCCACAGGAGATCGGTTCCTGGTGGGCTGTTCCTGCCAGCTGATTCCCACTGTCTCTGGCCCTTGGCGTGTGCCCCCTGCCTGCAGTCAGTGTACCGAGGGCAGGTCTTCCACGTGGGAGGAGTTTCGTCACGACCCTCTCCTGGCCCTGTGACAGCAGAGGCCGTGTATCTGGGTCTGTGTTTCCCTTTAGAAGAATTGCAAGGCTGCCGCTCACCTTGTTTCTGGGCTCCTTCTTCATTAATCCCTGTGACTTGGCAAGTAATAGCTCTGTATTATATTCTTTGGAAAATTAGTCGTGGTATTCAAAATCTCATGTAGAAAGGCAAGAGGCAGGTGTGTGCGCCAGACAGTAGCATCTGGGAGTGTGCGTGTGTGTGTGTGTGTGTGTATGTGAGACAGACAGACAGAGACAGACAGAGAGGCAACAACCTGATGTTAACACCCCTGGGGAGTCACTGCTGAGGAGAGCAATGCTCACGCACCTCCCCACAGCGCCCCAGGCATCAGCGGGCCTCCCTCCTGCCCCCCACCCCTGGCGAAGAGCAGACTAGGGTCTTAGGAGTTGTCCCTCGGGAGACCCACGGCCTTGCCTGGCTCTCTCCATGGCCAGCACGCTGTCAAAACCAACCACTCCGTCTTCACAGGGAAGCACAGCATGTGCTTTTATGTGGGAGTTTATTTTCCAGCAGATAGGACTTGGCTCTGTGCCTCTCCAGAGGAAGAGGGAAACAAAAATCACTTTTGGGGGGATTTTTTAAAAAAAAGCTGCAGGCCATGTGGATTGAGAGAAGCTGCCTGGTCCTTGACTGAAAGCAGAAGGAGGAAACCCTCCACTCCCTGGACCTGCCTGGTGACCCTGAGCCCCAGCTTCAAAGACTGAGGTGGGATGGCGAGGGGGCGGGGGTGGGGGTGGAAGGATGGGGAAGGGAACCTGAGCTCCCAGCAACCCCTGCTGTCCCCCCGCGCCATCACGGGGTGATGGTTCTGCCTCTGGGTTTCCAGGCAGACTTGTCCAAGGCCTCTGAGAAGTTCTACCTGTCAGTTATTCAGTGAGACCTAAGAATCCTCTGGGAGGTGGGGGGCTGATTACGGGGGAAAGAGCATATCCTAAATCAACCAGCCTTTCAGAAGCAGCAACCTAGGTCTGAATGCAGAGGAGAACATGGGTCAGAGGAGGCTGGGGGCTGGAGCCCGGGGCTCCGGAAGCGCCCTGATTTGGGCTCACCCCCAGGACCACTCCAAGCTGCTCGGGCTTGGAGCAGCTGAGGGCACAGCACCCTGATGCTCAGGGGAAGGTGGGGTTTGAAGCAAGCAGCCCCACGCCGCGTTCTGCCTGCTGGGGCCTGTGCTGTCTCGGGCAAGCTCCTCCCCTTTGTGGTCCTCGGATTCCACGTGCCATCCGGGAATAACACGGCCCGCCTGGCAGTGTCCTGATAAGCGGCAACATCACGGGTAAGCGTGAGCCCCATGCTGGCGCCCAGGCAGGGGAGTGGACACTTTGATGGCAGTGCTGATCACATCCTCTCAAACTGGATTATCTCATCTTCCTCAGAATGTGGACTTTTGGAGGTTTATTTTTGAGAATGGAAAGGAGAGGAATTGGGGAGGAACCGATCTTGAATTGCACGGGCAATGGTACAGTGGATGAAGTCACGGGCCGGAAGTCCAAGTCACCTGGACTCTCACTGCCACTAGCTGGGGGTGCGGGTCATAGCCGGGCCTCCTTCAGCTTCCCCAGGACCAGAGTGAGAGCTTTAATCTAAACGGTCTTTTATTATGGACACTGATTTAGAGCAAGGGTGCCGAACCAAGGTAGATTTTGCTACCCAGAGGCACCTAGTCATTTTTGGCGACATTTTCAGCTGTCACCACTGGAGGATGCTACTGGCATAGAGTGAGTGATAAAGGGTGCTATTAAGCATCTTAAAAAGCACAGGTCGCCCCTATGACCTGCATGCGTGCATGGCAAGTCGCCTCAGTCGTGTCTGACTCTTTGCAACCCCATTGACTCTTTGCAGCCCTCCAGGCTCCTTGGTCCATGGCTGTTCCCCAGGCAAGAATGCTGGACTGGGTTGCCATGCCCTCCTCCAGAGGATCTTCCCAACCCAGGGATCGAACCTATGCCTCCTGGGAAGCCCACGACAGAGAATTATCCAACCCCAAGTGTCAGAGCCACCAAGGTTGATTAGATGAAGTAAAGGAAATAAGTGTGTGTGTGTGTGTGTACAGAAAACTTACTCCAGGATGGTCCAGTGGTTAAGAATCTTTGCTTCCACTGCAGGGGGCACAGGCTTGACCCCTGGCTGGGGAAGTAAGATCCTCATGCAACTGTGTAGTCAAAAAAGGAAAATTAAAAAAGAATGGAAAATTGCTCCAAGCATAGGCATGTCTTAGAAGTTTTGGAGCTTATCCTTGACTTCCACAAAGCCAAGGAGATAAAGCTTATGCACATTTTTAAAATAGATATATTTTAGTACACCTTTCAGGAAAGAGTCTTATGAAATCTGGGTACGTATGAAATATGCTAAAATTTCAACCAAATGCATCACCTGCTTCAAAGGTAGCATGTTGTTCTTTGAAAGAAAGCATAATTTTATATTTAGTTTCAAGACTCTTTCCCACTTAGCCCACCTGGTTTGAATCTAGTTTATTTTCCCACGTAACAGATCATTCCTGGGAACAACTGACGTGAAAAGTGTTCGATATGTGCTCTCCCTCTCTCTCCCGTGGCTCCTCCTTGTCTTTATACCGCTGTGTAACTCAGTTGAGTAATAGTTAAGCTTCATCCAGATGGAAGGGTAGATCTCTACTAACAGAATGACCCACACATGCTACATAAAATCCATCTGGCCAAGACAAACGTGAAGCTTAGCTGTTCTTTAGGTAAAACATGTTTGGCTGTGGATACAAAGAAATGTCTTCGTAAGACATTTAACGAATGAACATAACCTGACCTCTCGTTTTCACTCCATTCCAGCTTATGCCACGTTTCGGACACAGATCAGTTGAGGATGACAGCCTGGCTGTCCTGCAGGATTCAGCTGGCCAGATGCTAAGGCCAGATGAGCGACCCCCACCTCTCTCTCTCTTTCCCCCCATCCCTCGCTCCCTCCCCGTTCCCCTTCCCTCCCTCACTTTCTCTCTCCTCACTTGGATTTAGTTTTATCACCTTTACAGGAATAGAAGTAATTCCCAGGAAGAAAAAAAAAAAAATCCAAGGAGACAGAGGTCAAGTTTGTGTTGTGTGTATACTTGGGTCCCTTCCAAAGAGTGTCTGGACTAAACTGGACCCTGAATTGTCCCTACAACTGACTTTAATGTCTACTAATCCACGTGAGGCTGACCTCCTGCTCATCCCAGAGCATATCACAGCCCAGGTCAGTCTTTCTAGACTTTTCAGGACTCGCTTTCCCGTTTAATCATTCCATCATTCTTAAATGCCTACCCTGTGGCAGGTGCTGCTATGAGATTTTCCATCCTAACCTATTACATCCACTCACCTATGTGACCTCAGTAATTCACTCAACCTCTCCATGTTCCAATCCCCTTATCTATAAGCACACAATGACACGGAAAATCATCCTTTTCTCAACGCACACGCTCCCTCTCACCGTACACGCCACGTCTTCACGTGAGTTCAGTCGCTCAGTCGTGTCTGACTCTGTGCGATCCCGTGGACCGTAGCCTGCCAGACTCCTCTGTCCATGGAGATTTTCCAGGCAAGAATACTAGAGTGGGTTGCCATTTCCTTTCTCCAAGGGATCTTCCCAACCCAGGGATCGAACTCACACCTCTTGAGTCTCCTGCATTGGCAGACGGATTCTTTACCACTAACACCACCTGGGACAATCGTGGATTTTCAGAGACCTGGACCAGGCTTACCCTGAGAGTCTGTGAACTTGCCTGCCTAATAGACAAGTCCAGTCTGTGCTGTCATCCTGGGTATTTTCACCAGTTTCCCTCCCACGAGCTCAGTTATGCGGGTTATGCCTCTCTGAGTACACTGTGACCTGGGGGTCTTGACTGTGTCCACATATTTTACATAATCATTCTGGAATTTAATTCAAAACTTCTTGGCAAGCTTATTGCTTTGCTTATTTTTTATACCCCTAACAAGGCTGCCAAGTTTTTGCTTGGAGTGAAATATGAGTTAGAGCTGATACACCAGAATGGTATTAATTATAGCGTCCCATATATAATTATAGTGCCCCATGTAGTAACGAAAAGCTGCGTTACAAAAATTACTAGTTAACCACATACAAATAGTGCTTGCTGTCAGCTTTTCATAGATAAAACTGGGGCTAAGTTGGGCCCCATTTGTCTTGAGCAGTGACAAAGCAGTGTTCAAAGCTGCTAAAAAGAACCGGTCATCCGAGAGGTTAATCTAGAGACGTGAAGAGTGAGGACCGTAAGTGTAGGTGCCCTGGATTTGAGGTCAGGTTTCTTATCGTGTCTGAAACACACTGCCTTTACATATTTGGAGAGTCAAGAAGAAAACACCACTTTATAATGCTGCTGGAGAAGAAGCTGGTTAAAATATTCCAAGCATATTGAGTTTTTTACACTATAAATAAATATGCTGTTTTTAAAATTTTCTCATCAAGTTACAATAGTTGCAGTGTAATGCAGTAAAGTAATATTTAGATTTTTCCCAGTGATCTAGGCTTTTGACTCCGTGGTGTTTTTGTTGTTGTTTGTTTTCCTTTTTAGAAAAGTTCCTTTGTAAAGAAAGTGATTCAAATTCTGGAAAGAAATAACGATTTCTTGGCAGGGACAAAGGAAAGACCCAAGGTGAGATTGTAATATAATAAAAGCTCAATTGAACCAGATCAGTATTGTCCCTGGAATTTAGGAAATTTATTTACAAAATGAAAACTCTTCCCATAATCTCAAAGGTATGTACATTTAATTTTTTGGTAAAAATGAATGAGTAAACAGAGTTTCATGAGCTCTTTTACAAAATTACTCAATGCGGGCTTTATTTCTTGCTCTCTCTTTAAAAACTCTGGTGGATTTGGCAAGCATGCGTCACATGAGACATTAACATAAAAAGCTTGAGAGAATTCCAGCAACTGCTAATCAACTTTGTAAATTTTTTCTAGATAGTAGTTTTGCCTTTTAAGGGCTATTGGTTTTATTAATCATCCCCAATTGCTAAGCTATTCCATCCTATGCCCAGTAGGAAGAACCCTGGTTTCATACAATGCTTTGCAGTCCCCAGGGGATGAGTTGAATTTATGGGTTCATGAGCAGACATGTGGAGCACGCACAGTAAGCTTCAGACTCACTGTCTTGATAGTCACTGGCTCATGTTCAAGAGTGAGGAGCTTGGGAAAGTTAAGAAACCTACTTGACTAACACAGATCTTATTTCTGTGTCATAAAGAAGAAGGACATGGCATTATTTCTTCTGCAAGGAAGAGTACTTTTTTCCTCCACAAAGTGGTTTCCCTACCAGGACCGTTTTCTTTCTTCTAGTACTTTCTGCCTCCACGTGAAGGTTTTTGGTGGCTACTATTTAGCAAACAGGGGACTTAATAACAGCCTCAGGAGGTTATGAAAGGGACCTGCCTTTTGCAAAGGAAATGGGTTAATATGAAGAGAAAACGGTCATGTTTTCCTTGGGTCGTCTCTGGTCTGTAGCTGCGGAGAATCTCTTCTGACCTGGAGTTCAGGGACATCCTGGAGTTCAGGGAACAGTCTTCACAGTCAGGAGAATTTGACTAGACTTCTTGCTGATTCTATTCCAGTCCCCAGCCTCTGACTCAGTCACTTGACTTCTCTTGCTTCTGCCATGTCTGTGCCCTCCCATCATTAAACCTGAGTTCTGGATGAGTGTTTCTGATCTTTGAAAAAGAGACGCTGATAAAACATTTATGAAGCACATTCTTCGGGAACAAGGGGTCTGCAAAGCTCTGCAATGGAACGTTATATCCTGTTTGACGCTCTCAGCCTTCCTGCTTACTTGGTGTCCTGGCGCCTGCTGTCTTGAGCTTATCCTGAGATTCCCGGCCCAAATCTTATACAGCTGGGCTCTTCCTTCTGTGACGATAGGCCCACAAGGGAAGCCTACGTCAGTGCTTGCCGAAGGGTGGTTCCAGGGCCGCTTGAGTCAGAGTCATGTGGGATGTCTATTAGATACTCAGAATTCTCTCCCTCACATCCCTACAGCATAATCCCCTGAATCATAGTCTCTGAAGATTACAGTCCAAGAACCAGCATTTAAACAAGCTGTTCAGCACGCTGAGATTAGAATGCACACCACAATATGAGCCTGAGATATAATATAATATAATATATAATTATATATTATATAATCTCGGGCTCATACTTGGATAATGGAAAGAGCAAGGGAATTCCAGAAAAACATCTACTTCTCTTTCATTGACTACCCTAAAACCTTTGACTGTGTGGATCACAACAAACTGTGGAAAATTCTTCAAGAGAGGAGAATAACAGACCACCTTACCTGCCTGCTGAGAAACCTGTATGCAGGTCAAGAAGCAAGAGTTAGTGCCGGACATGGGACAACAAACTGGTTCAAAATTGGGAAAGGAGTATGTCAAGGCTGTATATTGTCACCCTGCTTATTTAACTTATATGCAGAGTCATCAAGCAAAATGCTGGGCTGGATGAAGCACAATTTGGAATCAAGATTTCCAAGAGAAATACCAATAACCTCAGATATGCCGATAACACAGGTGACACCACCCTTATGGCAGAAAGCAAAGAGGAACTAAAGAACCTCTTGATAGGTGTGAAAGAGGAGAGTGAAAAAGTTGACTTGAAACTTAACATTAGAAAAACTAAGATCATGGCATCCCATCCCATCACTTCATGGCAAATAGAAGGGGAAAATGTGGAAGCAGTGACATTTTATTTTCTTGGGCTCCAAAATCACTTCGGACAGTAAATGCAGGCATGAAATTAAAGGACTCTCGCTCTTTGGAAGGAAACTATGACAAGCCTCAATGGCATATTAAAAAGCAGAGATATCACTTTGCCAATAAAGGTCCATATAGTCAAAGCTATGGTTTTTCCAGTAGTCATGTATGGATGTGAGAGTTGGACCATAAAGAAGGCTGAGTGCCAAAGAAATGTTTTTGAATTGTGGTGCTGGAGAAGATTCTTGAGAATCCCTTGGACAGCAAGGAGATCAAACCAGTCAATCCTACAGGAAATCAACCCTGAATATTCATTGGAAGGACTGATGCTGAAGCTCCAATGTTCTGGCCACTTGATGCAAAGAGCCAATTCATTGGAAAAGACGTTAATGCTGAGAAAGATTGAAGGCAAAGGAGAAGTGGGCAGCAGAGGGTGAGATGGTTAGATAACATCACTAACGTGATGGACGTGAATCTGAGTAAACTTCAGGAGATAGTGAAGGACAGAGGAGCCTGGCGTGCTGCAGTCAATGGGGTCACAAAGAGTCGAACACGACTTAGCAACAAAGAATTACTAGCAGATCTTCACTAAAAGAAATTCTAAAGGAAGTTGTTTACAGCAAAGGATATTCATCATAGATGGAAACCCAGAAGTACAGAAAGAAATACAGAAGAACGGAAAGAGTGAATTATGTGAGCAAGTATAAATGGATGCTGAAGGTATAAAGCAATAGTAATATATGATGGGATTTAAAATATACTTGTGATTGAAACGCAGCGATGACACTGAATCTTCAGAAAATGAATGGAACTCTGAATTCTTAGCATTATCAGGGAATTAGTAAAAACAATAATTTAAATTAAATTGTATAAAGCAGGAATGCATATTTTAACTTTTGGGTTGCTGCTAAAGAAATAATAAAAAGAATTTGTAATCAACAAAAAATAGAGGGAAAAGCATAACAAAATATTTGACTGATTTTAAATCAAGAAAAAAAAAAAAGAAGGAAAATAACTTATCTACAGTCCACCTTCAAGGAACCCCATGCTGCCCTACAACAGTATATATATGTACTTCCATTTTTCCTGACCGGGAATTTGTGTTGACACACATATATTTTATTTCTTATGTGGTCTGATATGAATACGTTTTGGTTACTTTTGCTTTAAATAATCAGTTATCTTTTTAGAGATGTAACTGATGAACAAGCAAGCGCTGTTAGCATTCACCCATGTGGTGAGCTTCCTGACACTGTCACGCCTTTGCGTAGGTCCAGCTTTCATCAGGACCATCTTTTCCTTGCTTGAAGGACATCTTTAACATTTCTGTAGTGTGAGTTCTTTACGATGAATTCTTTCAATTTTAGTACATCTGGAAAGTGTCCTTATGTCTCCACGGTGGTTGAAAGATCTTTTCAGGGAGTAAAGAACTCTAAGTTGACAATTTTCTTTCAGGATTTGAAAGCGGCGTCTCTCCTGTAGTCTAGTTTACCCTGCGTCGGATAGAAAATCTCCTCCCATCTTTTTCTTTGTTCTTATGTACCTAAAGCACCTTTTTTCCCCCCGGCTGCCTTTAAGATTTACTTCTTGGAACTGTGAGTTCACAGTTTTCATCAAACTTGGAAACGCTTTGGTACTTCAGACGACTTTTCTGTCCCCTCCCCCCAGCTTCTCCGGAGACTCCAGTCAGATGTGTATTTGAGGACTTAACATTGTCCCACCATTCATTTATTTTAAAATTCTCCTTTCTCCTTGGCTTTCTTATCTATATATATGTATATATATATGTGTGTATATATATACATATATATATAATTTTCAGTGTTTAGATTCTCTGATTTTTCTTCTTCAAAGTCTAATCTTTTTATTACCAACCCCCATTGTATGTTTTATATAATTCCTAGTACTTTTTACCTCTAGAAGTTTGATTTGGGTGCTTTCTAATAAATTCTGTGTCTACAACACTCTCAGTCATTCCTGTGGGCTCTTGAACACGTGGTGTGCCGTCTGACCCTGGTTTGACTGTATCCGCGCCGTTTCTGACGGATTGACTTCTCCCCTCGTTGATGTTTCCGCTTCTCTGTGGACCTGCTGGATTTTGACTGGACGTCAGATGTGAATTCTGCCTTGAGTGACAGTTACTTTTGTGTTCCTGCAGTTTTGTGTGCTTGAAGGCAGTGAAAGCGGCAGGAGACAGCATGGGCTAGTCAGTACTTGCCTGTGAAAAAGGAACTAAATTGGGTCACTTGTAGCGATGTGGATGAACTTAGAGCCTGTTGTACAGAGTGAAGTAAGTCAGAAAGAGAAGAGCAAACATCACACACTAATGTGTATATATATAGAGAGAGAGAATCTAAGAAAATGGTGCTGGTACTGATGACCCTACGTGCAGGGCAGAGACACAGACACAGAGGACGTATTGCGGACACAGGGGAAGGGGAATGGGGGGCGCACTGGCGGGGCAGCGTTGATGTCTATACGCTGCCGTGTGGAAAAGACAGCCAGCAGGAAGCTGCTGTGCAACAGAGAGCTCAGCTCCGTGCGCCGGGATGACCTAGAGGGCTGGGAGGGGGGATTTGGAGGGAGTGGCTATGTAGCTGGTTTATTGATGTCGTTTGTACAGCAGAAACTAACAGACCATCGGAAAACAATTATCCTTCAGTTAAAAGAATTAAAAAAAAAAAACAAACCTGACTTGTAAGCTGATCCAGGTGGGATCAGGAGCGTGTTCAGTGTCCAGGTGCTTAGCCGCGGCCCTTCCTAGGCGTCTGGTGGATGTTCCGTGACCCTGAGACGTTGTACTCTGGCTGGCGGGCACAGGGGGGGCTCCTGTCCTCCCCAGTCCTGCTGGGTCCCTTAGCCCTTCTTTCCAGTAGTTTGCTCACACACGGGCCGGTCACTGCTCCCCGAGAGCCGACCCTCCATCCTGTGAGCTCCGTGCACCGTGGTTTCCGTGCACAGCTGTCCCCTCTTTCCGGGCTCACCAGGCCCCTCCCTGGGCCTCACACTGCCTGTAGACAGTGAGCTGAGAGACGGTTCACAGGGACCAGTGCCCGGCCTCTCACAGGGTTCTGCCCTTTGCTGCCTCACGTCCAGTGTTCTAACATCGCTGTTTATTTTCTGCAATAACCCATAAGGAAAAGAATCTAAGAATAGACACATGTAACCGAGTCACTCTGTGCACAGCTGAAGCTAACATACCACGTTGTAAATCAGCTCCACTCCAATCTGAAGTAAAAAATAAACTTGTTTAATATTGTATGTCAGTCCTTTTTTTTCTCCTTGGCCTAGAGAGTTAATCCAGGTCTTGTTATTTCATCTAGACTGAAAGTAGAAATCTCACCATAAATAATTTGTTAAATAAAGGAAAACTGGGGCAAGTGTTTGCAATATACCACTGTAACAGAAGAATAAGGTTAATATTCTTCTTGTTAAACAAGCTTTTGGGACCATGACAGCATATTTAATCATAAAAAGAAGCTAAAAACATAGTGTTTATAAATGGTCTTTTGAGAGAGGTTGAAATGCAAATGGCCAAAGGGCAGAAAGAAAAATGCTCCACCTCAATGATGTTTCAGTAAATAAAATGTACACATAAATGAGATCCTGTTTTTCTCCATCTCACCATAGCAATGAATGTGCTGACACCTGCTGTTGAAGAAAAGTGAAAGTCGCTCAGTCATGTACGACCCTTTGCAGCCCCATGGATGGTAGCCTGCCAGGGTCCTCTGTCCATGGGGTACTCCGGGCAAGAATAGTGGAGTGGCTTTCCATTCCTTTCTCCAGGAAACTGAAAGTGAAAGTCGCTCAGTCATGTCTGACTCTGCGGCCCCATAGACTGTATTCTCCAGGCCAGAATACTGCAGTGGGTAGCTTTTCCCTCCTCCAGGGGATCTTCCCAACCCAGGGATCAAACCCAGGCCTCCCACATTGCAGGCGGATTCTTTACCAGCTGAGTCACCAGGGAAGCTCAAGAATATTGGAGTGGGTAGCCTGTCCCTTCTCCAGGGGATCTTGCCGACCCGGGGAATCCAGCCAGGATCTCCTGCATTGCAGGTGGATTCTCTAGCAGCTGAGCTATCAGGAAAGCTGTTGATGAGGAAAGAGGCAATCTTCCACGATGCTCAGGAGAGGGTGACGCGGTACCCTTTCAGTTATACATGCATTCATAGCCAGATATATATACATACACACGCACATATTCGGTGCTACGCATATGTACATACACACACACATATATTTGGTCATAAATGTGTATATGTTTTAAGTTTTAAAATGTGATTTCCCATTGGTCTAGTTTTTGCTACTGGAATTTCTTCTAATGAAAAGAAAACCAAGTTCACATTACAAGGATGACATTAAAACTTTGTAGATAAAAACCAATTTTGAAATTCTCTTGTCCACAAGTAATATTTTCAATAAACAAAGTGTGGTATATCCACAAAACAAGATACTACGCTGCTACTAAAATAAACATGCCTATATAGTTTTTTTTTTAACATGGAAAATTTTGTTATATAATAATGGATGAGAAGACCAACATTCAAACAAAACTGTGACATGATCCCATTCATAAAAATGTGTGTGTCTGTGTATCACTGTGTCTGACTGTATATGTGAGTGTGATTGTGCATGGGTGTGAGTGGATACACATGTCTAAACGAGTGTGTGTGTATGGGTGTGATGTTTATTGTGTGTGAGAATACATATGAGAATATGAGAGTGCATGTATTTTAAGATGTGTTTTATCCTCTTTATTCTTTGTCTTTATTTTTCAAAATGTTTTTATAATGAGCATGCATTTCTTTCTAATCAGAGATAACCATAAAATCTTCCTCAGGGAGAAAATTATGTTTGTACACACAGCACACTGTA
This sequence comes from Oryx dammah, assembly GCF_014754425.2. NCBI lineage: Eukaryota > Metazoa > Chordata > Mammalia > Artiodactyla > Bovidae > Oryx > Oryx dammah. The sequence continues at coordinate 4,373,657 of NW_024070204.1, forward strand.
CTTGTAAGGAGGCCTAAGCTTAGTAGTTCAGTGGAAATATAACCTTGGAGAAGGATGGGGTTGTCTTAGCTCCTAATTTTGAGAACAAAGTGCTGGTTCCAGAAAGGTTAGATGCACAAGTCAGTGCAGATCATTAGAGAACAAAAGCTTATGTTTGGAGAAGGAACAAAGTTCTTGATCTCAGAGGATGCAAACAGCCCTGTCTGAGCATCTGCCCTCCCCACTCCACCTCGTCGTCTAAGAGAACTCCAGAGAAACTTTTTTATTTTTTTGGACATTGCTTCCAATGTCCAAAAGGTCCAAGGCTTCCCAGGTGGTGCTCGTGGTAAGGAACCTACCTGCAATGCTGGAGACATAAGAGATGTGGTTTAATCCCTGGGTTGGGAAGATGCACTAGAGGAGGGAATGGCAACCCGCTCCACTATTCTTGCCTGGAGAATCCCACGGACAGAGGAGCCTGACCAGCTACGATCCAGGTCACAAAGAGTGGGACAGGACTGAAGCACCTTAGCAAGCGGCATGCAGGTCCAATTCAAACCCTCACTATGGGGCTGGCGAGCTGTGCACCCTGGCTCTGGGTCTCCATGAGCTCTGATGAGACAGCGTGTATTAAGCGCACAGCGTGGCCCCTGATCTCAGTCACCAGGCACCATGACCACTAGTTATAGCGTAAGACTGCAGGCAGTGACCCCTGCATCAGCAGGCTTTCCACGATCTGAGGTTTGTCTGGTTTCTATCAGCAGGACTGCTGCCTTGCCAATTGTGGTTCCTGTGGTAGGAGGTATGAACATGTGCTCCAGCTGAAAGAATTAGGGCAGGGAGTTTCTACTCCCCTCCCCAGAGTTTCTGATTCTCCTTCTCCCAAAGTTGTCAGAGCTGATGGTGTCAGGGGGACAGAGAACCGTGCTTGTATGGCACACCACCTCTCCTCCGGGCACACCACCTCTCCTCCGAACACCCCACACAGTGGGGCGTGACTCAGCATGTTGCTGGGTTCTTCCGTGCAACGAGGATTCCTTAATCAACACTTTATCTCGCCATGTTCCTGGCCCGCCCATCCATCTTTTCACTTCATTATCGAAGGGATTTTCCTGGTAATTTTGTCAGAGAGTTATTTTCCTCCCTGCTCTCCAAACAGCTGGAAAGTCCAAAAGTCAATCTACCGATAAACCAAATAGTTGATAAAGTCTTTACCCATCAGCGGCTCCCAGTTTTCTATATAATAGAGGCTAGTTCTGGTGGAAGAATGCAAGACTGGACAGGGGCTCCCTTCGAAGTCGTGAGCACATTGTCTTTACCAGGACTGCAGGCTTACCACGGTTGCCTGGGTGCAGGCATTTGAGCGGGTCGAGCAGGGCCATCTGTCTCTTTCACTCTCTCTCTGCTGCAGCTCACTGTGGTGCAGAGGATCAGCTTAGGGCAGGGAAGACAAAAGCTGGTCAGAAGGCAAGCACGGGTTGTTTAGGACCCACCAAAGGAGAGTTTTTGGGTGCATTTTGGTACTGTGCCTGTTCAGCAGAAGTCCTTGATCTCACACACATGGTGTCTCATTAAGACGGATAAATATGGGCAGCGCTCTCCCTGATGTTCTGTGAGGTTAACACGATGGCGCATCTGTCAGGGCCCGAACACAGAGCGAGCCGAGTGCGAATCACGCCCAGGACATCATGCCTAGCAGTGTTCAGCTCCTCTGTGTCGAGTCTCACAGTCCTGAGCCACGGAGGGGGCTGTGATTCCACAAACACTGTCCTGATAATTCCTCCCAGAGCCCCCATGAGGAGCACGGATGGCGAACATCACTGTCCTCATCGCTCCAGACAGGAAACAGGTGTCAGTCTTTCAACTGGTAGTCTCACTTCCATATCCCAGCGTACAGATGGGGAGACCACCCAGGACCTGGGACACCCCCCTACTTCCCGCCCCACACCCCACTCCCCCACCACCCATCTGCTGGGATCACAGGTGGGTGAGGAGACCCTGGGCCATCCTGCTGAAGTCAGGTGTAGGCTAAGAGACGGTCTCCTTTTCGGGGCAACACAGCCATGGTCTCAGTCACACAGCAATTTATTTGGCAAAGATGCCATGAAGGTAATCTATAGACAGTGAGGAGTCAGGGAGAAAAATGGTCAATAAACAGCCACCACAAACTCTTCCCATCTTTGACTTTGGGGAGAACAGCAACCAGCCTTTCCGAGCTGCTCCTGCCCCTGGAATCGTGATGAAAGCATTTCTGCATCTTCTCTTGGCAGCGACGTCTATTATGGAGCATCTGCCAGGGAGGCTTTCCTCCCCTGTTAGTTTATCCTTGGGAGCAATAAATGCAATGAGATTATGTTAATGTCTTTACTGGATGAAGAAACCTTTCTTAAAAGCCAAAAACTAAATATCTAATGAACCCTGAGAAGGATGGATAAAGGTAATTTTCTATAGATTCTTCAGATTACCATGTATCTCTCCCATTTTATGAAAAGATTTACAGCAGATTATGATTAATTTATTGCAGAATCATTCCAGGCAAAAACTAAAACAAAGTGCAGGGAGGACAGGATGTAATTCACTGACTGCGGATGGTGCAATCGTAAAGAACCCACCTGCCAGGGCAGGGGACGCAGGAGACGCCGGTTTGATCCCTATTTGGAGGAGACCCCCTGGAGAAGGGAATGGCACCTCACTCCAGTATTCCTGCCTGGAGAATCCCATGGACAGAGGAGCCTGGCGAGGCACGAGTCTACATGACTGAGAGACTGAGCGCACAACACGCACACGGAGAGGACAGGAGTCTAATTTACTGACCGCAGTGTGAAAAGAAAACAGATTCTGACGCTAAGCTCTTCTGACACAGAGGTTCTCTGATTCAGGATTAGCAAAGCCGCCAAGCAAAGGCTGGGCAGGGGCTTTCCGCAGGGGTGATGGGGACCTCCGAGCAAGACGGTCTTTTCTGTTTTGAAACAGAGGGGGCAGGTGCCTCCCGCCGTGGGTGGAAACAAAAGCCAGAGCAGCCCTGGGCGGACCCGCTGCCTGCCAGCTGAGCAGAGTCATCCCGAGGACAAAGCACACTGTGAGCATTAAGACAAGTTTTTGGATGAGGAGGTGGAAGGAGAGAGAGAAGGTACTCCTCACTGAAAATTCCACGGAGGTTATCCCTAAATCAGAGGTGCGGGGTCGGGGGGAGAGGCACCCACGGGCAGGCGGAGAAGGCTCTTCTCAGCGTGAACAGTGTCAGAAGCGCTGCTGACGGTAGATTACATCTGAGCACAACCTGGCCTTCAGGGTGCGTGAGCCGGGGTGCCCGGTGCAAGGTCAGGACTTGCACCCAGGATTCGTTGGTAAGGAAGCCTGATCACCCCACACCACAGAGTCCAGGAACCCCTCTGGGCAGGCTGTGTGAGCCGAGCCCTGGGGCGTGACTCAGAGGGTCAGCCTTGGCTGCAGGGCTGAAGGTTTTAGTCTCTGGGCCCTAAGGAGCCGTGTGTCGGGGCAGGCGACCTGATTTCTTGGTGAGTTGGGACCCTCGTCTGCGACAGGGTCCCCAGCCTTGTTGTAAAGGGCAGTCACATGTGAACACGCTGAGAAGAGGGCCTGGCAGTCCTGAGCACTGCGGAGACGTTGGCTCTTCCTGCTGTTGCCATGATGATCCGCTTGTCAGGAGCGCACACCCTGCAGGCCCGGCTTTTGCTGTCTGCATCCTCTATGACCTTGGTCAGGTTAACCTCTCCGAGCTTCTCCATCTGGATGCCTTGGTCTGAGATGCTCTGTGCTGTCTGCCCTGTACTCTCCGCCCGCCCATGAGTGCAGACGATCCTGGAGAGGAGGCTGTCTCTCTCCGAGGCTGTTACTCTATCACCACCCCCCAGAGTGAGACCAGCATGGACAGGGAAACGAGTTGTGAGGTTACCGCACAGACACTGAGTATCAGTACCCACAGGTGTACTGACTGCAGGTGTACTGAGCATCAGTACCCACAGGAACTCAGGTGCTTTCTCCAGCCCAAGGAAGCCTTGCCTTCCCTCCTGTGACCTCCCTCATCACTGCAGCCCAAGGAGCTCAAAAGCCACCATCAACTTCTCTGGGTGATGCCAGGTAGACCAGATGATCCCTTCCACAATGACAGCTTCTTTCCATCCCAAATATTTCACCAGAGCAATCTGGCTATCCGTCCTGCTCATGGGGGATTTTGGGGGGTGGAAAAGCAGACGTCAGCTCAGCCTCAGACCTCTGTGTCCATTCAGTATCCTCCTCTCTTCCTGCCTACACTCAATCCGTGATTAACAGGATGTTTTCTCCCTCTGCTCCAGACTCCGGCTGACGTAAGCAGTCTGCTCCTGGTTGATGAACTCCTTTCTGTTCTGCTCGCTAACCTTGATGTCATTCCCCTCTTCCTTCATTGTAGGTGATCCCACTCATCCAGGCGGCCATCCCCCACCGCGCCTGCAGGTCGGGCACACAAGGGTGGGATCAATAAGTGATAAGTGTTATCATAAAATGATTTCAGCAGAAAGTAGTTCTCGCAGGCCAGAAAGTTGTGTGAAGAGCCAAGAAGAGCCAATAAACTAAAGTTCACCAAAAGGCATCTTGTCTCGTATTGGATTCCACGTCAGGTAGAGAGAGGATACGGTTTGATCAGAGGTCCCACCCTGGGATTCTGCCTCTAGTTACTCATGAGATGCATGACTTTCTTAGGCTCCATCTCCTCATTTGAAACAGGAAGGACACTGGCAGCTCAGTGGTGGAGAGTCTGCCTGCCAATGCAGGAGACACGGGCTCAGTCCCAGGTCTGGGAGGATGACATGCTGTGGAGCATCGAAATCCATGGGCCGCAAGTGCCGAGCCCGCGCCGCAGGGCCCTGGAGCCGCAAGTGCCGAGCCCGCGCCGCAGGGCCCGGGAGCCACAATATTGAGCCTGTCTCTAGAGCCCGGGAGCCGCAGTGACTGAGCCAGGGAACACAGCTACCGAAGCCCTCATGCCCCCAGAGCCCGTGCTCTGCAACAAGAGACGCCTCCGCGATGAGAAACCCATGCACTGCAAGGAGAAAGCAGCCCCCACTCTCCTCACCTGAAGAGAAGCCTGAGCAGCAGTGAAAACCCAGCCTGGCCAAAAATAAGGGTGTATAAATAAAATTATTTAAAAAACGAAATGTGAAGGACAACGCAGCACCCTGGATCTGACATGATGAGAACTTCGGTCCCTGGGTCAGAGGAGGGCGCACTTGAGGTCGTCGGCCGGCCACTCCTGCTGCTTGGCCAGAGCCCCATGAAGTTACCTTACTTGATGTTGCACCTACTGGCAAAGATGAAGAGTTTCGTTTTGACTTTGGGAAACATAAACTATCGATTGCGGCTCCTTTGCCAGCCCTGAAGTGTGGCTCACGGTAGTTAAAAGGCCAGACAGAAGTAGCCACTCACATTGCATCCACTCTCAGGGGAGGGGTCTGAAGTGTTTACAGGAAGAGCCTACAGACCTTTCCTTGGTGTCACGGAGCAACTGAAGCCGCAAAGACGACGCCAGTGGCTCAGACAGCGTGAGAACACACAGCAGGCGAGGGGGCAGGTCGCAGGCGGGGCGCAGGCGCCTGGGGGCTGCGATGAGGGGGGTGGCAGGACACAGGCCTGCCTCGCCAGCAGAGGGTTGGTTCTGGGCCTCAGCAAACACCCACGGAGCACCTGTGTCTCAAAGACAGAGAATCAGATTCAGTGATCTGCTTCACCCAGGCATCGCTTTAACTCATGTATTGTAAGTCACTAACATATGAACACAAAGCAGTTTGGATAATCTTGACTCCAATTCCCGCAATACCTATTTATATATTACATCTAACAGGACCTTAAAACCCTAAAAAAATGAATTGCTGTGTATTGTTCTTCTAAGAAAATGGAACAATTTTTCCAATTTCTTGAGACAATCATTTGGTTTTTGTCCTTTAATCTATTCATGCTGGGAACAACATTTATAGACTTTCTAACATCAAATTCTACTTCAGTTCCTGTAATAAATGCCTTGTATACATATGAATTATCATTTTTAATACACTGCTGGATTCAGTTTGCTGATATTTTATTTAAAGGCTCTTCATGCAGTGTTCTGAAGTGAGTTTGTCGTGTATTTTTTTTCTTTTTGTGTTTGCTTTTTCCCCCTGTTCTGTTCTTGTTTTTGCTTGAGTATCAAGATAGTCAAGTCTTATAGAAGAGTTGGGGGATATTTTTCCTTTCCCTATGTTCTGGGAGAGTTTGTTTAAGATCAAGAGCTTGGTAGAACTCTCCTGTAATACTGCATTAGCCTGGAATTTTCTCTGCAGAAATATTTGCAACTATTACTTCATTTTATTCAGTAGGTCTTATGCTATTCAGACTTTTCTCTAGATTAAGTTTTGCCAAGTTATATTTTTCTAAAGTTTCTCCATTTTGTTCAAGTTTTCAGATTTGTTGATATAAAATTGTGTTTTATTTTAATATGTGTTGTATCTGCAGTTATGTCTAATTTAATTCCTAATATTCCTTATTTCAAGTTATTTTCTGAATCAATTTTACTACCTGTTTATATATTTTATTAACATTTTCAAAAAACAGCTCTGGCTCTGTTTTCTCATTGAATACATTCTTAATTGATTTCTACTTTTCTCTTTATTAATTCCTTACCTTTACTTTATTTGGGTTTATTCAGCAGTTTACTTTCTTTTTAAGTCAGATGTTTAGCTCATTTATATTCAGAGCTTTTTCTTTTTAATAAAAGAGTGTAGGTTTAAAATCTTCCCTTTAAGTGTGATTTTATTTGCATCTCACACATTTTAATGTAGTATGTTCATTATCATACATTGCTGAATATTTCTAAATTGTCATTATAATTTCATCTTTGCCCCATGAGTAATTTAAAAGTGAGTTTAATTTCGCGAGTGTGCAGAGACCTTTGACTTCCTGCTTTTCCTGTTGACCTCCAGCTTGATTCCACCCTGGTCACACAGCACGATCTAGACCATACAAACTGTACATAGTTTGCACAGTGTCGAGACTTGTTTTATGTCCTTGAGCATGGCCAAGTTTTGTAAATGTCCTGTGGGTTTTTAAGATCATGTGATTCTTTAATTCTGGGATGCAGAATTCTAAAAGTCCGTTAAAACAGACTGGTTAATGTTTGTATTTGTCAGGGTTTTCCAGGGAAACAAAACCGGTGGGAGATATATTGATACAGACGGAGAGACTGATTAAAGAACTTGGATCATGCTGTTATGCAGACGAAGTCCCAAGCTCTGTCGTCTGCAAGCTGGAGACCCGGGAAAGCCAGTGGTGCAGTTCAGTGTGAGCTCAAAGGCCGGACCTCCAGGGAAGCTGGTGGCACACGACCCTGAATCTGAAGGGCCAAGAACCAGGTACTCTGATGTCAGGATGCGGGCAGGAGGAGATGGACATCTCAGGTGAGAGGGGACAGAACTTGTTCCACCGCCTCCTTTTTGTTCTGGACTGGGTGATGCCTACCTGCATTAGTGAGGGTAGACCTTCTTTACTCCATCAACTGAATCAAATGCTAGTCTCTTCCATAAATACAGACACACCAGAAAGTGTGAAAGTAGAAAGACCAAAAAGTGTAAGCAGACAAAAGTGTGTGCTAGTCACTCAGTTGTGCCCGACTTTGCTTCCCCATGGACTGCAGCCTGCAAGGCTCCTCTACCCATGGAATTCTCCAGGCAAGAATACTGGAGTGGGTTGCCATTCCCTTCTCCAGGGGATCTTCTTGACCCAGGGATCAAACTCAGGTCTCCTGCCTTTCGGACAGATTCCTTACCAACTGAGCCACCAGGAAAGCTCAAAAAAAAAAAAAAAAAAAAAAAGCTAACCAAAAGAAGATTGGCAAAGAAGGATGCTGTATCAGTAGCAATTAAGATCAACTTTTAGGCAAAAAGCACTTTAGACAAAATCACTACAAAACGGTACCAAAAAAATCAGTTCAAAAAGAGAATTCAACAGCATAAAACCACTGTGAAGCTTTCGAATGTGCCTACCTATTTGAATTAGATATTAATACATGTACAAGAAAAAAATAAAACTCCACTCTCACAGTGCGATAGACCTTTCTTAATCATTATTGGGTCAAAAAGGGAATGATTACCGAAGATAAAGATTTGAATAAAACAACTGCGATGCTTAATGGGATGTCAACTACATGGGCTAAAGGGATGCCCAGATGGCTGGCGAAACATTATTCCTGGTGTGTCTGTGTTTATGGAAGAGACTAGCATTTTATTCAGAAATATTTCATGAACTGACCTACAGACCAATCCTAACACATTTTGCTTTTGACCCTGAATTCTCACCCACATAGGAGCTGCTGCTCTGGAGAACGTTGACTTGTTTTCAAGATTATTCTTGCTGTTGGTCCTCTCCCTCTGTTATACAATTAAAATTTTTACAGTTTAATTTTTCCAATTAAAAATTTTGGAGCTTTACAATTAAACTCCCTTCCCCAGTTCTTGCCTGGATACATGGAGTGTTGCTTACTTTGACCTGTTTCTACCAATGGGGCCCCATGACTCATTTTTGAAATTCCAGGAATTCACTATTCGTTCATTCCGCTGCCCTCTCTGATAATCTGGGTTCAGCTCAGGTCTCTTTATGGGGCCGTTACTTTTTTGCATGTGCTCAGTAACACAACCCCCAAGAAGACAGGCAAATGGTATGTGGATGCACACACACACACAGACACACACACACACAGACACACACACACACACATACTCTGAGTACAATCCATTCCCTCCTGCTGCCTAAATGCTACAGCATTTCCTGAGAAATCCCCAACAGGCTTTTCCACTGACCTGTCCTGCAGGTGTAATTGTTTTACAGAATCCATCCAACTCCCAAAACACCTTATGCAAGCCATGTGCTTCTTTCACTTGTTAAATCTTTCTATGCTGGTCTCTATTAGATCATAAACTCTGGAAACTATGCCTTCAAGTCCTTTGGAATCAGTGTATCAATGCAAGTTGGTCAATCGTTGATGCTTAGTGAATGCTTACATAGGTGAATCTCAGCTGCTCAGAGCCTCCAGCTAGAAAATCTTTAAAAGGCTGGCACAGTCTCAGGCATGTAAAGGAGCAGTGAGCTTTCCATAATTACAAGCTAAGCTTCACACCAGCTCAATAGTCTTCAAGCGTAGAGAGTGCTGTCTGAGTCTGTTGTATTATACAAGTGTTTTTTTACAAATGTACAGACTCTGTGTAGCATTTCATAAGTCATTGTTCTAAACTCTGTGTGCATAACCATTCAATATCTTATTCAACATACATAAAAGTAACCCTGATTAGTTACCAGGACCATGGTCTTCTGCCTTCTCCTCAAGAATAAGTACTTCCCATATTATGCAGAGTAGAATTTTAATGTAATATGTTAATACCCTTCTTTATATGCATTTAGCAACTTACTGTTTGAAAGCACTTGAATTTGTCTTTTAAATGAAATACCTCTGGTAATACATTGAGTCCTGATGTTATTACTTTCATTTCCTTTCCCCTCTCTTCTTGTGTTATATCTGAATTCCTTAATTCTTTCTCCTGTTATATAGCAAGTTTTAAATTTCTACCTGTAATAGAGTGTGTTAATTATTTCTAATGATATGTACCATCCCGAGATTGGTCAGCTAATTTGGTAGTCTTCATAAGAGGCACAATTTTTTAGTCTCCTTTTCACATTTTCACCTTTTAAATACTTTTTGATGGTTGTCTGCCCTGCACTGACGTCTTGCCTCTAAAGTGAGATAGAGTTCATTGTCATATTTGCTGAAGGGGAAATGTTTGTTCTTATCATGAATATGTTAGTATTTTAGGGGTTAGAATTGTAGATAACTTTAAAACAGTGTATTATTTTTAAATGTAATGACAGGCTGAGTTGGTATGCTTGCAGAGATCAAGAATCAGGTTTCTTTTTGTAGCTTATGACAATTTTATGTTTCCTATGTCTTTCTTAGGACTCCATCTTTTTTTAAAATCTCGGTGTACTGATCCACATTGGTTCGATCTCTGGGTTGGGAAGATGGTAGGAGAAGGAAATGGTAACCCACTCCAGTATTCCTGCCTGGAAAATCCCATGGACAGGGAAGACTGGTGTGCTACAGTCTGTAGGGTCCCAGAGAGTTGGACATGAATGAGCATGGACATGCTCACACACAGACACACAGACACAGACACAGACACACACACACAGATACACACACAGACACACACACACACAGACACAGACACACACAAACACAGACACACACACAGACACACATAGACACACTCATACACACAGACACACACACACAGACACACACATATACAGACACGC
>NW_024070204.1:4384370-4402652 GCF_014754425.2 Oryx dammah
AGACACGAACACACAGACACACACACAGACACACACACACAGACACACACACAGACACAGACACATACACACACACACAGACACAGACACACAGACACACACAGACACACACAGACACACACCCAGACACACACATGCACAGACACAGACACACACACGCAGACACACACACACAGACACACTCACACACACACAGACACACACACAGACACACACATATATAGACACGCACACACAGACACATACACACACACACGCAGACACAGAGACACACACATGCACAGACACAGACACACACACACAGACACACACACTCACACACACAGACACACACACAGACACACACATATACAGACACGCACACACAGACCCACACACACAGACACAGAGACACACACACACACCGATCCACATTTCTTTTTTATTTTTTTTTGGTTTGACAGTTTGGGTTTTTTTTAATTTTTATTTATTTATTTATTTATTTTTAAATTTTACTTTACAATTCTGTATTGGTTTTGCCATACATTGACATGAATCCACCACGGGTGTACATGTGTTCCCAAACATGAACCCCCCTCCCACCCGCCTCCCCACAACATCTCTCTGGGAGGAGAGTAAATATAAGTTGAACTACTTAATGTTGTTATTTGAGACCTTCTCTCTGAGAACTAGAACAACAAAAGTATAAACTACAAAGGACAAGGTAAATACGTTTATTCAGTAAGAAGCCATAAACAGTTAAAATTTGATCTTCAGGTGAGCCCCTGGTGGCTTAGACAGTAAAGAGTCTGCCTGCAGTGCAGGAGACCCGGGTTCGATCCCCGTGTCGGGAAGATCCCCTGGAGAAAGAAATGGCAACCCACTTCGGTATTCTTGCCTGGAGAATTCCATGGAGCCTAGTGGGCTACAGTCTGTAGGGTTGCAAAGAGCTGGACATGACTGAGCACGTGTGCTACATATATACATACACACAACCCGACTATGAATTCTCTGCTAATCCTAACACAAACTTTCCATCTACAGTCCATGGGGTCACAAAGAGTCGGACACGACTGAGCAACTTCTTTCACTGCCACTTTAAATAGAATAATCCAGAAAGGGCAGAGAAGAGATGTCTGCTTAAGGATTTGTAGACACAGGTAAGGGTGGGTACCACACTGGCACGTGGAGCACAGAACTTGGTCTCCAACGGGAAGAAGTAGATTTGGGAGCAGGAGGGCCAGCTGTCCACAGGAGGCCACCGGACCTGAAGAGGTGCCTTCTGCCCCCCACCTGCCTCTGTCCAAGCCCAGGGAGGTGCTGAAGCCAGAGAGGGTGAGAGGCGTGCTGTGAAGGCAAACAGCCCCGGCACTAGTCAAAGGCAGGCTTCACTCAGGACTCTTGCAAGAACGGCTTCAGTAAGACTGAGCCCGACTCCACACACAGCAAGCACAGTGGCAGATTCATAGTCAAGGACCGGGGCGAGGGGTCAGGCGATAGAAAAGTATTTAGAGGGGACATCAAGGATAGGGCTTCGGCTCAACTGTAGCGGGATTCTTGCCAAAGGCAGGCCAAGACCTAGACACCAAGCTTGGGGCATGGAGGAGCCTGATCAGACATCAAAGGTGGGAGATTCTCCTCAACTGTCTTAGTGGGCTTCTTGCTAAAGTTGAGCTTGTGAAGGCCGAGGTCAGGTTCCAGGGATGAAGCTTCCTTGAAAGAAGGCTCAGAGGAGCCTGTCTAAAGTTGGGTCAAGGAGAGACTGTGTGTGTGGTGAACAGCTGAACAGGGAGCAGGGGAGAGGCCGAGCATGGGAGGCGCTCTCCTGTGTCCTGCCTCCCCAGCAGATGTCTTCTCGGCCTTGGCTTTGCTCTAGCCCCTCCTCCAAACCCACCTCCTGCTTTGGCCCCACAGAGAAGCACATCCCCATCAGGGGAGTGGGCCCTCGAGGTCCTGGCCTTTGCAGCAGACTCGTGGCCCTACTTCTTTGCAGCAGACCCCTCTGGGCTTCGAGCAGGGGTTCCTGGCCGTGTGGGGCCATGGAGACCCTACCTGAGCGGCCTTGGGGCCCACCCTCCTCATAATGCTGGCATCTCCGTCCCTGGCTCTCCCTGTTCTCACCTGGTCCCCAGGTGAGATGGTGCAGATGCAGTGGTTTCAAGCACCTCCCCAGGGAGCACCATCTCTGAGTCAACGGCTGCTCCTTTCCCTCTGGTAGACAGATCCTGGGAGTCCCTTTCAGGAGCCCCTTCTTTTCTGCATGGAGAGAGTGTGGGCACTTTGAAGTAGAAAGAGATGGGAGTCTGGCAGACACAGCACACCCATGGTGGGACAGCGAGAAGCCCAGGCTGTGTGTGTGTAGAGTGGGGCGGATGGAGAGTGGCTGATACCCCGGCTCCAGCTGGATGTTCCCAGCTCCCACCACACTGCCAGGTGGCTGGTACCTGCTGTGGCCCATTGAAGAGAGGAGGGGATGGGCTGGGATGGCCTGGGCATTCCCCACAGGGAAATACACTGATATGTTGTGGGGTGTGTATGTGTGTGCTTAGTTGCTCTGTTGTATCTCTTTGCAACCCCGTGGACTATAGCCTTCCAGGCTCCTCAGTCCATGGAATTCTACAGGCAAGAATACTGGAGTGGGTAGCCATTCCCTTCTCTGGTCGGGGGGGGGGGTCTTCCAGACATAGGGATCGAACCCACAGCTCCTGCACTGGCAGGCAGATTCTTTGCCATGGAGCCACCTGGTAAGCCCTTTTTGCTTTCCATCTTAGACAGAGACCTAAGGTATTGAAGGGCTGCAGGGACATGCTTGGGCAAACTTGGGCAAACTCCGGGAGACAGTGAGGAACAGGACAACCTGGCGTGCTGCAGTCTGTGTGGTTGCAAAGAGTCAGACGTGATGTAGCGATGGAACAGGAAGGGCTGTGCTGGGGGGACTCTGAGAGACATGGTGCATTTTAAGCTGGAAGTCTCTACCTTTGTAACAGGCAAGCCCAGAAGTCCTTCTGACCACGGCACCCTCATTATTCTTCCTGTGGGTGGGGCAGCATTGCGCCCTCCCCAGAGACACACATGTAGCTGAAAACGGGGTGCCTGATCTCACACGGTGAGGGGTGCTAAGGTGATGGATGGAATCAAGGCTGCTAACGAGCTGACCTTAAGAAGGGAGATTCTCCTGTGTTCTCCTGGGCTCCAGGTCACGTGTCCTTCACAGCGAGAGAGGGAGGCAGGCGAGGATGTCAGTGACGCAATGGGAAGGGCTTTGAAGATGGAAGACCATGAGCCAAGGAGGCTGGTCCAGCCCTGGCAGCTGGAAAAGGCAAGTTTCCAGAAAAGGAAGCTGTCCTGCCAAGGGTTTTAGCCGAAGGAGATGCCCAGGTCCGGCCTCTGACCTCCAGAATCGTACAATGACATATTTTTGTGCTGTTTCAAGGCACTTCATTTGGAGTAATTTGTTATAATGGCCATAGAAAATGAATACAGAGCTCAAGCTTTGATTTACTGTAGTTTAAGCGCGAGGAGCCCTGCGTGGCTGGTGGCTCCCTCACCTACCCGTACAGGAGGCTGCGTCAGTCAAGACGCAGATGGCCCTGCCTTCTGTGACCCGGTCTTGGGCTGAAACTGACTCCTGCCAGACCCGGAAGTCTGCCTCCTGGCATGACTTGTCACTTCTCGTCTGGTGTTTCTGTACGACGGTCCAACCCTTCCAGCTCCACAGGGATCAGGGGTCGGTCCCTGCCGTTCCTGCCCTACGGTACACCCTGAAAGGAATTCAGGATGAAGCTCTGTGCTGAGGGCACAGGGGCTCCTAGACCTTGAAGATGCACAGCTAAGGGAAGATTCCAGTGCCCCTCACCCCACCACACCCCCAAGCCGATCCTTGCATCTCCCCAGGCGTAGAAAAGCTCTAAAGTCCACTCAAGAATGTCCCTTGTGATTAACCGTCATCTGTTTATTCTTGACTACATGTATTTTGTAGCTGAAAAATTCATATATTTACCAGCTCCTCCCCCTATGTCTTGTAAACAGTTTTTCAGGGCTAACAGCCCTGGACGCAGTCATCAGTAAGGTCCCCAAATAAAACTAAAACTCATTGTTCTTATGTTGCATATATACTTTTTTCAGCCGACATCTCTTTTGCAACTGCTTCTGCCCTCTGATAAGGTAGAGAACAGATGAGAGACAGGTTCCCCGCGGGATGCAGGCAGAGCCTGGAGATATTTGTCACCAGGAGCTCCTGTCTGCCCCACGCAGGTCCCTCTGGGACTCTCAGTCACCACTGGCCTGTGCCACAGGCAGGTCATCAGAATGAGCTCATAAGAGCCAGGGGCGTCCTTCACCTGGATGACAGGCTCTGCAGGGGAGTAAGGGATGACCTTGAGGGTGCAAATGAAGCCCAAGGGTGCCATAGGCAAGGGCCGGCCTCGCATGGAAGCAAAAAAGAAACAAACCTGCTGGAAACAAAAAAGGAGCAAACAGAACAAAATAAAACCCAGGGAAACTGAGAGAAGTGGGTCGTGGCCACCATACTGCTTTTACGACAATGAATGGAAGGACAGGAAGCTATTCCAGGTGCCTAGAGCACAGACGACCTCTGAGTGTCAGGGCCTGAGCCTCTCCCGCTGGGAGTGTCGTGATCTGCTTGTGAGTCAACAATCTCCTGATTTCTGCAATTTCCGGGGCTTCCTGCTTCCACACAATCCCTGCTAAGGTGGAACAAAAAGGCAAAGGTGTTTGCTCTTTCCATTAAAATGTGTTTAAGTGGTAAAAAAACACCTTATTTTCTTCCAAGAGAGGTCTCATTAACTCTTTTTGAAAATGTTTTCTTTCTATTACTATAAAAGCAATTGCTACAAAGCTCATTATTCTAAAAATGAGGAAAATTTCCAAGAATTATATAGAGGAAAAGGTACAGAAGGATATATAATCAACCGTTAGCATGAGGCATATCATTATTAATGTTTTCCTGCAATAGTTACTCCCAGTCAAGAGAGGTATTTATGAAAACAGATTTGTGGCTGGTCTTGTAGGGCAAGGAA
This sequence comes from Oryx dammah, assembly GCF_014754425.2. Taxonomy (NCBI): domain Eukaryota; kingdom Metazoa; phylum Chordata; class Mammalia; order Artiodactyla; family Bovidae; genus Oryx; species Oryx dammah. The sequence continues at coordinate 4,389,389 of NW_024070204.1, forward strand.
GTTAGGGAAGATGAGGTTCAGGAAAAGAACGAGATGGGCACTTTACAGGAACAGATCACATTTAAGGAGGCAGGAAGGGGCAGCAGTCAGATTAGTGAGCTGCTGCACTAACCCAAGAAAAGAGTAAGTGTATATAGGCATGTCTGTGGAAAGCTACTGTCTTAAGGGGGCCTGTTCTTCTCCAAGGTTGTTCCGAGTAGTTACCTCTTAAACAGCTGGAACAAGGAATTCTGGAGATCGGCTAGAGGCTGGGACGGGCTGGGAACTGGGCGTAATCAGCCTTAATGTCCATGTTTCTCCCTTCAGGTGAGAAAGTTTTTTGTTTTGCATACAGGGGTGGGGAGGACCTGGAGGGCAGGCTGCCTCCAGGCTATTCTGAGTTCGTAGCTTTCCTTCAGGTCTTACTCTGTAGGGCTTCCTGGTGGCTCAGAGGTAAAGAACCCGCCTGCCAGTGCAGAAGACACGGGAGATGTGAGTTCTATTCCTGGGCTGGGAAGATCCCCTGGAGGAGGAAATGGCAACCCACCCCAGTATTCTCGCCTGGGGAATCCCATGCACAGAGGAGCCTGGTGGGCTATGGTCCATGGGGTCACAGAGAGTCGGACAAGTCAGACACTTGTGAGTGTGAGCACTTACTCTGTGGATGGATCAGGAAAGGCCACGGAGGTCTTGCACCGGGGGTCAGACTCTGGGAGTGTACTGGGTGAGGAACTGTGCAGGTGTGAAGCCAGGCAGAGGTGGCATTAGAGGCCGCTTGGGAGGGTGCCTGCGGCTGCAGGTGGAGCATTGGTGATGCTGGAGGCCGGGACTCTGCAGGGGCCTGGGAAGAGGTGACGCAGGAGAGCGGCCGGGCAGCTGTAGGTGGGCAGTGAGAGTGGCCGCAGACGCCCCTGCGAGGGCACAGTCCCAGGATTCAGCAATTTGGTGAAAGGATCAGCGTGTGAAGAACAGGGAGACACGCTCCCTGTTTACGGATTATAAAGGATGCTGGGAGATAGGCGTCCTTGATGGGCATTTTCCAAGCCAGCTCCTCCTGTGTCCCCAAGCAACTCATAAAAGCAGGACAGGTGAGTCCAAAGGACAGCTGGACTCTGGGGACTCTCAATCTACACCTCTTGTTTCCTGCTCAGAGCTAGGGGAAGGGACATAAGGAGTAAGGCAGCGGGCGACCGCAGGGCCTGCACTCCCTCCTGGCGGGCCAGGGCGGGGAGCCGCTGTGCACACAGAGCCAAGGGCTTCCCAGCTGGACCAACCCGCTCGTGGGGGCATGCCCCCTGTTAGCGTAGGGCCTGTGGAGGCCCAAGGGTCCACACAGTCCTGCTCCAGGAGAAGGTTGGAGAAGGACCGAGGTAAACAGACTCCACACTCAGCCAGGTCCCATCCACCATGGGCAAGAATAGGCCCCCCCCGCAATGTGTTCCTAAGGCTAGGTCAAGGTGTATGTAGGTCAGTAGGTCAGGCCAGTGTAGGGCCTGGTGGAAACCCACCCAGGGAGGGAAGAGCCCCAAAGGCAAAGGAGGTGAATGCAGGCTGCTGTCAATTTGGTATCTTTGTGGCAAAAATAAGCGATGTGGGCAAGACCTTGAACTGAAGGTGTATCGCGTCCAAAGAACACGGTCAGGTGAGGGGAAGACGTAACCTGCAGTGGAGACACCTGGGCACACCACCCGACCGAGCGACAGGGTCAACACGATGGGTATCCCATGGGCATCCTGCACCCCTGGCGTGAAGGGACAAGACGGGCATCTCACTCTGTGCTGTCTTTCCCCAGATCCATCAGCCCATTTCCAGGGAGGAAATGTCAGACCAGCCCAGACTGGACCTTCCACAGGAGACCTGACCACTGCCCTCAAGACCGTCGGCGGGGGACCCACCGAGACACTGAGGAAACACGGCAGGTCACTGCGAGGGGGACCCTGAATGTGGTCCTAGAACAGAGAGGCGGCAGGGATGGAGAACTGATGGCAACCCATTTAGCCTGGGTTTTAATAATAATAAACTGGGTCTGGGAAGCCGTATTCCCAGGTTGCTCAATGGTAAAGAGCCTGCCTGCCAATGCAGGGGGCGCAGGCTCCATCACTGGGCTGGGAAGGTTTCCCTGGAGGAGGAAATAGCAACCTGCTCCAGTATTCTTGACCGGAAAATGCCATGGACAGAGGAGCCTGTCTGGCTAAAGTCCATGGGGTCACAGAAGGAACTAAACAACAACAACGAATGTACCGAAGCTGATTTTATCTTCTGCATTTTTTTGAATTTTCACTAACGTGCCATGGCGATGTCAGGGGCTGGCCATGGGGACTGCTGGGTAAGGGGTACCCGAACTCGGGACCAATTTCTGGCGAGTCTAAAATTATTAAAAAAAATAAAACGTGTAATACTAAAAACAGGACAGTGTTTAAAGCACTCAACATAGCCTGGCACGAGTAAGAAGCCAATACGTATTAGCTGCTCTCAAAACAAAAATATAAAACCATTAAAGAAAAAATATTAAACATTTTAAAATTTAATCTTTTAAAATATTAAGTATTAAAAGTCCCACTTTGGATTGGTTATTGGTCCAGTCTAGTTTCGAGTCAGCTCCCGCGGGGGCGGGCCGGGCGGCGTGGGGTGGGGGATAGGGCAAGGTGTATGTGAAGAATTGGAAGGGCTTCTCTGAAACGTTTTGAATACAGATGTGGCACATTTAATTTTGGAAAGATAATTCTGGAGGTGGTTCATAGAACGAAGGGTGGTCTATTTAAGGCCACTGAGATAGTTATAATGACACAGTGTAAGTATGTGATCTCCGATGGGGGCAGTAAAGTCAGGACAGAAAAGAGGAAATTGATGGAGAGCTTGTAGGAGGAGCTCACGGGACTCGGTAACCAACTCAATGAGGGAGGAGACGAAAAGCTTGCTTGCCACCCCCAAGGGTGTATTTATACGTCCCCTGGTGTCCTGTGATTAAGCCCCTCTTCGAGTACAATCATGGCCTGGCTCCCACTACCATCTGACACCCTTGGGTCCCCAGCAAGGCTGGCAGGGGTGGGGGCCCAGGACCTGCATGCTGCCTCCCCAGTGGATGTCAGGGGAGCAGAAGGAAACCTGTGAAGTGACGGAGAGGTTATCACCCGTTCGGGAGGCAGAGTCCAGAAGCTGGACTCCCATGAGAGAACTGGTGCTGCCTCGAATCCAACCAGGACATCAGGCCCGACTGGTGAAAATACCTGCTCTCCTGGTGGGTGACACTCTGTGGAGAGTCTCCGCTCGAGTTTCCCAAGGGGCTCAGGAGGGGATGATATTTAATTCAGACCTCCAGAGCCCTAGGGCCAGAGTGCTGGGCTGGAAAGGAAACAAAGGGTGGAGCGAGAGAAAGTTGCTTCTCTAGCACCACTCCCAGGGTAAACCTCCTTTGCTGCTGCTGCTGTCACTCCAGTCATGTCTGACTCTGTGCGACTACAGATGGCAGCCTGCTGGGGGCCAGCGTGAGGAACTCCGCCCATGGCAAAGGTCATGAGGAAGGAGGCTTGGCATACGCAAAGGCGTGATCAAGCCTCAGGAAACCCCCTGTTCCCGAGCATCTACCCCAAAACCAGAGTCTGTTTTATGCTCTCACCTACACCTCTGACTTTACGGGGGGCTCTCCCCCATAACCGTTTCTCTCGGAGAAGGAGTAAACGTGCAGCTCCAAGGCAATAAAAATTCCTGGGCGTGACAAGAGGGTTTCAGCTTATGGACTCCTCTGAAGGTTATCTGGCCCGCCTGTATAGGTTCATCTGGCCACATGTGATTGTTTACAGCCTCCCAATCTGAGAGGCACGAGATGTTTTAGACTTAATAAAGGCAAATTCTTTTGGGGAGTTAGAAATTATTAGTATAATGGGTTGGTTAGGAATTATATTGGTGAAGGGTTTTTCATTTGTTGTGTCAATAATTGCTGCTAATTCCCTGCTCTGGGTGGGACAAGGATGTCTTAGGTCAAACCTCTCTGCTGACAGACTAGCTTGTGTGACAGGATTATCCATACTCCTGCCACTATGCACATGATTATTTACTACCTCTCAACCATAAACAGCACAGAGAGTTTTGGAGTATTTTGAGAGTCTTAATTAGCATAGGGCTTTTTCTTCCTGTTGAGTCAATGATTGCCGCCAGGCCTCCATATCCTTAGGCACCTGGGAATATATTAATCAATGTATTTGGAATATAGAAAAGGAAATATAGTAGTTTTTGATGTTAGCAATACTAGACTTTTTGAGTTAATGGATTTTCTCTTTTGTAATAGATCACTGTGTTTTGTTATAAATCACTGTGTCTTTGTTATGTAAAAATGTAACTTTATCGCTATCTTAAGACTAAATAGATCTTAAGGGGAACATTGGTAAAAGGATTTTCATTTGTTGGGCTGATGTTTGCTGCTAAATCTCCATATTCCCTGCCCATATAATGAATATAACTAACATATAGGAGAAATAAGTATTAACCTTTAAGCATATAGGAGAAATAAGTATTAACCTTTAAGATTAATCCTGTTAACCTTGAGTTAAATAAATTCCTTTCTTGATTGTAACTCACTACACCCTCACCCTATAGAAATGCAACTTTATCTGGAGGGTGGTGCCTGGTTTAAGAAAAAATACCCTTGGAAGAAATAAGGTTTTTGGTTATCAGAAAGAAAGGATCATAGAATGTCAGCAGGTCTCACTCATGGCCAGAAGATGATGTAATATCCCTAAGACCTTTTTTGTTATACATTTATGTGAAGCACCTGATTTTGATAAAGGTCAGGACTGCTGACCCCCGCATGACTCTTTATTCATCCCTATGTGTAACAAAAGGTATATAAGCAAACCCAAAAATAAAGAAATCGGATCAGTTTCCGGAAAGACTGATTCCACCATGTCGCTTCTTTCTTGCTCCCGTTTCTCTGGCTGAATTCCCATCTGGATTCAGCCTCCTTTTCTCCACTACACTATCTGCTACTACACTATCCGTTTCTAATCTCTCTCTATATCTGTAATTAAATATGTATTTTTCCAAAGACGCCGACACCATCCCCACCTTCGAATTCCCTGGATCCACTGGGGCTGGACCCCGGCAGCAGCCCACCAGTCTCCCCCGTCCCTGGGATTCTCCAGGCAAGAGTACTGGAGTGGGTTGCCATTGCCTTCTCCAAACCTCCCTTGCAGACAATCAAATGGAAGCAGGGCCTGAACTGAAAAGAGATAAAGGCTACTGAGGTATTTTCCCCACCTTGCAAAACTGAATCAGGAAGCAGGGTGAAGGAGAAGCATTTAAGCCTGACATTGGAACCAGCTGTGAGGAGCTACAGAAGCAGAAAAACCAAGGTGGGGTGTCTCTAACAGATTTCCAAGTTGATGATAAAGACGGCATTAAATGTTGACAGTCATCACAGCCACACTGGGCAGAGAGTCTTGCGAAAGATTGTAACGGAGAAGTGGTTAGGGTCAAAGCTGGAGGTCTGGGAACTGACTGTCTACCAGCGTGTTCCAGTTTAGAGGCAAACCATTGAATTTGCATTTGCCTGAGCAAAAACAAAACAAAACAAAAAAAACAAACCAACAGGCTTTCTCTGATGTTAGTGGTAGCAGGGCAAGCATACCTAGGGGCAGCCCTCGGACCCCTTTTTCCAATTAAATGTGTCTTCAGCCTTTGAGTTCACAGTATAAACAAGGAGTCGGGCAGTTTACTGGGTTTAAATTACCCACTAGGTCTTTTCTGTCTGTCTTTTCAAACAGAAGTCTTTCTCGGTAGCTGTTTTGGGTTTCCTCTCAAATCATCTCATGTTGTCACAGCGCAGCTCAGACAATGGGAAGCTTCTGTAGAGCTGCAAGGAGTCCTCTGCATCTTCTCAGTACAGATTTAGAAAAGCCTGATTCAGGGCTATTACAGTCACTACGGAGCCAGTCTAATTCACCTTGAAGAAAAGATTTAGATAGAGTTGTTAAATGAGCTCAGCCAAAGCAGAATGATCCAAAAAGGAAGGGAAAAAAAAACAAAAAACAAAAACACAGCCCCTCTCTGCATGCTCAATATAAAGGCTAAACACAGAGTTTGAAGGGAAAGGGCAGGATAGGCTTGTTTCTTTCTGCCCAAGTGCACATAGCATCTTGTGTCCGAATCCACGTGGACTGCAGAGAATGGGACAGGCAAACCCACCTTCCTGTGCCAACACTGGTAAAGGGATCGTTTCTGGGAGGAAATCTGTACACCCCAGGAGCCCAGCATCTGTATCCAGAGGCTGCCCCCTACAGACAGCCTGAGCCCAGCTGGCAGAAAGGACAAGCTCTGCATGTCACTTCCTCTGCTCCCTGCAAAGCAGGGAGGGGTGCTATCTCACAATTAAGGCACAGCCTTGATCCACGGTGCTGCGCTCCCTGCAAGGACCAGTGGCAGAGACTTCCTGTCTGGTGTGTGGACTTTGCTGAGGAGCGCCCACCTTGAGCCCCGCAGGATCCCACCTGGGACCATGCTCATGCTGATTTCAACCTCACACACTGGTCTGAGGCAGTAGGAACAAAGTAGGCATCTCAGGTCACCTTTGGGCTAGCTTTGGACACTTGCTCTTCTTTTATCCCATAAAGGGCCTTCTGTACCTTCCCCTCCTCAGCGCCTCCTGCCTTCTGTCTGCAACTGTTCAACTGTGGGATCAACTGTTCAGCTGTTGGCTGCAGGGATCAGGCGCACACTGAGTGGTGCTGTATGCACAAGTAGTCTGAGAAATCACTTCTGGGCACCGCTCAGATGGTTTAGGCACACTCATGCAAGCTAGACGCACCCACACGCCCTGACGCTGGGAAAGACTGAGGGCAGGAGGGAAGGGGGTGACGGATGATGAGATGGTTGGATGGCATCACTGACTCAATGGACGTGAATTTGAGCAACCTCCAGGAGATGGTGGAGGACAGAGGAGCCTGGTGTACTGCAGGCCACGGGGTCACAAAGAGTCGGACAGGACTTGGCAACCAAGCAGCACCCACAATGTGCACACTAGACCCAGCCTGTGTGCAGTCCAGCTCCTGGCCAGTGTGTCCCAGAACAGCAGAGGAGTTTGGTGAAGGCTCTTCAGTCACTGGGAGCCCTGGTGGGCAGCCTCATTGGAACAGAGAGGAGCCGCCGAGGGGCCAGGCGTGAAGAGGACCCACTGTGCATGCTGCCTCCAGGATGCTCTGGGGCTGGTCTCCTTCCAGGCTCCTCTCAGCACTCAGGGCATTTTCCAGAAGGCCAGGGCAATGGCAGCGAGTGGGGCGCGGGCTGGGTCAGACCTGGGCTGACTGGCCCTTCCTGTCTCCCGCATCCCTTCCAAATTAAAGATGATGAGTAGGAGGAGGGGGCGGGGCGATGTCTCTCCCTCTTCCCTGGGCGAGGGCTCTGCTCCAGGGAATCTGAGGGTCCCGCCTGGAGAGGTCAGATCTGCAGGATCAAGTTTAGAAGAAATGGCCTCTGAGCCAATTAGCACTTCTGTCTGTGGCCTTGCTTGTAATTTATCTGTGTGCCCCACTGCTTTCTCTTCCTGGGCCCCGTAGGATCAATTATCACATTTCTCCTGGTCCTGAGAAAATCACCATTGACGGAAGGAAGTGGAGGCCCTGGCCCGAATCAGTACACACCTTTAATGAAACGCGCTCAAAAGCTTTCTGAGTGTTTCACAGCGTTACAGGGGAAAAGCAGTAAGAACAACTCAGTATCAGAATTGTTTCTTGGGATTTGGGCCTATGTTAAGCTGATGTTAAAAAATAGTTGATTGTTCTCACATAGTTTCTTAATTTTCACTAGATAGTAATATATCCAAACTGAACCTAAATCAATTATTTTACTTTATTTTGCTAAAAACGATTTTTTTGGGGTAGTTTTTCCTGGGTATGTGTAAGTCACTGAATATGTAAATGATGGACATTCATTAATTCTTAACAAGAGAAAGTGCAATTTTGTTAAAAATAAACCCCTCTGAGTTTTGGAACATAGAAAAAAAGACTTAAAACCTGATACATATATTGATTAGACATTAGTTCTTTCTAAACATAAAATAAACCTTCAAGAGTTCATGCTAGACAATAATTAGAGATGCTCAAAATTATATAAAGATATCTGCTTCAGTATTTTTAAAAAGCAAAATTTAGAAACAATTTGTAGACCTCCCAGGACCCTGGTTTAGTAAATGGCAGTGCAATAGATACTCATTAAAAACCACCTTGTAAGAGAAAACAATGGTGTGGACAAAGAGATGAGTTTACTAAGGTAAAGCAGGTGGCGCTTACCTTACAATGTGAAGCTTGTAGGAAAAACGTATATACAACCAAGGGAAAGAGAGCACCTGCAATTTTTAAAAGGTGATTGTTCTGGAGCCATTTAATGATTGATCATTTTCATTTTTCTTCCCTGCACTTTCTTCATCTTCCCCAAGTCTACATACACTGACTCAATGGACATGAATCTGAGCAAAGTCCAGGAGAAGGACAGAGGAGCCTGGCCTGCTGCAGTCCCATGGGGTAACAGAGAGTTGAACACAATTTGATGACTGAATAACAATAACGAAAAAATACACACTAAATTTGGCCGGCAAAATATAATACAAATTAAACAAAAAGTAAGTTTCTCTCTATATAGTATTATTTGCTAAACAGCTTTATAGGATACTGTTGATATTCATCATACTGTATCTATTTAAAGTGTACAGCTTGATGCAGTTTTGACATGTGAATACACTTGTAAAATTGTGACCATAATCAAAATAACGAACCTACGAACCACTGTTGAATTTCCTCACGCCCTGTGGCAGTCTGCCCTCCAGACCCTCCCAGCCCCCGCCCTGCTCCTTGTATCTAGGCAACCATTTGTCTACTTCCTGTCCTTCTGTCATCTTCAATCAGCTTGTATTTTTCAGTGGTGTGTGCACTTCTTTGGTTCTTTTTTACACCCAGTACAATTATTTTGAGATTATTCCAAGTTGTGATATATTTCAAAGGTCATCCTTTTTCTTTGCTCAGCAGTATCTCATTGTAGAAAGAAATGGCAACCCATTCCAGTAATCTTGCCTGGGAAATGCTATGGACAGAGGAGCCTGGCTACTACTGTCCACGGGGTCCCATAGAGGGACACAACTGAAGCTAACTAAACAACGACAACAACAGGACTTCGTTGTGTGGACCCACCAGCTTGTGTTTCCTGTCACCTGTTGGTGGGCATTTGCATTGCTTCCAGTGTTTGTCCATTTAAGGAAACGGGGTCAGACTTCTGGAGTCTCGTGGCAAAGGGGTATTTCTTGAGATTATTTTGACCCACTAGACTTTAAGACAAAAAGCTAATATCGATAGTGTTCTCCTTGTGAAGGAAAGCTTCAGTGCTGGGCGCAGACTTATGAAGAAACGCTGAGTGTAACGCAGCGAACTCTACTCAGTACTCTGTTGCCCGTTGGGTTGCCTGCATTGTGTGCCAAATCGCTTTAGTTGTGTCTGATTCTGTGTGACCCCATGGACTGTATCCCACCAGGCTCCTCTGTCTGTGGGACTCTCCAGGCAAGAACACTGGAGGGGGCCGCCATTTCCTTCATCAGGGGATTTTCCTGACTCAGGGATCACACTCATGCCTCCTGCATCTGCAGGGGGGTTCTTTACCACTAGTGGCACCTGGGAAGCCCTAGGAAAGAGCAGATGTACACATTCGGTAATTTGATCCTTTCAAATTAGAACACTTTCTGTAGTTCACGGTTTTTGAGAAACAAGGGTTCAGGAGAAGCAGTGAGGCCCATAGGTGGGATCAGAGGGCAAGGACCCATGGGATCTCAGACGCCCTCGAGTGGTGGGTCTTTCTACCCGAACTAGACTTGTGTCCCTGCTGGGTGGTTACTCCAACAGCAGAGGAAGCTGGACCAGGGAGAAGCTGACTGTTGTGCAGGGAGTGATGAGGTGAAAGGTGGTGTCCGGGGTACCTGGAGGAGCAGAAGATCATCAATGCTCATGAGTCCAAACTCTGATGCTGCTGTGTGGTCGCCCAGATAGCATCCATTCCCATAATAACGTTTCAAGGCACGGTCATTTCCAAGGACAGAGCGGGACCTTGGAATGTCACGTGTTCTCTTCACTGGGTGGTTTGGACTGGTGCCTCTGGAGAGCAGAACCTCCTTCCGAGGGCTTCCACTGCCAAGCTCACCTGGGTATGTATTACACTCTTGGCTCATCTGTGCAGCTTGCACTTCAGGTCCTTTTCTTTTTAATTTCTAGAGAAAATTTTGCCAAAATATATTTTATGTCTCAGTACATACAGTAGAAAGTAGACCAGAAACAGTCATACCATATCACTGATTACTTTAAAATCAGAATAAGTTCATCGTGTCTTCGTTTAACACACAGTAATAAACAAATTATGATCCTTAGGCACTCAATAAGTGTAATCACTCATGTGTAATTGGATACATACATTTTTAAAACCTTTAAATTTAACATTGTTAGTATTATTGTTTAATTTAATACTGTTAATCAGTATAGCTGGTTAACAATGCTGTGATAGTTTCAGTTCAGTTCAGTTCAGTTCAGTTGCTCAGTCGTGTCCGACTCTTCACGACCCTATGAATCGTAGCACGCCAGGCCTCCCTGTCCATCACCAACTCCCAGAGTTCACTCAGACTCATGTCCATCGAGTCCGTGATGCCATCCAGCCATCTCATCCTCTCTCATCCCCTTCTCCTCCTGCCCCCAATCCCTCTCAGCATCAGAGTCTTTTCCAATGAGTCAGCTCTCTGCATGAGGTGGCCAAAGTACTGGAGTTTCAGCTTTAGCAGCATCATTCCTTCCAAAGAAATCCCAGGGCTGATCTCCTTCAGAATGGACTGGTTGGATCTCCTTGCAGTCCAAGGGACTCTCAAGAGTCTTCTCCAACACCACAGTTCAAAAGCATCAATTCTTTGGCGCTCAGCGTTCTTCACAGTCCAACTCTCACATCCATACATGACCACAGGAAAAACCATAGCTTTGACTAGACGGACCTTAGTCGGGAAAGTAATGTCTCTGCTTTTGAATATGCTATCTAGGTTGGTCATATCTTTTCTTCCAAGGAGTAAACGTCTTTTAATTTCATGGCTGCAGTCACCATCTGCAGTGATTTTGGAGCCCAAAAACATAAAGTCTGACACTGTTTCCACTGTTTCCCCATCTATTTCCCATGAAGTGATGGGACCAGATGCCATGATCTTCGTTTTCTGAATGTTGAGCTTTAAGCCAACTTTTTCACTCTCCTCTTTCACCTTCGTCAAGAGGCTCTTTAGTTCCTCTTCACTTTCCAGCAAAGGGACTTTGCCGTACGTCTACATGTATCCGTTCTCCCCGAACCCCCTCCCATCCTGGCTGCCACCTGACATTGAGCAGATCTCCCTTTGCTATACAGTAGGTGAAGTCCACTTTATTAGCCTCATTTTTTACTGGCCCTTTACTGTCATGTGTTAGGTTCCCTGATGGAAATGTCTGTGAGTCGAGCGGGGTGTTTTGAGAAAGAAGAGGAACAGTTGATACTTACTGCCGGCCTACCACCACAGGGATGTACATTTGCTCTTGGGTTTCCTCTTTACAATATGGGGAGTGGCTGTTCTGAGCCCATTTTACAGATGCAGACACTGAGGCACAGAGTGCTGGGTAAGCAGTGTACCTGAGTTCACAGAGGCGCCCAGTGGAGGAGACTGCAGTCAAACCCAGGTCTGTTGTATTCTAAGCCAGTGTTTTTATTTGATGAAACAAGCGTTACTTGAACACTGATTACGTATCAGGCACTGTTTAAGGTGCTGGAAATATAACAAAGAACAGAACAGGTTAAAGTTTCTGCTCTCATGGAGGTTCCTTTCTAGTGGGTGAGACAGACAATAAACAAAATAATCAGAGTATGTAGCATAAAGTTGGGAAGGATGGTGGAAAAACATGGACAAGGGCTGCGGTGTTAGGAGAAGTGGTTAAGGAATGAGGACAAGCTGTGTGGTCATCCGGGAGAAGAGCTATCCAGGCAGAGGGCACAGCAGGTGTAAAGGCCCTGCGGTGGACATGCTTTACGGGAGTGTCCCTGGCGTTTAAGAAAGGGTCTCAGTATGTTAGCATGAGAGAGACTTTTTACACAGGGGGTTCCCTCAAGGACTTCTTAAATGACAGGATGAGACTATATATAAATAAAATTTTTAAAAAGATCAACGATGGTTTAAAAAGAAGTAAATGTAGTATTCTTTCTGTACTGTAATAATGTGTAAAATTTTAGTTCATTAAATAATTAATTCAGAACAAGTATGTATATATACACACTATATTTTCATATTTAGGTGTACAGATACAAATCCTTCTTTAAGAGGCAAGTCTTTGGAATTTTAAAACACAATTTTTTTTGTACCTGCAGTATAAGCTTTCTGTTTTCATTATAATTTCAGCCAAGTGACATTTAGCAAAGCCCCAAGGAAATGTCTGCACATTATGTTTGCACGTTTGACTCTGCTTTCTCACTTAGTTGAAATGGCAGACCAAGAGAAAGACCTAGACTCTAGACTGAAGTCTGACCCGTCCACTTTGCTGTGCTGAGCCCAGGTCAGTGGGGCTCACCCACAGGAAAGGGCAATACCTTCCTCCCTGCCACGGTTATTCCAGTGATCTGCCTCTGTTGTGCATGGATCTTTGGGCTTCATCTAAGAGCTGGGAGTAGGAAAAAACAACCGCGATGGGACTGATCAGACCACGACTGCGTGCACTCCAGGAGGGAGGAGAGGCTTGTGAACAGCTGTGCAGAACAGGACGGCAGATGAGGGCAGCTGACCTGCCAGTCGCGAGGAGGGGAGTGGTGGTAGGAGGTGGGAGATAGGTTGTGGAGCCCCTGGGGAGTGACGGCGTTTCTGTTTGGAACTGAAAAGTGAAAATGGGACAAAAGTGAGAAGGGCCACGTGACACACTGGGACATTTCAAGTTGCTCAGAAGAGTGCGGGAGCGTCAAGTGCTTTGTGTGTGTGTGTAATTGTGTGTATGTGAGGGTGTATATGTGTGTATGTGTGTGTGTGTGTGTGTGTGTGTGTGTGAGTCTGTGCATGTGTATGTTTGTGTGAGTGTGTGTATATTTGTATGTGTGTGAGGGTGTATATGTGTGTATGTGTGTGTATGTGTATCTGAGTGTATGTGTGTGTGAGTGCATGTGTGTGCATGTGTGTGTATGTGAGTGTATGTGAGTGTGTGTGTATATGTGTTTGTATGTCTGTATGTGTGTGTGTGTGTTTCTGTATATGTGTGTATGTGTGTGTGTATGTGTGTAT
>NW_024070204.1:4403052-4458848 GCF_014754425.2 Oryx dammah
TATGTGTATGTGTGAGTATCTGTGTATGTGTGAGCATATGTGTTTGTGTGTGTGTGTGTATAAAGTACAGAAAGAAGTGGGTACAGAACAGCTCATCTAGGGCCTCAAGTATTCTTCTGCGTTTTCCAGGCTTCTTTTGCAAGCACTGCGGAAGACAATGACGTTCATGTAAACTGGCATGTCTCCTTTGGAAGGCCCATTATGTGAAAAAAGCGAGTAGTTCAATAGATTATGCTATGCAGAAATTAAATAAAGCACAATATTGGACTCTACACTATTTGGTGTACTTGTATGTGCTGAAAGTATAAAATCATGGACTAGAAGGACAAACTCCTCTGAAAAGGGGGAGATGACAGCGACCCAGAATTTATTAAAATCTGTGAAGGCAAAATGAGAAATAGTTGTTGATGTGAGTGGTGCATACATGGGTAATTGTTATTGCTACTTTTCTGAATCATAAAAGTTTTCAAGAAAAAAAAGAACATTGGTATTCCTATAACTTTCAGCTGGGAGGAGGACTGGACGGGGAGGATCCAAATGGTAGCTCGAGATTAAGGGGACCCTGACAGCAGGCAGAAAGAGGTGCACCCTGGAAACAGCAGGATGAGCTTATTATGGTTGGTGATGACAGGGTGGAGGGAGAGAGCGAAAAGGTTTAGAGGCGCCTCAGTTTAAAAAATTTTAATTGTATTATTATTTTTAATGTTCCATTTATTTTATTTTATTTTTTTACATTCTTTTTTTATAATTTATTTTTTTTACTTTACAATTCTGTATTGGTTTTGGCATACATTGACATGAATCCACCACGGGTGTACATGCGTTCTTGGTGGAAAATCGTTTTACAGTTTTGTGTTAGTTTCTGCCCTATAACAACACGAATCGGTCATAAGTATACATATGTCCTTTCCTTCCTGAGCCTCCCTTGCCTGCCCCACCATCTTACCCCTCTAGGTCATCACAGAGAACCAGGCTGGGTTCCCTGTGTGGTTTAGCAACTTCCCAGTAGCTGTCTGCTTCACACACTTTATCTTGGGTGATGGGTGGAGCAGTGCTGGTCATGGAACAATTCTTCATAAAGAATGAGTGAGCCTGAGCTGAGAAGTAATGACCCAATCTTCAAAGAGCCAAGTGTCTATAAGATTTCTGGTTGGGGACATCTGGTAAGTTATCAGGCAAAGAATTCAAGAGTCCAGGAGAGCTGCAGACCAGAGGCTTAGGTTCAAGAGCCTGAAGAAGGGGGAACATTTTCCAGCAACAGTGGACAGAGGAGAAAATGGTTTTGGAGACTTCTTAGCAGACGACCAGGTCTTTGATGGAAGGAGAGGGGAAACAGGTGATGACTACCACAGAAACTGCTATGTTTATAGGTTGCCTGGTTGATTTCCCATAACAACTCTTTTGGGCTGTGGTCCCACTTTACAGAGGAAGATGAGGGTCATTCATCCATAGTCATCCCAGGAACATGGGTGGTCTGGCTCCAGGTGGTAGCACGCACAGGGACAGTGGGAATGGCTGAGTCCAGAAGGAAGAGGAGTCTTCTTGCTTTCCCCCACCACCCACACTCTTTTCTAGTTGAGCTTTTGTTCTCTGTGGTGTGAACACTTGACTTCAGAGAATGTCAGCTGGTGACTTCCCAAATTTCAAATGCCAGGAGGTGTATTTATGCCCTGTGATTTTGACGTCACATTAAGTGTTGCCACTGGCTTTCATGTATGTGACGCTGCACCCTTACTTTACAGCTGCTGCATAGAGAAGGGCCCAGGCACTGCGGGCACTGAGTCTCCACCTACCGTGAAATCACGGGGGTTCCAAACAGGACTTTCTCAACTTTGCTCCATCAAGTGAGTGCATGCACACACATGCTCACACACACAAATTCAAGAAGTGCTAACTCACAAAGCCTACTGAATTCTAGATAAACACGTTTTCTGGAAGCACGCTCCTTGCATTATTGGAATAAATACACTGGGGTGGTAGGAGTACATTGGAATGAACAGTGCTGACCTAGGATGAGAGAAGAGGGGTCATGGCAGCAGCATCTTCTCCATGTAAGATCAGATATATCCCCCATCCTTCCGCAGTTCATTGAATTGTTAAGGTAATAAAAACTCAATAGCCTTGTTGACCAAAATTTGTCAAGATGGAGCTTATTTTTGTGATGTTTAATGTAAATTCTCTTGGTTTAAAATGGGTTATTAACTCTCTTTTCCCCATTACTGTATAAGAAAATGGCACTTTCGGCTACATTATAAGTGTTAATAGCAGGAGAGATAATTTAAACAAAAAAGCAAGCAGAAGGGAAATTGTGAGTAGAATTATTTTAATTTTGACTTGAGTTCCATTTGAGTCCTTGTTATTTCATTCTAATTAGGGGAGGAAGGAGTTTTGAATTTAGACATTCTGTATTTCCTTCAGTAATTTCAGCTATTTCTAATCAATTTTGCTTGCAGCTCAATGTTGAGTACAAAGTATTAAATTCTGTATGTGATCCTGTCTTGCTATTTTCTGCATTTATATAGTAAACATCTTAAGAAATAAAGAGAAGTGTGAAAGATGGAAATATAATTTATATTCTTTGAGATTAGAATTTCATTACTTATACAGAAGCACTGTTTTAGCAGTCATTTCTGAGTACTCCTTTAAATGAGATCGAAGTGTATCACATTTAAAACAGATATTTTAAAATGATAACTATAAGAGTATCCTGGTACCATTTTAAAAATTAAGAAGGAGAACAGGTCCTAGAATGAACCACTATCTATCTTTAAGTGACTCTGAGACTGTTGAAGTTCTCTTCCCTTATATAGACTCCATTTTCTTCCAAGTTGTTTGGCAGTGGGTTGAATGATTTAGATGAGAAGTCCTATCTGAAATTTTAATCCGTAGAGACCAAAAGTTTCCCCATTTGATAAACTGATGATTGAGCATGTGCTCGACATTACTCAGTCCTTCAATGTGAAAGCTAATCCCAGATGAAGATCATTTCTGCTTTCCAACAGCAAAAGAGGGCTAGGCTGAGAAAGCCTGGATGAGGAGCAGGCATCACAGGATGCCTGGGCTCTGCTTATGACCAATGACCAAGGAATGGAAGGTCCCCAGCAGGCAGCACCACCTCTTGGCACTTTGAAGACAGGTGTCCTGACACCTCACTGAGAATGGGAAGACACATGAGCTGACATTATATTGAGTTGGCCAAAAAGTTCATTTGGCTCTTTCTATAATATGTCATGGAAAAACCCAAACAAAGATTTTGGCCAAACCAGTATTCTTTTCTATCTCTGTACAACAGGGATTGTGGGGGGGGGGAGCAATGACAGTCCTTACAACTTGATATTTGAAAGTTTTATACGTCCTATGGATCATTTAGATGAGGAAGTCTTCACAGGTTGACCAGATGTCCTTCTCTTTCTAATGGGGTGTGCATAGGCAGACCTTCTTAAGGTGCTTGATAAAAATCAATTCTTACCTTGTACGTTACTGACCACCATCACCCTGTCAGTCACTCACGTAGGATCCTTCATTCCTTTTGCTCCTGTAAGCACTCCATTGTGTAGCTTACAAATGACTAGATTCGCTTTTCCCTTTTTTCTCTTCTTCAGCTGCTTCAGATCCTAAAGAATTTTTGCTTTAAATCCTTTCATTGACACCTCTGGAAGTCAGGACACTGATAGACTGTAAAGGACACTCACATTCCCCTTCCACGTGACTGGGTGTTATTATGTGGCTAGCTATGGCCGGCAGAGCCTCATCAGAGTTTGGGGTGGTCAGTTACGCATTCCTCGGTACAGAAAACGCCTTCCCTTTTTTCTGTCCTCTCTCTCACCCCACCGCGCTTTGCAACAAGCCTACCTTCACGTCACCTTCTCTTACTCCTCTGTGGACGCCCTGCTTCTCCAGTCAGAAGAATGCTCACCATTCCCTGTATAGTAAGCCCCCTGCATTAAAAGTTTGAAGATGCGAACACTCCCTTGCATCCCAGCGGTTGTACTTCTGCACTTTCCAAGGTGCTGTACCATTGGGATTAAAAATGCTGCCTTTGCTTTTTGTGTTTATTCTTTAATGAACTATTTGTGTGAAAAATACTATAACCTTATTACAGTACAGTACTGTATAGCCCATTGTGTTAGCTGGGTACCTAGGTTAACTTGGTTGGATTTACAAATGCGCTCTCTAAACGGAACTTGTTTGTAGGTAGGAGACTTACTGTGCAACCATTTGGCTCCTGCTGTCTTTCTTCTGCTTGCTGTGGCTTCTGAATTATCAGTCAGTGTCTCCTATGAACCAATTCATCTCCCAGAGCCTCAGTTTCATGAACTCCCTAGGCTGGCCTGCTTTGCTCTGGAGCCTAGGGGCACCTTCTTGCTTATTACTGGCTCTCCCCTCTCTGCTCCTGCTCTGTGGATTGCTAGCTTCCAGAGTGTCATTCTGTGTCTTCGCAAGGCCTGGCACATACTGAATGCATCTTGAGCTGAATTTCTTAAGTTGTAAACCACAGAACACAGTGTAAGTACAAGCGTCTCAGTGAGCAGGAGAAACCAACAAGCCACATAGGGAGGTACCGGGTAGAACTGGCACTATGTAAGGCAGAAAACAAAGAGCAAAGGAACAATGTACTAACAGTCTCCACATATTGCCAAACCCTCTGTAACACTGGTGCCTAACGAATGTGATTGACACTGGGCTTATGAGTTTCCTAATTTTTAAAACATAGAAGTGCAATGTTTCCAAAGACATGATTAAATTCTGCAAAGTATTTCCAAAGGGTAAAGAGGTATATTTAGACAGTCAGATAGGCAAGTAGGTAGGTAAGTAGATAGACGGATGTAAAGATAATAGATGGATAGATTCTTAGTGTAGCTTCGTGAGGACTACAATTTGGAGAACTAGAGTTAAAGGCTGAATGAAAAACTGAGCCTTGCACATGAAGAATGAGGGTCGTGCAAGCATTTCTTTGGTGGTCCAAGGGTTAAGAATCTGTCCAATGCAGGGGGCGTGGGTTTGATCCCTGGTCTGGGAGCTAAGAACCCAGGAACCAAAGGGCAAGTAAACCAGCACACCAGTACTGAGCCCGCATACTGCAACTAAGACCCAATGCAGTAAAAAATAAACAGTTGTTTGTTTAAAAGTACTGCTGGAAAACTAAAGATATTAAACACACACACACATATATATAAGGATGAGGGCTGTGCAATATTATTCCCCAGTCCAGGACACTCAACACTAAAAGGCAGATTTTTCTGCAAGGTGCTCCAATGAGCTGAGACTTCACTGTGCAGCAAGAACTGTCTACCTGGTTTTGCTCTGTCTGGGGCCTAGGCTTTATGTCTTTTTTCTGGTATAATAAGCCACATGGTCCAGGATGACTTGTGAGTATGTTGGTGTCAAAGCAATATTGTTTTGGAAGCCTCTAGTTGTTCAATCTCTGTGCTTTGCAGCAAGATAGAATTTCATGGAAAACAAAATAGAGGCTGCATAAGGACCCCAGTATGGCAGAAAACAAAGAGGAACTAAAGAGCCTCTTGATGAAAGTGAAAGAGGAGAGTGAAAAACTGGCTTAAAACTCAATATTCAAAAAACGAAGATCATGGCATCTGGTCCCATCACTTCATGGCAAATAGATGAGGAAACAATGGAAACAGTGACGGATTTTATTTTCCTGGGCTCCAAAAATCACTGCATATGGTGACTGCAGTGATGAAATTAAAAGACACTTGCTCCTTGGAAGAAAAGCTATGACAAACCTAGACACCATATTAAAAAGCAGAGACATTACTTTGCTGACAAAGGTCCATCTTGTTAAAGCCATGGCTTTTCCAGTAGTCATGTATGGATGTGAGAGTTGGACTATAAAGAGAATGGAGCAACGAAGAACTGATGCTTTTGAACTGTGGTGTTAGAGAAGACTCTTGAGAGTCCCTCGGACTGCAAGGAAATCAAACCAGTGAATCCTAAAGGAAATCAGTCCTGAATATTCATTGGAGAGACTGATCCTGAAGTTGAAACTCTAATCCTTTGGCCATCTGATGCAAAGAGCTGACTCATTGGAAAAGACCCCAATGCTGGGAAAGATTGAAGGTGGGAGGAGAAGGGGATGACAGAGGATGAGATGGTTGGAGGGTATCATCAACTCGATGGACATGAGTTTGAGCAAGCTCCAGGAGTTGGTGATGGACAGGGAAGCCTGGCTTGCTGCAATCCATGGCGTTTCAAAGAGTCAGACTGCACTGAGTGACTGAACTGAAGGACCCCGGGGGGCTTCCCAGGTGCCACTAGTGGTAAAGAACTCACACGCCAATGAAGGAGTTTCAAGAGACTCAGGTTTGATCCCTGGGTCAGGAAGACCCCCTGGAGGAGGACATGGCAACCCACTCCAAGACTCTTGCCTGGAGAATCCCATGGACTGAGGGCTCTGGCAAGCTACAGTCCTTAGGGTTGAACAGAGTTGGATATGACTGAAGCAACTTAGCACACACATACAAGGACCTCTGGAGAAGAAAATGGCAGCCCACTCCAGCATTCCTGCCTGGGAAATCCCATGGACAGAGGAGCCTGGCGGGGTACAGTCCATGGGGTCACAAAGAGTCGGACACGACTGAGCGACTAACACAACAGACAAACAACAAGGACCCCAGTGGCAGAGAATGCCGCAGCCCATCATCCTCTGTTCATGCCACGGGGTCTGCTTCCCCAGCCCTCTGTCACCACATGCCTGTGCAACGTCAGTCTGAACACCTGAGTCTCTTCCTCCCCTCAGTTCAGTTCAGTTCAGTTGCTCAGTCATGTCCGGCTCTTTGTGACCCCATGGACTGCAGCACTCCAGGCCTCCCTGTCCATCACCAACTCCCAGAGTTTACTCAAACTTATGTCCATTGAGTCAGTGATGCCATCCAGCCACCTCATCCTCTGTCATCCCCTTCTTTTCCTCCCTTCAATCTTTCCCAACATCAGGGTCTTTTCAAATGAGTCAGCTCTTCACATCAGGTGGCCAAAGGATTGGAATTTCAGCTTCAACATCAGTCTTTTCAATGAACATTCAGGACTGATTTCCTTTAGAATGGACAGCTTGGATCTCCTTGCAGTCCAAGGGACTCTCAAGAGTCTTCTCCAACACCACGGTACAAAAGCATCAATTCTTTGGCACTCAGCTTTCAAATTTGCCAGAAAATTTGGAAATCTCAGCAGTGGCCACAGGACTGGAAAAAGTGAGTCTTCATTCCAATCCCTAAGAAAGGCCATGCCAAAGAATTCTCAAACTACTGCACAATTGAAGTTATCTCACATGCTAGTAAAGTAATGCTCAAAATTCTCCAAGCCAGGCTTCAACAGTACGTGAACTGTGAACTTCCAGATGTTCAAGCTGGTTTTAGAAAAGGCAGAGGAACCAGAGATCAAATTGCCAACATCCACTGGATCATCAAAAAAGCAAGAGAGTTCCAGAAAAACATCTATTTCTGCTTTACTGACTATGCCAAAGCCTTTGACTGTGTGATCACAATAAACTGTGGAAAATTCTGAAAGAGATGAGGATACCAGACCACCTGACCTGCCTCCTGAGAAACCTATATGCAGGTCAGGAAGCAACAGTTAGAACTGGACATGGAACAACAGATTGGTTCCAAATAGGAAAAGGAGTACGTCAAGGCTGTATACTGTCACCCTGCTTATTTAACTTCTATGCAGAGTACATCATAAGAAACGCTGGACTGGAAGAAGCACAAGCTGGAATCAAGATTGCCGGGAGAAATATCAATAACCTCAGATATGCAGATGACACCACCCTTATGGCAGAAAGTGAAGAAGAACTAAAGAGCCTCTTGATGAAAGTGAAAGAGGAGAGTGAAAAAGTTGGCTTAAAGCTCAACATTCAGAAAACGAAGATCATGGCATCTGGTCTTGTCACTTCATGGCAAATAGATGGAGAAATAGTGGAAACAGTGACAGACCTTATTTTGGGGGACTCCAAAATCAGTGCAGATGGTGACTGCAGTCATGAAATACAAAGATGTTTATTCCTTGAAAGGAAAGTTATGACCAACCTAGACAGTGTATTAAAAAGCAGAGGCATTACTTTGCCAACAAAGGTCCATCTAGTCAAGGCTATGGTTTTCCAGTGGTCATGTATGGATGTGAGAGTTGGATGCTTCCTCCCCTACAGCTTATCTAACTGGGGCCTTTCCTCTGCCCTTGCCCCTGGCAAGGATTTTAGTTTCAAAAGGATTTTTAGATTAGGTAAGAAATGAAGTACAGAGATACTAACTACTGTTAAAACTTCTATATCGATTTGTAAAACAAATTTCAAGCAAAATCAATGACAGTTTTAATGAGCATGTAATTCCAGAAGACACAAAACAGTTTTATTTAGCATTATGAAATTACTAGGCATTCCCCTGATTATTATTTCTTTGCCATTATTAAGCAGATTAAAGCATGCCTCTGTGAATTGAGGAAATGGGAGAAATTCATGAGTAGATGGAATGGACTTTTAATAGGATTTTGAAGTCAAACAGCATTAAGATCTTCAAGGAAATAAGAGCTAAGGGGTTTAACATATGAAATGGTTTAAGTCACCTTCAAGGTTGAGAGCCCCATAGACCTAAATGGATTATTTCTCCTTCGATGTTCATCCCACAGCGAATTCCAAAATGCTTTTCCATTTTACTCAATTACTGCATACTTTTAAAATACGTTAAAATAAGTGGGCTGGAATGGCTTTCCAATTAGCTCACCAGACCTTCCTTGATTAGACCAGGATCCAGAGGCCCCGACACTCCAGCTGAGATGGCTGCTAATCAAAGGGTAAATAAAAGATTTCTCGGAAAATCACACTGCAATCCAATACCTGTAAATAGTCATTGTTCTATCAGTGTTTATAACATTATAAAAATATTATCAAAGCAGATAAAACAGTTGTTTTAGGTATCTTGTATCTTCCGTTTTGGAGAAGGAATGAAGACAATGTACTATCACTGCTATGTTTAAAGTGGAGACCAACCAATAAAAACTTAGGACATGAGACTGTGCTCAACACTACGGGGCAGCCTGGATGGGAGGGGCGTTGGCAGGTAGATGGATGCATCCATATGCATGGTGAGTCCCTTTGCTATCCACTGAAAAAAATAAAAATCTTGTGGGGGTTCCCTGGTGGTCCAGTGGTTAGGACTCAACACTTCCACTGCAGAGGCTGGGGTTCAATCTCTGGTCAGGAAAGTGAGGTCTTATAAGCCAAAAAAAAGGAAAGGAAAGATCAGGAAATTGTGCTGAAGTCTTGGTCCTCACTGCTCCTGGACAGCCTCACGGCCACGCCCAGCTTGACAGCATCTCTAAGCAGGAATCCGCATTGCTGGTTCAGATGACCAGCCTCATCTGTCCACTCCCACGTAAACACACGTTCTGGAGACGTGCACAGGATGTGGGATCTGACGGCCCTGGACACAGCGCTCACCCTGCAGTGTGAACACGTGGCGGGGATTCCCCTGGGCCCAGTCAACACTGTCACAGGCTGGTAGGAAGCCACTGCTACGGGCTGAAACCCCACGTGCTCTTACCTGGAGAATCCTGTGGGCAGAGGAGCCTGGTGGGCTACAGTCCATGAGGTTGTGGAGTTGGACATGACTGAGAGACTAACACACACACACACACACACACCACACACACACGTGCTCTCTGTAGGTTTCCATACGCGACGTCTCCTCTGTCTGAACACGACTGCCTCCCATCTCTACCTGCCAGAAACAGCCCACCCTCAATGCCACATCCTCGGGGCAGCCCTGTCGCTAAGCCCTGGAAACCCGAGTGAGACACCCTCCCACGTGCTCTCATAGCAGCTGGGCCTCTCCAGTCCTGCTTGTGTCATCACCTTGGGCTTCTTCACCAGCCCTGCTGATTAGTGTCCTGGAGCAAGACTGATGTATCCATAGAGATCACAGCAGAGCTCCGTGCTGTCAGGACTATCGCCGAGAATCAGGGGTGGCATCAGGGCCCTTGGAAGGCGGCTGGTGTGACCGACAGACTGCCTTTTCACTTGAAGTGAAAGGCATTGCAAATGCAAAATGCACCCAGGGTAAGGCCTAGACCAGAAAGAGGTATGCGTGATACACATCAAGTCTATTATTACCTGCTGAAATGACCATATGTTGGATATATTGGGTTAAATTAAAGTATATTAAAATAATTTGCTTGTTTTAAATTTTCTAATGTGACTACTAGAAAATGTGAAATCACGTGCGTGGTTAGCATTGTGTTTCTGCTGGAGACACAAGTATAGCACAGAGTAGATTCTCTATAGATACCAGATGAATGTCTAGACTTTATTTTTATTTTGTAATAGAGAGTTAAGTGGGCTTCCCTGATAGCTCAGTCGGTAAAAATCCACCTGCAATGTGGGAGACCTGGGTTCGATCCCTGGGTTGGAAAAATCCCCTGGAGAAGGGAAAAGCTACATACTCCAGTATTCTGGCCTGGAGAATTCCATGGACAGTCCATGGGGTCTCAAAGAGTGGACATGACTAAGCGACTTTCACTTTCACTGCAGAGTTGAGTATAAAATACACAATTTAGATCTGATTAATGGTGCAGGGGAAAAGGACAATCTATTTTGACCAGCAAAAGAGATACATTTTGGTGGGGGGCGGGGGTCCAAATGATAGTATATAATGCAGCATGGAATAGATGAAAGTCTTCTTGATGCAGACTTTTTAACTGGACCCTTGATAACCTTTTTGCCTCCTTTTCGACGTGAAATTTCATCACCAGTCTAGGATTTGGGCAGCAATGGGGTGCACTATCCCTGTGAATTCCTTGCTGCTACGTATCCTCATTCTCAGCAGCTCTGCTGACCTTGAGCCCTGTGTTCCGGGGACTTAAACTTCCTACCCATGACCTAGAGGGTGAACTTGGTTAAGGAACCCATCAGACTCAGCGATCTGGCCATGCACCATGCTCTCTTGCAAGAGGAGGTTTCTCTTTCTTCTCTGATCTCCCTGCTAAACCCGCCAAGGGGCTCTTTCCCCTCTGCATAGTTTAGCTCTCAGCCAGGGATCTAAGCAATTTTTGCTCTGAATTTCGGTCTCGTTCCTGTGGTTTCTGTGCTGGCAGAATTTCCTTTTTTAATTTCCAGCTGCTCTCCCCGTTCTGAGCTCGGAATGCTGCTATCTTTAGCTGATGAAGCTCAGCTTTGCCCCCAACCCTTCCTCCACCACCACACCACTATCTGCAGTCACAGCAGAGTGGGCTGGGCAGTGCCCTCAAGCCAGGGAGCAGTCATAAATTTGCCACTCAACCATTTCCAGTTACTTCTGGGTGAGTTCTAGTGTACTCAATGATTGTTTTATTTATTTTGAACATTGATATCTGCTAGGGATTCACATGACCTACTTCTTCTTCTTTTTTTTTTTTTTTTCACCATTTCCACAAGCAAACTTCCACTTCCAGTTTTCATGGTAGGTGGACAATGACAGAAGCCCAAACTTGGGAAGGCCACGTGGCCAGTCACTTGCCTGGTCAAGCACAAGGGTGTGGGTCACACTTCCAGGAAGCCAGCTAAGCTACTAGAGGTACTAGTTCAGAAGAAAGGAAAATGGAGTAAATAGAAGGAGAGAGAGATGGTGAATTAGTCAGCTTGAGCTGCCATAACCATAAAATATCGTCAACAGAGTGGCTTCAGCTACAGGAAATCTCAGTTTCCAAAGGCTGGACATCCACGATGAATACAACCGCAGATTCTGTTCTCACAGTGAGTCTTCTCTCCCTGAGACAGTCACCTTCTCATTGTATCCCCATGTGCTGCAGAGAGAGAAGAAGCAAGATCCCTGTTTTCTGTTCGTGTTATTGCTATTGTTTAGTCACTCAGTCTTGTCTGACTCTTTGTGACCCCATGGACTGCAGCTTGCCAGGCTCCTCTGTCCATGGGATTTTCCAGTCAAGAGTACTGGAGTGGGTTGTCATTTTCTTCTCCAGGGGACCTTCCTGACCCAGGGATTGAACTTGCATCTCACAAATCCCATCACAGGGCCTCATCTTCAACCTCGTCTGAATTATTTACCTCCAAAGGCTCCCCTCCAAATACCATCACACAGGGGCTTAGGATGTCAGCATATAAAGTTGTCAGCAGAGCACAATTGGGTCCCTAATAGACGGACAGATCAGTTGGGATCCTAAACCCACTGCCGTGTTGGAGCCTTTAGTTTGTCACAGTAATATCCTTCTTTCATCTCTCCCCAGGAACTGAGGGTAACCAGAATCTGGAGAAGCTGTTTCCAAGAACAGCAAAACCTCAAGGTCATCGTGCGTCTGAGATGTTGACTCACAGCTGTATTCATCTTCAGAAATTCTCCTGTAGGGAGAAGTCTCACCGACGGGGCTGAAAGGCCGTCTCCTTTCCCTCAAGTCGGGGGGCAGCTCTGAAAGGCCATCCTATCTCTACCGTCTGCTTTTGCAAACTCAGTGCATTTAAAACTCACCTTCTCACGCTTCCACGTTGTCACACGTCACTGGCTTTGGGGGCCCCGTGTCATATGTCAAATTCGCACTATCTGCTTTACATCCGGTAACGTGTATGTTTCAGTGCTATTCTCTCAAATCAGAGGGAGGTGGCGGGGGGTGCAGGGTGGAGGGGCACATGTATACCTGTGGCCGATTCACACTGATGTGTGGCAGAAGCCATCACAACATGGTAATTATCCTCCCATCAAAGTAAACAAATAGAGGGGAAAAAAAAAAAAACAAACACCTTGCCTTCTGCTCAGTCCTGCTGCTTCCCTCCCTCCCCTTCAGGGCTGTTGCTAAGAACATTCCCTGAATATCTGGGCTAAGTCTGCAGCAGGGTCCCCTACCTGCCACCAGGTGTGTGAGGAATCTTGGTCAGAGGGTGAGCAGAGGGTGAGCAGAGAACACTAACCATTCCCGTTCTGCACGCCTCCCTGTATTCAAGCCCTTCAACACACAATTTTGTAGTTTCCTTACTAACGAGGCACTGTTTATTTCATTTACTTTTTACTCATTGACTGTGGCCGTCCAGTTGCTTTGCATAGTAGGCTGTTAGCTATGTGCTTTATGCAAATAGTTGAAAGCTGCCTTTGGATTCGACTTGGCCCTTGATCCTCTTTTATCTCCAGGAATTATGCCAGGAAAAGCCCTTTACAATACAACACAATTGAAGATACTGTCTCTCTGAACTTGAGACCGGTTCCTCTCATTACAGAATCCTTCACCACCTCTATTTGGCAAGTCAAGCTTAGTGGAAGAAGTACATTTTTTTATCTGCATAGAAGATGGAAGATCACACAATTTTTTGCTGGATCAGTATTCTGCTGATGACAAGACTCAAACACAGAACGAGGGAAGAGACGGCCTGCAGTTCCTGCTGAACCATCCTGCAGCAGGGGCAGAAGGTGAAGCAATATCACTGTCACCTGGAGAGTAAGGATGGATGCTCCTGGAGTCTCCCTAACTGAGGCCAGTTCAGTTCAGTTCAGTCGCTCAGTCGTGTCCGACTCTTTGTGACCCCATGGACTGCATCACGCCAGGCTTCCCTGTCCATCACCAGCTCCCAGAGCTTGCTCAAACTCATGTCCATTGAGTCGGTGATGCCGTCCCACTGTCTCATCCTCTGTCGTCCCCTTCTCCTCCCTCAGTCTCCCAGCATCAGGTTCTTTCCCAATGAGTTGGCTCTTCGTATCAGGTGGCCAAAGTATTGGAGTTTCAGCTTCAGCATCAGTCCATCCAATGAATATTCCGGACTGACTTCCTTTAGGATGGACTGGTTGGATCTCCTTGCAGTCTAAGGGACTCTCAGGAGTCTTCTCCAAGAAGTAATTTTTTATCTGAAGAGATAAACAAGTATGTGACTCCCTCCTTGACAAAAGTACATAAATTTGATTGTCAAATAAATATTGTACAAATCCTATGTCATCTAACTCTGACTCTCAGTCAGTATCCCCTGATAAACACTAACTTGTTTTTCGGAGAATTCCATTTCAGAACAACACACTGATATGCGGAGGACACTCTGCCCTCAGAAACTATTGTTAGCAAACAAGGCATTTGAGGCATCATCAGTGGTTGCCCCTCTTAGGGTTCTCTCTGATATGCTCTGATCGACAATTTTGAAGATAGTTTTTTTATTTTTCTGAGATGTCCCACTTTAATTCAAGTCTTGTACACAATCCAAAGGGATTACATGAGTTACTTTTACGTGCAGAGGTTCTCCCAGATTAAATAAAATGGCAGTTGTTTGTCTGGCAGTTTTGAGTCTATTGCTCAGCCGTGTGGTGCTAACCCATGCAGAGCTGGTGGATTATCTGATTATTTTGTTAGTGAGCATCACATAGTCAAGATCTCGCCTGTATGAATGTTAGTTTGCGTCAGTGGGTCCCTTTCCAGTCTTGGGAGAAGAAGCAGAACTTGAGAAGGGGAATCAACAGAGAAAGAGGAAATCCTCGGGTCTAACGGAGAGACAGTGAACCCTGATCTGGGAACCAGGCATGGGGGCTGGGATGATTATGCTGCCTAACAAGAGGCCCCGGTGTCTGAGTCTGGACACTCCTCCCATCGAGAAGGAGGCTCCCAGAGGGTTAAGCATCCACCTGCTGACGCAGGAGACGAGGGTTCAATCCCTGGGAGGGGTAGATTCCCTGGAGTGGGAAATGACAACCCACTCCAGTATTCTCACTTGGAAAGTTCCTTGGATAGAGGAGTATGGCAGGCTACAGTCCATGGGACTGCAAAGAGGCAGACACAAGTGAGCGCCTGAGCAGCAGCCACCCCCCAACCCTGGACGCGCCCCTCTGTGCAGATCCAGGCCCCTCCATGTCCCCTCTACGCTTCTCTCCATGACCCCTCCCGAGCTGAGCTTCCTCTGGGTCCTGGTTCCAGGAGATTCTCACGTCTCCATCTCTTGTCTCTACTACAGGTGAGTTAAGTTGAGACAACAATACCCAGATCCTGCGGAGTAGGATTAGATGGAATAACGTGGGCAAAAGCATGTCATCAAAGGCCAAATGCAATTCAACTGCAGGATGTGTAGGACTGAACGTCCCCTCTCAACAACAAGTCTCACTTTCCTGTGTATTATTATGAAGCTTAGCATTTACTTGTGCTTGCAGTGAATTATTCCTTCTTCTCTGCACTTCAGGATTGATGTCTGTATGTGTGGGAAAGTAGGAATAGTAAAATGGTAATGGCATAACCATTATACAGTATTATATAACCATTGTATGATGTACCTCTTATATGGTATGACCACTATGTGATATGACCATTATATGGTATGACGATTTGGCATTCATGACAAAACCAGTCAATTTCACTGTTTGAAGTTTTTTTAAATAAAAAGTTAGGGAAAAATTAAATCCCAAAGCAATCTTTCATTGCTTCTGAGACTTTTTGTTTCTCCCTTGGTAGTGATGGTACTGAGGAAGCATGGTTGCCGTCAACAAGTACTGCTGCTGCTGCTGCTGCTGCTAAGTCACTTCAGTCGTGTCCAACTCTGTGCGACCCCAGAGATGGCAGCCCACCAGGCTCCCCGACCCCTGGGATTCTTCAGGCGAGAACACTGGAGTGGGTTGCCATTTCCTTCTCCAATGCGTGAAAGTGAAAAGTGAAAGTGAAGTTGCTCAGTCGTGTCCGACTCCTAGAGTCCCCATGGACTGCAGTCCACCAGGCTCCTCCATCCATGGGATTTTCCAGGCAACAGTACTGGAGTGGGGTGCCACTGCCTTCTTCAATCAACAAGTGAGTGGTTCTCAAAGTGTGGCCTGGGAATCCACCCTGAGACCTTTGAGGGATCTGCAGGGTCCAAACCATTTCCTGAATAACAGCAACTTATAACACTGAGATGTTATTTGCTTTTTAAAGCTCATCCTTTCACACGTGTGTAGTGGAAACGTTTAAAGGCCACTTAACTTGTGGCATCTCAGTAGATTAAATCCAGAAGCAGCTTGAGAATCCAACTGCCTTCTATTAAGTTAGGTAATAAAAAAAAATTCTAAAAATATTTTAAAAATTCCATCTTCTCACTAATTTTTGGTTGTTTTGGAAAACATAGTTATTTTTGATGGAAACATATGATGGATGTTGACATGTAACAGTTTTATTTTGCCATTTTAAACCGCATAAGTAAACTTTTTATAAAGGTCACAGCTTCACTAATATTGTGAGCAGCCATTCTCAGCAGTAGTAGATGAAGCCTAGATTATTTTGATCATGGTGTTTCCTTGGCAAAGCTTACATTAGTGCTGTTTGCACAGCTGAAGTTAGGGAGGCCTCGGTACATGGTAGGAGAGCAAGGGGTCCTGAGAGCAGAAAGCTTGAACATCTCTGCAATCGCCATTTATTTCTATTTCATGAAGACAGAGACTCACATGAAGGCCAGGAGGACCTCTCCTGGCCCTGCTCCCTTACAGCACCATGCTCCTTAAACTCTCATGAAAGTGAGAATGGTAATGGTACCTACCTCACATGGATGGGAAAGATCAGAAGAGTTGGCAAGTAGAAGGTCCTTGGAGATGGTGAGTGTTAAAGGAGTATTTGCAGAACAGAAAGCAAAGCTCGTATTCTGATCATTTGTACACAGTGTATTTCACTCTTCTCATGCGTCACGGCCTCCTTGAGGAGGAAAGATACAGCTTCACGCTTGCCTCTTGCATCCCCGCTGGAGCCCTCATATATTACGCCTGAATTACTGCAAGGTGGAGGTGATAAAGTTTCCCCCACCGTGTGTCCAAGTTCCTGGCACAGAGCAACTCCCCCACACAGAAGTATTCCTGTGAATTAATACATACATACATTAATGCAAAGGCTTGCATTTTATCTAGTTGGAAGTTGAATGATAAAAGTTCTCAAGGAGCCTTTGTATATTATTTTCATATGTGCAGATATTAAACAAAGCCGCACTTGAAACAATGCATCTAAACAGGGTTCAGAAGGAAACTACTTAATAAAGAAAGAAGAGTGATTTCCAATTAGAGTGCCAAGTGTTTACAAGTAAATAGATGCTTCTAGACACTTGGAGGTGCTTGAAAAGAGTGTTCATCTAAACACTCTGAGCATTTGCTTGAAATATTATTTCCACTACACAAGTTTGTTTAATAGGTGCTCTTCAAATGAAGGGCTACATTAAATGTGAGTTCTAGCTCTGACTCAACCATTCAGCTCAGAATAACAGTGGGAGACAAACCTGAACATTATGAAGTCCCCGTGTACGCAGCATGCATGAGGATAACTGGTGCAGCTGACCAAGAGCACGTGCACAGAAACATCAGTTGTCAGCAAGCCCTGCATATTGAAAAGAAAAGGCTCTGTTCCTTCGGCTGCCGCATCCAGGAACCAGAGCCAACAATCCAGCTCTTTTCACAATATAGAAAAATAGAAAAGGAGAGGGAGAAAGCTAGGGGACATTATTTCCTGTCCCTGATTTTAGCTATGCACATTAAATTTTGCAGGAAAAGGTTGATGATTAAAATATATCTGATTTCCAATCTCTGCAGTTTAGAATTGCCTGTTACAATGCTCAGGCTATAATGGCAAATTTGCTAAGCACACTGAATTCTAGAAAGAGCTGACAAAAATAAATTATGGATAGAGCATGCATTAATACAAATTGCCTTCGTTTGCTGCACATTAATTTCAAAATGAAAAGACATCTAAGAAAGCAAAAATATTTTCAGGTCTGATGCCATTATTTGGGTCAGCTTCCGTGGAATGGTGGTAACGAATGCTGGACCAGCACAGAAATGGTTCTATTAAAGAGCTCATAAGCGCCAATCCATAAATACTGCTGACACTGATTTCCACTTTGGAGACCTTCTGCTTATTTTATTCAGAGATATTTTTAGGTACCTGAAATCTGTTTTATTTTACCAGACCCTCTAGTTCTCTCTGCCCTGTTGGTTGGACCTCAATGTCCAAATGTTTTATTGAAAAAGGATATCTTGTAACATTCATTTTAAGTGTTACCTAAGAATGTTATGATGCTGGAGAAGACTCTCCAGAGTCCGTTGGACTGCAAGGAGATCCAGCCAGTCCATCCTAAAGGAAGTAAGTCTGGAATATTCATTGGAAGGACTGATGCTGAAGCTGAAACTCCAATACTTTGGCCACCTGATGCGAAGAGCCAACTCATTGGAAAAGAACCTGATGATGGGACAGACTGAGGGCAGGAGGAGAAGGGATGAGATGGTTAGACGACATCACCAAGTCTTTGGACATGAGTTTGAACAAACTCCGGGAGAAGGTTAGGGACAGGGAAGCCTGGCGTGCTGCAGTCCATGGGGTCACAGAGACTCGGACATGATTGAGTGACGGAACAACAACAAAATGGTTTTGTTTGTTTGTTGCTTTATCTTAGTTAAATTCCTTATGTTCAAACACGTCCAGGAATGTTTCCGCTTGTTTTGAACATGAGATGAGTTTTTCAGGACTTCACCACATGGCCACCCCATCCCATGACCGCTTCCTGACTTTGCGCCAGTACACCTGTCTCCTCTCCCAAACTTGTCACCTCACCAGGTACTTATAGGTATCTGCTCACTCCTGTCGACTTAAAAAATAGCCACCACATAAAAACTGAGAGTTATATTTTATTTGGTGAGAACTTTTAGGACTCCAAGCCTGGGAGACAGCATCTCAAGGGACCCTGAGAGAACTGCTCTGAGGAGGCGAGGGGAGGAGCCAGATTATACAGAAATTTTATAACAAAGGGCAGGTAGCCTGAACATCAAGAGATTATTGTTGAATAAAGGAAACCAGATATCCCAAATTAAGGAATTTAGTGCTTTTCTATGTTCGGGAAGATGCAAGAGTCTGAGCTCACTGAGGTTGTTCCTTGCACATGCAGCTCAGCTCTCTGGGACTGGTATCCCGTTTTTCACAGCCGGAGCTCCTCAGGGCTCACTGTAGGGAGTGGCTGTAGCCTGACGGCTCTTGGATGGCAGGTGTTCTTCCCCTTCCTAAGGGCTCTGGACTGTACATCAGGAGGGCCAGAATAGCTGATGACTGCGACATCCTTGTTTATTGATATGGCAGGAAACACTCCATTTCTCATTCCCCTTTATCAGAGCCAAGGTTAGGCTTATGAAAATTAATCCCCACTTCGTAGGAGCCATGACCAGCATGGAGCAGAGGGCAGGGGGCATCCCAGGCATTGCTGGCCCCACTGCCTCCTGTCAGGGAGGACATGCCCCGCTGTCTGCGCGGCCATGAGCTCCACCCTCAGTGTGACTCTCAGGTCCTGTCTTGCACCTGATTTTGCACGAAACACTTGTTTTGACTCCAGTTATTTCTGCATATTGTCTCCCCTGATTTTGACCTCTGGCTTTTTCTGATTTATTTCTAGCTTCCATGAAATGAAAATATCTCCCGCCATATCAATAAACAAGGAATGCCAGAGCCAGCATTGATTTCTGGCCTCCAGATGTGAACGAGGGTTCCCCAACTGCGATCCAGCAGGTGCTGCCACCCCCCATGGCGATTGCTGAGAGACTAGAGGAGTGCAAGAAGCAAGGTCAACAAGGAAACAGGCTTGGCCCCAGATAGCTAAGTGCATATGAAAGGAATGAATTCAGTGAGCCCAGAGGCTTGCATTTTCCCATACATAGAATGTTAAATTCCTTAGCTTGATACCTGATCTTTGATATCCAGACTGCCTGCTCCCTGTTTTGCAAACTTGTCTATAGCCTAACTTCCCCTCGTGCTTCCTTGGAGTAGTTTCTTCAAAGCTACTGAGATGCTGTCTCCTGGGCTCAGAGTCCTAAACATTCCCACCAAATAAAATAACTCTCTTTACTTTCAGGTTGGGACTATATTTTTTGTCGACACCTCCACCAAATATCCCTGATCTCCTATGTTCATGAACACTTTCCCTTAACATTCTAACACCACACCCTCAGGTTTCATTTCATTTCCCTCATTGTCATGGATTCTACAGATGTCCATTGTCATGGATTCACTTTGCTTTCTGAATTGCCCTAAAATTAAAGTACGAAAAAGGCTCCCAGAAAAAAAAATCATAAAGTCCTGAATATTCTTTGGAAGGACTGATGCTGAAGCTGAAGCTCCAATATTTGGCCACCTGGTGTGAAGAGCTGACTCATTGGAAAAGACCCTGATGCTGGAAAAGATGGAAGGCAGAAGTGGATGATGTTTTGCCCAAGGTCCCAATCCCCAGAACTGAGAGAACAAGACATCCACAGCAATGCAAACGCAAAAAGGGAATTTATTGCTAGCTCGAGCCAGGACCCTGGCTGCATCCAACACAGTGGAATAAAGCCAGAGCCCCGAGCCCTATATTACAGTAGTATTTATAAGTTTAGGACAAAGACAGGGAATTGGCAAGGTTGAATTGGTTACAAGGGTTTCTTTGCATCTATTAATTGGCTAGATTTTAGCGCACGCGGGCTTTCTTAGGAGATATCTATCTTCGTCCCGATTGGCACAGACCAGGCTACTGGGAGCATGCTGACAGGCTGAGTCCTCCCGTCAGGGGTAATAAATTTTGATCCCGCCCGGGCAGTGTCTCAGCTGTTTCTTGGATGCTTGCTCCAGCCTATTTTAGTCATGGCCTCTATCAGGCCTCAACAGATGACAGAGGATGAGATGGTTGGATGGCATCCCTGGCTCAATAGACATGAATTTGAGCAAGCTATAGGAGTTGGTTATGTACAGGGAAGCCTGGCGTGCTACAGTCCATAGTGTTGCAAAGAGCAACTGAACTGACTGAATTGATATCATCTATATCTCACTCCCTAAACAAACCTCAGTTCAGTCACTCAGTCGTGTCTGACTTTTTTGTGACCCCATGGACTGCAGCACACCAGGCCTCCCTGTCCATCACCAACTTCTGGAGTTTACTCAGATTCATGTCTATTGAGTAAGGGATGCCATCCAGCCATCTCATCCTCTGCCATCCCTTTCTCCTCCTGCCTTCAATCTTGCCCAGAATTAGGGTCTTTTCCAATTAGTCAGTTCTTCGCATCCGGTGGCCAAAGTATTGGAGTTTCAGCTTCAACATCAGTCCTTCCAATGAACACCCAGGACTGATCTCCTTTAGGATGGACTGGTTGGATCTCCTTGCAGTCCAAAGGACTCTCAAGAGTCTTCTCCAACACCACAGTTCAAAAGCATCGATTCTTTGGTGCTCAGCCTTCTTTATAGTCCCACTCTCACATCCATACATGACTACTGGAAAAACCATAGCTTTGACTAGATGAACCTTTGTTGGCAAAGTAATGTCTCTGCTTTTTAATATGCTGCCTAGGTTGGTCATAACTTTTCTTCCAAGGAGCAACCATCTTTTAATTTCATGGCTGCAAACCTCTCCTTGAAAAGTCTTA
This sequence comes from Oryx dammah, assembly GCF_014754425.2. NCBI lineage: Eukaryota > Metazoa > Chordata > Mammalia > Artiodactyla > Bovidae > Oryx > Oryx dammah. The sequence continues at coordinate 4,424,382 of NW_024070204.1, forward strand.
GCTTATATAAATTTTTCCCTCTACATTTTCCTCAGTCCACAAGAACTTGAATTTTAGTGGTTTCAAATTACAATTTGTTCTATGAAGGAGAGAGAGGCAGGGAACAGAGTGGACACTGGCATTTGAAGAAAGACACAGCCAGTGGCCTAGAGTCTGCACAGATTTTTTTAATGAATAATAATAAATATGGGAAGCCTAGGCGACCCAGTGTTAAAGACTCTGCCTGTCAATGCAGGAATTGCAAGAGATGTGGGTTTGATCCCTGGGTCAGGAAGATACCTGAGAATAGGAAATGGCAACTCACTCCAGTATTCTTGTCTGGAAAACTCCATGGACAGAGGAACCTGGCAAGCCACAATTCATGGGGTCACAGAGTCAGACACAACTGAGCGCACACACACACACACACAGACACAATAACAAATATAACTTGCTGAATATTTACTCTTTAAAAGTGGACTATAAGCAATATTGTTCACCTTTAATTTATGTGTTTATTATTTATTATGGTGAACACAAAGCCTTATTAAGTTTCCCTACCAATTTCCCCTGAGAGGCTTTCAATTCCTCAATCTATTCCACTCTTCTTAATTAAATTTACTTCAGCCAATATTTATTGATTATCCATTCCATCATTCTCACTACAGTCGAAACATAACCCTGAATAAGACATAATACCTGTCTTTTAGATGCCAGCAGACTACAGGGGGTTTTGGAAGATTGGACAATTGGGATTCAGGGTGACTGATGCTGAAGCTGAAGCTCCAATCCTTTGGCCACGTGATGCGAAGAGCCGACTCATTGGAAAAGACCCTGATGCTGGGAAACACTGAAGGCAGGAGAAGGGGACAGCAGAGGATGAGACGGCTGGATGGCATCACCGACTCAAAGGGCATGAGTCAGTGTGGACCTGAGTCGGTGTGGACAGTGCTGAGTTGCTACATGACGTGAGAGAGGGCAAAGTCTGGAGGACGTAGGGTCTGTACCGGGAGGACATACTTTTCTACCCTCTACCTTCCATCCAGCTGATTTGGAGAGGGGCTGCTCTGATGTCACATCTCTGTGAAATTTTAATAAAAGCTTAATTTCCTTGTTGGCCCTCGCTCCAGGGTTATGGCAGCACTGCAGCCATACACCGCTAGTTCACACAGGCAGCCTGGGATGCTCTGCTGTGCGTGGTCCTGTGGGCTAAAAGCTGACTCACAGTTTTCTTGGGGAAAATAAAAAAAGCTACATTGGATAACCCATGGAATACACTTGTACTCATTTTCTATTGTTGCTGTAACACGTACCACAGAATGAGTGGTTTAAAACAAAGTAAGTGTATTACCGTATATGTCTGGCAGTCAGAAGTCTCACTGGGCTGGAACCAAGATATTGGCAGGGCTGTGTTCCTCCTGGAGCCTAGGGGAGAATCTGTCTTTTTGTTTTTCTAGCTTCTAGGAGCTACCTCCATTCCCTGGTCCATGGCCCTCCATCTGCAAAGCCAGCTTTCGCAGCTTCAAATATCTCTGTGACTTTAATTTCTCTTCTGTCCCCTTCTCTTACTTACAAAGCCCCTGCTGATTCTATTGAGTACTCTAGATAATTCAGGTCGATTGTCCAGTTCCAGGATCAACTGATCAGCAACCTTACTTCCATCTTCACCATAATTCCTCTCTGCCATATGATCTAACATGTTTGCAGGTTTTGGAGATTACGACGTGGACACCTTTGAGGGGAGTGTTATTCTGACTACTGCAACATTTAAGAATCTTCTCTTTAAACATTTCAGCAACCCAAATGCATGTCTGGTTTAAAAACCTGAATAGGTTCTGTTTCTGGTGATGTTGTAACATCTTCTTTCAGATTAATCTACTACTGAAAACCATCAGAAAATCTTGAGAAAGCACCCCTCAGATTTGCTTAAGTGAGTCAGAGAACTATTTATAGGAGGCCAGAAATTACAGTGTCCTGGAGAACTCACTGAGATGAGTCCAGCATTCTGCGACACTATACTCTGTAAAGAATTTGTTAATTCATAAGTGTTGTAAGACCCAGAAATAAAAAATCTGAGTAAGAAACAGGAGATCAAAGTCTAAGCACTTGAGCTAAGGTTGGCTGCTGATACAAAAGTTGGAGTTGTGGAATCTAGAAAAATGCTAGAGAGGATCTTACTTGCAAAGCAGAAATAGAGAACCGGACTTGAAGAATAAGCATATGGACACCAAGAGAGGGAAAGGGGATGGTAGGATTAGTTGGGAGACTGAGAATGACATATATATGCACTATTGGTGAGATGACAGTGAACGCCACTCAGTCGTGTTCAACTCTTCGAGACTCCATGGACTATCCAACTTATGGAATTCTCCAAGTCAGAATACTGGAGTGGGTAACCTTTCCTTTCTCCAGGGGATCTTCCCAACCCAGGGGTCAAACCCAGGCCTCCCTCATTGCAGACAGGTTCATTACCAACCTTCTCCAGTGGATTTTCCTGACCCAGGAATAGAACTGGGGTCTCCCGAATTGCAGGTGGATTCTTTACCCACTGAGCTATCAGGATGACACTGTATTTAAAATAGATAAATAATGAGAACCTGCTATATAGCTCAGGAAATTCCACTCAGCGCTGTGTTGACCTAAATGGGAAGGAAATCCGAAAAAGAGGGGACATGCGTGTGTGTGTGTGTGTGTGTGTCTGTGGTGTCTGTGGTGTGTGTGGTGTGTCTGTGGTGTGTGTGTCTGGGGTGTTTGTGTGGTGTGTCTGTAGTGTGTGTGTGTGTGTGGCGGGTGTATGGGGTGTGTGTGTGTGTGTGTGTGTGTGTAGCTGATTCATTTTGTTGCACAGTATAAACTAAGACAAAATTGCAAAGCAACTGTACCTACAATAAAAAATTCATCTAAAAAACTTGGCGTTTGAGGTTACCAAGGCATCCAATATTGAGATGCTGAAATCATGGAAACAAGGGAAATGCTTTCAGGTGAACAAGAAGCTTTCTGTTCCCCTCAGACCTTTGCTGACCTTTAAGCAGCTGTTGGCAGAGGGAGAAGAGAAGGAGGACTACCCTCAGGCTTCCAAAGACAAGGTGGCCTCAGAACCTTCCAGGTTCACAGGAAGGACCCCGGAACCAGAAAAAAAAAAAACCCAGTGTCAGCCGCCTTAACCTGAGTCTGGACTGAAGTCATCTGCTCATGATCCAAGTGCCCTCTAAGAAAAGATATGCACATTTTTCTTAAAGGAAAACAACCACAGTAAGAGGCTCATGTATTTCTGTAGCTTCTCCACACTCAGGGTCTAGCATTCTGTAAACAATCGCCAGGCCTGTTGTGAGGCAGAAGGAAACAGCTAAAAGCCAGGAGAGAAAAGAGGAAATGGAAAGGGGTCTGGGGAAACCCTTGCTGTCTTGGGTGACTCGCTCTGGGGAGAGGCAGGGGTGAGGCTGTCCAGCCTCAGGAACAAGCTTGGGGACAGGATCTGTGTCCCCCAGCCAACATCCCCCTCACCTCCTTTCGTCCCAGCTGACAGCTGGCGGCATCCAGAGGGGAGACTACAGGCAGAAACTGCCCAGTGGGGTCCTTCCAAAACAATGGGAGAAAACAAAGGATTATTGTCCAGCACACTGAGCTCTGGGAAGATGTGTTAATTATCATTAGATAGGCAATATAGCACCCCAAAATACATCCGCATATGTCCATCAAAAGACCTGCATGTAACACTCATAGTAACATCCTTTGTAATGATGGAAAATTTCCCCAAACTGAAAAAACTCAATGACCATCCACAGTGGAACAGATAAGTAAATTGTGCTATAGTTATGCCAAGGAATACTACAGAGCCGTGAGAATCAATAAAGTGCTGATGCATGGAACAATATGGATACATTTCACAAATATAATATTGAGCAAAGACTGTGTAGTAAGTGGAAGTGAAAGTGTTAGTCGCTCAGTCGTGTCCGACTCTCTGTGACCCCATGGACTGTCGCCCACCAGGCTCCCCTGACCATGGGATTCTCCAGGCAAGAATACTGGAGTGGGTTGCCATGCCCTCCTCCAGGGGATCTTCCCACCCCAGGGATGGAACCCAGGTGCCCTGCTCTGCAGGCGGATTCCTTACTGTCTGAGCCACAGGGAAGCCTACGGAGTGATTCCATCTATATAAAGCTCAAGAACAGACAAAACTGATTGATGGCGATGATGTCAGGAGAGTGACCTTCCAGGAGGGTGTAAGTGGCCAGTGAGAAAGGCCTCGGGACTCTTTCCAGGAGATAGTAAGTTTCTATTTCTTTATCAGATAGTGGTTGAAAGAACTATTTAACTTCTGACAATTTATCAAGATCTATAATTCCTTTAGAGAAACAGCTCATAATATCCCTGTATATTTAGGACAATGCGATTGAAAGCATACACAAGCAAAGAAACCTCAGAATATTTCGGATAAGTAGTAACTCTTCTAGAAATCTCTCCAATTAAAAAATAGAGCAGAGACTTCTTTGGCAGTCCAGGGGTTAAGACCTCTGCCTTCCTGTGCAGGGAGCACAGGTTCAATTCCTGGTCAGGGAACTAGGATACTGCAGGCCACGCAGAGCAGCCAAGAAAATAAGCAAGTAAATAAATAAAATGCAAGATAAAAGAATATTCAATCATAGTATAAAAAATTAAAGAAAAATAGAATAGCTTGATCTGGAGATATAGGCCTGCTATTTGATGGGAGAGCCTGGGTAATCAAAGAGAAGGTGTTTTCCACTGTTTGGCTGCTGTTGCTGCTGCTGCTAAGTCGCTTCAGTCGTGTCCAACTCTGTGCAACCCCATAGACAGCTGCCCACCAGGCTCCCCTGTCCCTGGGATTCTCCAGGCAGAAACACTGGAGTGGGCTGCCATTGCCTTCTTCAGGCTCAGTAACTGCTGCCTCCCCTGAGAAGTGAGCAGGCAGCGAATGGCAAAGAGGGAGCGCCTCCACCAGGCTCTGTGTGACGCACTGCGGGGCATGACGAGCCTCCTGGCTATTGAAGTCTGCACACAAAACGCCAGGGATGCCTCAAGATGGCAAATCTCTCCCAGGCCCAGGATGGCTGGTAATTGCACGGAGCTGATTCTGTCGCACCGCAGAGGAGGCTCAGTGCTGCCCGGGGGCAGAGCCTCGTGACAGGAGGGCCCGAGGACTGCAGGGTCTTTCCCGCTGCAGGATCTTCAGGTGATTTATGTGAAGGTCGTGGAGATAAATGGGCCTTTCTGAAACTTCATCCTGAAAAATTGCTTTCAGTCTGACGACTCAGAAATGCCAGCCAGCCTTCAGCAGACTCAGCTCTGTCCTGGATCAGAACCAAGGTTTTGCCTGCTTTCTGGGCATCTGAAAAGCATAATCAAATCACATGGCTTTCACACTGAAAATCATAAAACGGCAACTCCAATACTCGGCTGATCACTAAAATACCAACCTTAAAATTACTTCATGGGCTTTAGGAATAAATTAGTTCCTTTGCACCTCATTGCATTCTGTTTCCCCAAATTAAATCGTTCTCAGAGTCTCTTTTGCTCTTAAAAGTTACGCAACAGCAGATTTTTTTTGTCCTGCATGAGGTTGTGTTAGTATCTCACTTGTGCCCAACTCTCTGTGACCCCATAGACTGTAGTCTGCCAGGCTCCTCTGTCCATATTGGAGTGGGTCGCCATTCCCTTCTCGAAGGGATCTTCCTGGCCCAGGGATCCAACCTGGGTCTCCCACATTGCAGGCAGATTAATGTAATTTTATTAATCGACAGGGAGGTAGTTGAAGCTACTCTTGTTGAAAATATGGAATCTCTGCAAAGTGCACCATGAACACTACAGCCCATTAGCTAATGGCCATTGCTTCCAGCAAAAGATAAAAAATACAGCAAAAACTCTAGAGGAAATTTGCTTCATCAATTCTAAAAAATAGTTTCTTTTCAATGCAGCTATGTGAAAACATCAAGAAATAGATATTAAATCTATGTTTTTTCCCTCTACTCTTTTTCCCCAGCATCCATCTATTTTCAAGACCTGGGAAAATTTCTATGTTGATTTTTTCTTTTTAATCTCTTCTCCTGTGAGAAAGTGCATTTTAAATAGCAGTTCAGTTCAGTTCAGTTGCTCAGTTGTGTCTGACTCTTTGTGACCCCATGGACGGCAGCTCGCCAGGCCTCCCTGTCCATCACCAACTCCTGGAGCTTGGTCAAACTCATGTTCATCAAGTTGGTGATGCCATCCAACCATCTCATCTTCTCTCATCCTCTTCTCCTCCTGCCTTCAATCTTGCCTAGAATCAGGGTTTTTTCCAGTGAGTCAGTGCTTTGCATCAGGTGGCCAAAGGATTGGAATTTCAGCTTCAGCATGATTCTTTCCAATGGAAATTCAGGACTGATTTCCTTTAGGATTGACTGGTTGGATCTCCTTGCAGTCCAAGGGACTCTCAAGAGTCTTCTCCAACACCACAGTTCAAAAGCATCAGTCCTTCGGCTCTCAGCTTTCTTTATAGTTCAACCCTCACATCCATACATGACTACTGGAAAAACCATAGCTTTGACTAGACGGACCTTTGTTGGCAAAGTAATGTCTCTGCTTTTTAATATGCTGTCTAGGTTGGTCATAGCTTTTCTTTCAAGGAGTAAATGGCTTTTAATTTCATGGCTGCCGTCACCTTCTGCAGTGATGTATATTTTAAGTGTAATGTGTACCTAATTGATTTCTAGTTCATGTGCAAGTTCAGGAACTGCTTCTTTAGGAAAGTTTTTATTCTTAAATTCTGACCTGAAGTGAAGAGAGATAGTCTTCTATTAGTTATATAATGTAAAAGAGTAAATATTTAAAAGGCAGGATGTCTATTTTTTTTTCCTCTCTGTTTCTAACTCTAGTTCACTGTGAAAGTGAATTTTAAAAATTGGGCTTTACAGCCAAACTCAGAAAAATCACGACAAAGTTTTCATTCATTTCACCACATATCACTAATCTGATATGGACCAGAAAAAAACACTGGTTCTACAGACATGAATAGGGATGAAGCTGCTCAGTCCTTAGGGCAAGGAGGCTCTTCAAACACAAGTCTCGCATTATTGAAAGGTAGATAATTTGATCCAAAATGTAGAGATTCAATAAGAATCGGGGAGCTTTCTTTGACTGAGAGTCTTACACATACACACACACACACACACACACACACACACTACTTTCTTCATCCTGTAAATAGTTTGTTTAGTTCTGTTTGCTGTTTAAGAGAGAAATAGAATAATTCTTCTTATTTGGTTTGCAAATTAGTAATGGGAAATAGCAATTTCCAGTTCAATGAATATAATATTTTAAAATTACAAGTTCAGTTAAGCAGAGTATAAGACAGAGGAAAATCTAGGAAGGAGGAATGTTGATGGTAGAAAATGAAACAGACTGGAAGGATAGAGGGCAAGCCTGCAGCGTAGCCCTGGTGACAGCCCCACAGCTTGCCCGTGCTCTGCGGCTCAGCTGGCGCATGGTGTGGCGTCCGCCAGACGTTGTCAGGCATGAGAGCACGGTGAAGGAACGGCACAGCATCAGCGGGGCGTTTTAGAATTAAAGGCACAACTCTTCAGCCACGGCACCCACACATCCTCAAGGCCAACCCTACATCCACTCCCTCTTCAAATTAGTTTAGAAACAAACAAGATCATAAATGGAATACACCCACAGCAAACCTGAGTTTGTGAACCCTTTTTTAATGTAGCATCATATATCCACATGCCCAAACCCAGCATCTGGAGAGCTGAGATTTGATATCATCTGGATGATTCCCAAGAATCCGTAGGGGTGGATCCAGGGAGATAAGCTTTCCCACACCCTGTGTGCCTGGGTTTCAATTCCCAACAAGCCTCTCAGTAAGAGCCAGGGCCTCAGATTAAGGGATGAGCCAGACAAGCCTCCGAAGCACCAGCCAGAGCATGTTGGCAACGTATTCGGTGATTCTGCGTGTTGCCTTTCAGAAAATGTCTCTGGTTTTCAGGATCAAATAGCTGTCTTCTGTTACGGCTCCTAAAGTGAAGATGCTTGTGCTGAGTTGCTCGGTCATGTCTTAATCTTTGCGGCCCCGTGGACTGTGGCCCGCCAGGCTCCTCTGTCCATGGGATTTGCCAGGCAAGGATACTTGAGTGGGTGGTCATGCCCTCCCCCAGGGGGTCTTCCTGACCCAGGAATTGAACCCAGATCTACTGCTTTGCAGACAGACTGTTTACTGTTTGAGCCACCAGGGAAGTTTATAAAGTGAAGATAGATCTCTGCTAAACTGACTTCCTAGAGCCCACCTCCACAATGCATGTCCACAGATACATATACAGGCACACACGTGCACACACACAGGCAGGCACACACATGTGTGTATATACCCAGGCATGCACATATGCAGACCCACACAAGTGCACACAGATATATCCTAATCCTAGCAATCAGAGCATATCCAGGTAACTGGTGACGGGAGGTAAGTTGTTTCTATAACACATGATCCACTCAGTTTTCCTTTCTCTATCCCTGTATAGAACGTCTGGAGCAATGGCACTGAATGGGAAAGATTTACTCATCAAAACAAGGCTGGCGGCTTCCCTAGTGGCTGAGCAGTCAAGAATCCGCCTGCCAGTGCAGAAGACATGGGTTCGATCCCTGACCCGGGAAGACCCCACATGCCCCAGAGCAGCTAAGCCCGTGTGCCACATCTACTGAGCCTGGGCTCTAGAGCTGGAGAGCCTCAGCTGCTGAGCCCATGACTGCACCTACTGAAACCCACGCGTCCTAGGGCCAGGGCTCTGCAACGAGAAGCCCCTGCAGTGGGAAGCCTGTGTGCTGCAATTGGAGAAAAGTCTGCGAAGCAATGAAAACGCAGCACAGCCAAAAATCGACTCAATGGACATGAATCTGAGCAAACTCCAGGAGATCGTGGAGGACAGGGAAGCCTCTCGTGCTGCAGTCCATGGGGTCGCAAAGAGTTGGACACAACTTAGCGACTGAACAACAAAAGCAATTTAAAAACAAAACAAGGCTGGTACGCTCTTCCTTATGCTAATATGTGCATATGAAACACCAAGGCTCTGTCTTGTCTTCAGTTCTAAAATGCCTTATGCTCTGCATGGTCCCATAAGCATCAGTCACTCTAAATATCCTAGAAAAATAGAGTAGAAAGTTTTTCTATCCGCCTTGAGGACACTGCTCTCCATCAGGGAGAGGAGCAAATAGCATCCTTGATGCCACGTCAGAGCTGGTCCTCGCTTCTCTGTGAAGTCTGAATGATTTGGAGTTGGACAGTTGCAGCCAAAATGCGCCTCCCAACATCCAATGTGAAAAGATGTGAAAGGAAGCCTACAGCTTTTTTCTTTTATGAGCATTTTTCTTTGTACTGTTTTATTAAATTCTGCTCAAAGAGCCTGAGGTCAGGTGCCAAATAAGCCAGGAGCATGAAGGAGCAGTTTCTTTGCATCATGGTAAACTAATTCAGGATCCTTCACCTCCAGAGCCAGTGGCATGGGACTCAAGGAAGGAAAGTGCTTCCATGCAAGGGGTGACCTCTTACTGCTGGGGGTTAATGAGGGGGTCAGCACAGACAGGTGGACGTAAAGCAAGGCAAGCACAGATGGGCGGTTTAGGTCATCAGTGACCTTGACAATGGCAATTCTGTTGGGAAGTCGTGGTGAGATGGACAGATAGCTCGTCCTGCTCACTTTCACTCACAAAACACAGAAACACATGGACATAACTGCACATGGATTCCCAAAGAAAAATTAAACAATGTCTGCGTGATGATTTAGGAGAATAGTGAACTGCCTTCTGGGCAGCATCTCTGACTCCCCTTGGCTTCCTCTGTTCTTGCTCTGCACAGCACTAGAATGTTCCTCCTACAAAGACAGTTAGATTGTGTTCAGTTTAGTTCCATTCAGTCACTCAGTCATGTCCAACTCTCTGACCCCATGGACTGCAACACGCCAGGCTTCCCTGTCCATCACCAACTCCTGGAGTTTACTCAAACTCATGTCCATTGAATTGGTGGTGCCATCCAACCATCTCATCCTCTGTCATCCCCTTCTCCTCCCGTCTTCAATCTTTCTCAGCATCAGGGCCTTTTCCAATGAGTCAGTTCTTTGCATCACATGGCCAAAGTATTGGAGCTTCAGCTTCAGGATCAGTCCTTCCAATGAATAGATTGTGTTGCGTGTCCTCAGAACTCCAGGGAACTCTGCACTCAGAACAGAAGCTGACTCCTTACCTCTCTGAGCTCTGCTATCAGCAGCCCACCTCTCACTCATGCAGCCACAGCTCTCCCACATGTTCTGAGTATCACCCCTGGATAAATAAATGGTGCAGGTCTACATTACTGAACTCAGGCCTTGCTGCTCACTGCCTAAATGTCAATACCCCAGAGGCAAGAGCTGGTGGAAGGGGAAGTTTGCTTTATCCTGGAGGCCAGCAAACATGGAGAAAGTGGACGCATGTCCAAAGGCCAACCCCTCACTCCCAGTTTGGGTCAAGAGCTTTTACATTGGAGTTCCAGAGGTATCTAGACAGAGCAAGGGGCTACATGCAGAAGCAGCACAGTCATCTTGAAGTTGGTCATGAGAGGTCTGACCAGCGTCATCTTGGTTGTTTTAAATACCGGGTCAACACGTTTGCGTTTCCCGAGGCCAGTTCTCAGAATTGTGGCGCGGATGTCATCGTCTGGTCATCACGCAGTTGACTTCTACCTAGCGGGAGTTTCAGTGTCTATAAGACGGCTCACTGGATATGGCTTGGGACATTATCTACAGACCCTGAGGAGGAACTAAGGTCCTTGGTTACTGACTAAATTATTATTATTTAATCCTGTTTGACTGCTTTTCTTTGTTTCTTCATTTTCTTACTTCTTTGGTTAGATTTGTTCTTTGCCTAAAGTTTATCTATGGGCAAGAGACAGGCAAAGGACATGGGAGGGAGGGGGTCTGTCCTAGGAAGTCCTCATCAGAATCCTTCTCCATTTCATTTACATGAGATAGTAGAAGTGCTCCTGTAAATATACAAGAAAAAAGACAGCTCACTGGGAAAATGAGCAGTGAGTTGGACAAGGAATACACAGAAGAAGAAATAAACAGTCAGAAATCTCAACATCATCGGCCTGCAGGAAAATGGAAGCTAAAACAACCTTACCTCATATTTTCCATGCAGCTGACTAGCAAAACACAGCAAGTACCGTATCTTCCAGTCTGAAAGAGGATTCAGAGAAAAAGATAAAAAACCCAGTTAGTCAAGATGAGGATTGCTACAGCTTTCTGAAATAAATCTCTAATAATTTGATAGACACACACCCTCTTCCCCAGCAGTCCCATCTTTTTAAAGAATCTATCCTGTTAACAATCAAAGAACAAAAATATCCAATTAATTGCACAAGAATATTTTTGAAACATTAATTTTATGAATATGTTTGAATATCAACAAACTATAAAATGATGGCTAATTCGCATTGTTGTACAGCAGAAACCAATGCAACATTGTAAAGCAGTTTTCCTCCAATTAAAAAATTAAATTAAAAAAGCCACCTTTTCAAATGCCTACCTGAAAATATAGTCACAGTCTAAGGTATTGAGGGCTAAGGCTTCAACATATGAATTTGAGGGAGGGGTCATGATTCAGCCAGTGCTGGCTGGCTGTGTGTGACTCAGTCATGTTCGACTCTTTGTGACTGTATGGACTGTAGCCCTCCAGGTTTCTCTGTCCGTGTCATTTTCCAGGCAAGAATACAGGAGTGGGTTGCCATTTCCTACTCCAGGGGATCTTCCCAACCCAGGGACTGAAGCTGAGTCTCTTGTATCTCCTGCATCGGTGGGCAGATTCTTTACCACTGGAGCTACCTAGGATGATTCAGCCAGTACGTTGTTGTTTAGTTGCTAAGTCATATCTGACTCTTTGAGACTCCATGGAATACAGCACTTCAGGCAGGCTTCCCTGTCTTTCACCATCTCCTGGAGTTTGCTCAAACTCATGTCCATTGAGTCGGTGATGCCTTCCAAACATCTCATCCTCTGTCGTCCCCTTCTCCTCCTACCTTCAATTATTCCCAGCATCAGAGTTTTTTCCAGTGAGTCAGTTCTTTGCATCAGATGGCCAAAGTATTAGAGCTTCAGCTTCAGCATCAATCCTTCAAAAGAATATTCAGGGTTGAGTTCCTTTAGGATTGACTGGTTTTGATTTTCTTGCTATCTAAGGGACTTTCAAGAATCTTCTTCAGCACCACAATTTGAAAGCATTAATTCTTCAGCACTCAGCCTTCTTTATGGTCCAATTCTCACATCAGTGCATGGCTACTGGAAAAACCACAGCTTTAACTATTAGCCAATAGTCTTGAATGTATTTCTTTAACTATAATTTTTCACAATAAAACAGCACCCCTAGAGCAACATTTTCTAAATCATATATTGTAGCACAGGAATGGATTACAAAACAAAGTTTAATGAGTCACAATCCAACTTGTAAAAAAGTTGAAGTTGGACAGAGACATGTCAGATTGAGGAGAAAATAGTACAAGTTTGAGTCCGGATTATTTTATGTTGCACACAACTTTGCTTTCAGTGTTATCTGTGGCGAGTGGCATGGATTGAAAGGTCCCAGAGGTTCCCGTGTAGAACTCATGGTCAGTGAACTTTTAAAAGCCACCATGGTAGATAATTGGAGAAGGAAATGGCAACTCACTCTAGTATTCTTGCCTGGAGAATCCCATGGACAGAGAAGCCTGGTGGGCTACAGTCCATGGGGTCGCAAAGAATCAGAGACGACTGAGCGACTGACACACACATGGTAGCTAATCCATCTCTCCTGCTCTACAACTCGGACGGTCCTGGGGCTGCCTCCTCTACAAGCACAGCCCCAGATACTGCGCCCTAGAAGCAGATTACAGTCCTCCACCCGGAGAAACAGCCCCGTCAGTGCTTCCACAGGATCGCGTCTTCTTGGAAAAGGCACAGTTGGTTTTTGTTCCTCTTAAAAATAATTTGAGATTGTAAAGGGCAGGTAGAATATTTGAGATTAAGTGATGGGAAATATTTCTTAAGATGGAACTAAAAACAGAGTTCAGAGGCAGAGTCAAAACTCATAGAGACAGTAGACAAGTGGTTTAGGTGAAACTTTTTTTTTCCCTCCAAACTCCTCCATGCCACCTAAATAATAAAAATAGTTCAGTTCAACAAACACTAGCTGGGCCTTGCAGTTTGAGAGTGCATATTAGGTACCCTGTGCTGTGTGCTTTATGTGCCCAAAGGCCCATGTTCAGGCTTCCCAGGTGGCACAGTGGTGAAGAACCTGCCTGCCAATGCAGGAGATGTAAGAGACACGAGTTCGATCCCTGGCTTGGGAAGATCCCCTGGAAGAGGGCATAGCAACCCACTCCGGTACTCTTGCCTGGGAAGTTCTATGGACAGATGAGCCCAGTGGGCTACACAGAGTCCATGGGGCTCTCAAAGAATCAGGCACGACTGAGCAACTTAGCACACGTGCACGTGTTCAGCATACAGCCATGAGGTAGCAAGCATTTTGATCTCTGATTTTAGGAGAGGACACAGGGTTTAGACCATGACACGGATGCTCCAGAGGGCAGAGCGGTCGGAAGCCAGGACTCACAGCCCTGCCTTGACTGCTTCTATTCTGCCTCTTCCCCAGGACAGCCACAGAGCTGTGCAGCCCAGCACAATGAGAAGGCAGGGCCCTTCGTGATGACATTAAGCATTTCAAGAGGACCACGAGCAGAATGTCAAGCAAACGCAGGATCCTCGGGAGCCCAGCCCCGTGTGGCTCCTGAGTGTGCACGTGTGGAGCTGCCTAGGACGCCCTCCGGAGGGTCTCTTTCCCCCAAAGTGCTCTGACCCTGTAGCTCCTTCTGTGTCTTGCCTGCGGGGTCCTTCCCGGGCCATTGTTGCTGTCTCCAGAGAGAGGGGGGCACAGAGGACGTGCATCCTGGGACCAGTGTCAGCCCGCCCGCCTGCCCCACGAGGGTCGGGTACCGCCTCCCGCCCAGGCAGGTGCTGACACGGCAACTCATGCCCTTGCTGGTGACGTGAGAGCCGGAGGGAAGTGCTCCTCGGGTGCTTTTGTTCTTTGGACAAAAGGGGAAAACAAAGCTTGTTCTGATGACTTTTGCGCGTAAATGGAATATTTTGTTGCTGCTGTTTTGACGTCTGAAAAGCCCTCCTGGCGTGGAGAGGAAAGGCAGGGGAGGAACCGGGTGGCGTCTGCGGGGCTCTTAGCCTGAGCACTTGCTGCTGGACCGCGTCGTGTTTCTGGGGCACTCTTTGAGTTAAGTGAGGTTTAATGGAACAGGTTTATTCCAGCAAAGTGAGCTTTAGTCGTATTTCTGTGTCTTTCCTGTTGTTCCTGATGGACTTACTCTGAGAGCTTCTGTTCTCACCACATGCCCTAGGGGCTCTGAGTCCCTCTGGGGATTTACGTATAGCAGGCAAAAAAAAAAAAAAAAAAAGGAATTAGTTTTCAAAATGTTTTAGATCGTCAAGGCCCCAGAAACAGATTTCATACTGAGCCGGGACTTCAAGGTTCTTGTCACAGATGGAGAGGGGCTTGTTGACAAAAACGTCCTTTCTCAGGCTTCTTTCTACGGGGGTGGTCATGGAGTCTTAGAGCTCTGCTTGGGCTGGGTGGGGGAAGGGGGACAGACAGAACAATGTGGGTTTTTCTCACATACACAAAGCAGATTATGTCTCGAGTGTGTTCTATGTCTGGTTCAGCTCAAATATTCTATTTAAATTGAAAGTGAAGATCACAATAGTTTGGATCAGAATTTCTGTGCAAGCGTTCCAAAAAATAGAGCGCCTCTTACCTTTAAAAGACTTACTTATATTTGGAAAATGTTTAAAAAGATGAAAAGAGTAAGACATTTCAAGAGCAAAAGATAACAAACACATAAACATATTACCAAGAAAAAATGGTTGGACTGAAAATCTGGCTAAGTATCTTATTTGCAGAGAAGCTAAGTTGAATGTATCATGTTTATTTCCAAGAGATTGAATGAGAATTCTTTTCTGCAATTCTGCCAGTATGGTTTCACATGAACATTTCCATCTGCCTGTTGGGTATTCATCTGAATATACAATAGGAGACCGATTTAAATCCCCATTGGAAGTGATAACTTTTAAAGTGCTTGAGTCAAAGACGTCAGATAGTCTTGAATACTCAGCCTATGATCCTGCGGTGAGTTTGAGTCGATATTTCCAATTAACTTGTGCATGGGATTGGGTGTTACCCAAGTGAGACGAGAAAGATGTGTGATATAGCAAGTGCAAATATAGACACTCTATTTCAGAAGACCCAGCTTGGTTTTATAACTCGTATAATAACAAATTTTTTGATTTTTTATCATGATGCTAAGTCTAGCTTTTTTGGGAACTTATCTCATTGTTGTCAAAGTTTTCTTAAGGAAAAAACTCATCCCATGATGAAAGCAGGTGCAAGTCAATGCCACAGACAGCGGGGGCTGGGCACACGGCGGAGGAAAGATCTGTGCTAATCTGGACTAGTGTCTCCCTGGGACCTTCATCAGACTTGGGTGTAAGGCCGCCTAGTGGGAGTGGCATTTCTAGCTGTGGTTTGTCATGCTTTCTGTTGGGTCTTCATGACTGTCCTCTTTGATGGAAATGAAACGCCCACAGAGCAACCTGAGATTTCTTCCTCCCAGTTCCTGAAGGTGGCATGTCCTTCCACTGGCTTTCAAAATTTAAAGCATAGAAAACAATAAACTAGAAAAGCATGATGAGCATGCCTTAAGAGAAGGAGGAGTTATCCCAGTTATCCCAATAGCTGGGAGCAGACCTCCCCAGGGCTGTGTCAGGGACATGTCCTTGCTTGTGATCTCCGGGCCCACCTGGCAGCTGCTGCAATTCTCAGGAAAATGAGCTTTTCCAAGCCCCTCTTCCTCGTCCCCTGTGTGTCCCCAGCCCCGGATCTGCCCCTCCCTGTCCTTCCCTCTGCTCCATCCTCCTCCCCCAGAGGGACTCCTCTTCTTCCTGAGGGGCTCCAGCGCCTGGGTCTTTGCAAGGTGTCCAAAATCCCAGTTGTCCTCCTCGACCCCAGCCCCTTTCCCGGCAGATGGCAGTCACTCATTGGCTTGCTCTTTTCTCGTGCCAGGAGCCGATGACAGTGGTGGCAAGGACTGGAGCGAAACAGGCAGGAGCTGAGGCATGGGGCGGCTTCCTGAAGCTGGAAGAAGCAAAGGCTGAGTCTTCGCCTGGAGCTTCTGGGAGGAACCAGTCCTGCCCACACCCTGATTTCTGCACCTTAAGGCTGGCTTCTGCAATTGTAAGATGGTAAGTGTTCATTGTTTTAAGCCACCAAGTTTGCAGTGGTCCATTAGAGCAGTTGTAAGAAAAAAATACATGGGTCAAAAGTAGAAATGATGTACAGAGAGGTGATCACTCTTGCTCACTCTGTCCAGCTACTTGGGAGATCCTGCTGTCCTCAGAACTCAGACTGTTCTGCAAACCCAGGGGCTGTCCTTGGTACCTCCAGGCTGTCTTGTATTTTTATCTCTCGGAACACTCCCAGAGCATACTATTCATTTTTCTGGCCAAGCACGCCTCGCTTCAAAAAGCCATTTGTATGTTCAGTAATGGCCATTGGAGAAGGCAATGCAACCCACTGCAGTATCCTTGCCAGGGGATGTCCCAAAGCCAGAGGAGCCTGGTGGGCCATGGTCCATGGGGTCGCAAGAGTCGAGCACAACAGCGACTAAACCAGCAGCACCCATGTCTACCCCCGTTTCTACTCTAACCACTGGATTGCGTCAGAATTACACCCACGGCGCTCAGTTCAACCATCTTTTGCACTGCTAATTCTCCAAAGCTGGGTTTACCTCTCACAGTGGTCTCCCAGCTCCCGTCAGACACGGTCCTCGTGCTGAAAACAAGCGCAGGAGCAGCTTCAGGGGCACCCCCGCCCCAGACGTCGGCCCTGCAGCATTCACTCTGCTGGTGGGCCCCTAGTGCCCCCCGCTGCCTTTCCTGGGCAACCTCTCTTGTCAGGCACGTGGAAGAACTCCTGGGCTGTGGGGTTGCCTGGTGTTTCCTGATGACACTGACGTTCCGCGTGTTTGGTAAGAATAGTACGGAAGTGGCGTGCCCCTTGGCACTCTCCATCGCCGGGAGACTCAGTTGAAAGGTGCCCTTCTCTAAAGAGGAAGGTCATTACACGGGCAGTAGAAAGGAGGAGAGGAGCGTGACCTGGAACGTCGAATAGGCTGCCATCCCCGACACCTTGTCCAATGACACAGCTCAGGGAACCTTCCACTGAAACGGGGGTCTCGAACGTCTATGTTTTCAAGAGTGACGTCGAAAATGCCCTTGTCTGAACAGAAACTCCTGTGTTCAGCTATCTCCTGAGCCCTCTGACTTTGTTTCATGGGGTCCCTTCCCACTGAAACTGCCTGATCTCTTTTCTAATGGGTTTCAGGATGTTCCTGGTTTTCCTTTTAACCCCCAATTCCCATCACCTTCCCTGGTGGTCAGGTGAATGGGCAAGTTGTCATAGCTCCCTTTTAGGTTAGAAGCTACGACCTTGACTTGTCTAGGTGACATAAACACACAGACTCCAGGCATATAGGCAATCGAGGAATTGACTCTTGCTCTCTCGACCTGATGGTATTTGCAGTTCAACTCGGAATGCGAGAAACTCATCGCTTCCTTGACACTCTGGGATTGCTGATTTTGCCCTTAACCAACCATCTTTGGGTTTGAAAAATGCATTGAGGATCTTACAAATCAAAACACCAACCAAAAGTTTTCCCTTTCTAGCATAAACGGCTTTTTCCATTGTGGTATCCATGATGACTTTTATAAATAAGTGGTCGGCAATTAGGAGGCAGAGAGATGAGATCCCTTCAAGTCCCCAAGTCTTCTAATTGAATGGGCAGAGTGGGTAGCTGTATTGGGTCATCAGAGGTCAGTGAAGACCTTCCCTCTATCTAGTCTCTGTGTCCTTGAGCCCGAAGCTGGTTCCAAAGAAAGCCCGAGGCTCTGCCTGTCTGCAGTGTTCTGCCCCGGACCTTGAAGATACCACAGGTGGGGAGGTCAGGAGAATGTTGAGGATGGGCTCAGAGAAGATTTTAGTTAGTGAATGATCTCAAGGAGAAAGAGGCTCTCTTGGTTCTGCTGCTATCCCCAAGGGCAGGTGTGTCAGCAAGAATTAGAATGCTTTGTCTTTGCCATTATCCTGGAAACATGCCTCTTGGGAGTAGAAAAGAGGGTATGAAAGATGAATTAGTGTCATAAGAAAGTACAATCCAATTACGTGAATTTTGACATAATTGGACCCACATGAGTGCTGCTTTCACTGAAAGATGTGGCAGGCTGAATAATGCCCCCAAAAGTCCAGATCCTAATCCCTGGGATCCATGGACATGTTTTGTCATGGAAGAACTTTGTAGATAGAATTAAGGTTACTCCTTAAATATGGAGATTAGGCTGGATTTTTTTCCCACTGTAATTGTGTGAAACTTAAAAGTGGAAGAGGGAGACAGAGTAATTGTCAGAGGGATGTACCATCAAAAGATGAAGCAAGAAGGTCTGGAAGCATTTGAGAGACTCAGCCCTTCATTGCTGGCTTGAAGGTGGACAAGGCAGGCAGACGGCCCCGAGAAGCTGGAAACGGCCTTCAGCTGGCAACCAACAAGGAAATGGGCCTCTATCCTATTGCAAGGAATTAAACTTTTCCAACCTTCCGGATTAGCAGGAGACAGATTGAGTCTTCCCTACAGCCTCCAGGAAGAACCACGTCTTGCCAAACTTAGATTTTAGCCTGGGGAGAGCTGTGTCAGATTTCTGGCCCCCAGAATGATGAAGCAATAGCACTGTTGACTTAAGTCAATAATCTGGCTGATTTGTTACACAGCTCAGCGGCCTGCAGGACTGCACACAGTCAGTACAGATAAACAGAGGAAAAGGACCTTGTGTCTCACATACAATCTAAGGTGGGTATAAAAAACTGAATTCATGGGCTCTGTCTTGGTCTTTGCTAACACAAATTGAAATTGCTGAAAATTGAGCCTTTGGGTAAACAGGTGTTGCCACAGCTAACTGGCCATCCATTGAGAAATAGCATCCACTTGGGCTGGGAAATAATAGCTTGTCTGTTTTTCTTGTCATTTTCTATTATTTCCCTATTTAATTTTACTTTTTTTTCAATAAACATGCTGTTTATGACAATTAGAGGCCCGTCATGTATTTTGCCGTTGTAGTTGGAGATCTGAAAACCAGTTCATTTTTCTCTCTCTTTCTCAGCGACATTTCCCTAAATTGCTACATATTTTTGGACCCAATGGGACTCCC
Source organism: Oryx dammah (assembly GCF_014754425.2). Classification (NCBI taxonomy): domain Eukaryota; kingdom Metazoa; phylum Chordata; class Mammalia; order Artiodactyla; family Bovidae; genus Oryx; species Oryx dammah. Next base: position 4,443,674 of record NW_024070204.1, read on the forward strand.
GGGCCTTATTATAGTCTCTGCCATGAATTCCTGATTTTCTGTGTAACCTTCTCATTATGCACGTGTTTCAACTCTCTTTACCTACTGTCTAGCATATGGCAAGGTAACCTATTTCACAGAGGCCTCATCTCTTTTTCTGACCTCAGAAAGCAATTGCTCTCCCAGATGAGCCAGGACAGCTCTAGAAAGTTCCCATGAGGAGGAACATCAGGAGAGATGTTGCCCCTCTAGGGTCAGACCTAGAAGGAGGCGTGGCCCGTACCCTGCCTGTGCTCTCAGAGGCCCTCCTTCTTCGGAGCAGCCCAGCCCTTAATCTCTGACATCCGGCTCCCCCTTGCTGCCTTCTTGAGGTCTTCTTCTGGGGCCCCAGGAGAGGTCCTGGCCCCTCTCAAGCTGAACCCCTCCACACATTCGTTAAGACTGTAGACAGCTTTATTTTTGTTGCTTTACCAAATCCGAATTTAATTTTATTTATTTACCTTTTAGAGACGCGGAGGTAGAGAATAAATGTATGGATACCAGAGGGGAAAGGGGAGCAGTGGGAGGAATTGGGAGACAGGGGTTGACATATAAACACTATTGACACTCTGTATAAAATAGGTAACTGGTGAGAACCTACTGTGGAGCACAGGGGACTCTAGTCAGTGCTCTGCGGTGACCTGGATGGGCAGGAAGTCCAAACAAAGACTGGATAAATGTATATGTACAATCGATTCACTTTGTTGTACAGCAGAAACTAACACGGCTTTGTGAAGCAACTATATTCCAACAAAAATTAATCAAAAAAAGAAAACTCTTGGCTGTAAATCCTAGTTAGCACACGATGGCTTTGAGGAATGACCAGCGTTGCCATGATGGCGACAGCCCCAGGGAACCCATGGCCTTGTCCTGATGGTGCCAGATTCGTCTCCAGTTCATACACGGTGTCCTCCCCGAGTGTCCTGGGCAGCCTCTTAACACAGCTGACACTTGCTGTGGATTTCTTTGCTGTTGGAGATGCCTGTTTCCACCAGGAATGGCTGTAGTCTCCAGCCAGAGGCTGCAGGGTTTTCATTTCAGTTTTAATGGCTATGTATTTGATTTCATGCCTTGCCTTGATTGATTTTCATTGAGGATGGTTCCTCTGAGAAGTGTATTGCCCCTGCTTTGGGCATCAATCTTACGGGTCCAATTGTATTTAATATAAGTGATTTTTTAAAATAGACAGACTTTATTCATATAAAACTATTTTATGTTTATAGAGCAATGATCAGGTGAAGAGAGTCCCCCCAGACCAGTCTCTTCCTCAGCACAGTTTTCTCCTATTATTAAATTTTGTGTTCATGTGGTTGCTGCTGTTGCTCAGGCCCTAAGTTGTGTCTGACTCTTTTCAACCCCATGGACTGCATCATGCCAGGCTTCCCTGTCCTTCACCAAGCCCCAGCTTGCTCAGACTCATGTCCCTTGAGTCAGTGATGCCGTCCAACCATCTCATCCTCTGTCTTCCCCTTTTCCTCCCTCCTCTAATCTTTCCCAGCATCAGAGTCTTTTCCAGTGAGTCAGTTCTTTGCATCAAGTGGCCAAAGGATTGGAGTTTCAGCTTTAGCATGATTCCTTCCAATGAATATTCAGGACTGATTTCCTTTAGGGTTGACTGATTTGATCTTCTTGCAGTCCAAGTGACTCTCAAGAGTCTTCTCCAACACCACAGTTCAAAAGCATCAATTCTTCGGCGTTCAGCCTTCTTTATGGTCCAACTCTCACATCCATACATGATTACTGGAAAACCATAGCTTTGACTGGACAGACCTTTGTTGGTAAAGTAATGTCTCTGCTTTTTAATATGCTGTCTAGGTTGGTCATAGCTTTTCTTCCAAGGAGCAAGTGTCTTTTAATTTCATGGCTGCAGTCACCATCTGCAGTGATTTTGGGGCCCAAGGAAATAAATTCTGTCACTGTTTCCATTGTTTCCCCATCTATTTGCCATGGAGTCATGGGACTGGATGCTGTGATCTTCATTTTTTGAATATTGAGTTTTAAGCCAACTTTTTCACTCTCCTCTTTCACTTTCATCAAGAGGCTCCTCAGTTCCTCTTTGCTTTCTGCAATACGGAGCAACCTAAACTTTTATTTCTTAAGTGCCTTATACTCCAATGATTCTGTTTTTAGCAGGATGTTGCAGTTTCCGTCTATATTTACCTCCATGAAAGTACTGAAGTGAACACTGGAGATAGCCTGGGATGTCAATCTATGCCAAAACCAATACAGAATTGTAAAGTAAAAATTAAAAATAAATAAATAAATAAATTTAAAAAAAAATAAAAATAAAAATAAACAGCAACACCCGCTAGGTCTTCCTGGTGATCAGAGTGAAGCACTTACTCCAGCAAATACAGAATCAGGTGGCATCAAGACAGCCGTAGTCTCAACTTGGATCCAGAGGAGCTGTTGCTGTGTGGCCTGGGGATCATTCCTCCCTTAGAGACAGTGATTCAATGTGATGTTTCAACTTGACTGGGACAAGGAGGAGCCCAGATATTTGGTCAAAGCACACTCTGTGTGAGCGTGTGTGGTTGTTTCTGGATGAGATTAACATTTGCATTGATAGACTCAGTAGTGCCTCTAGCCCTCCCTGACTTGGACAGACCTCATCAACTGGCAACCTGAATGGGAAGAAAAAGGCTGACATTCCCAAGAGAAGGGGAGGAACCATCCTTCCCAGCTGCCTTGAGCTGGGACACTGGTCTTTTCCTGTCCTTTGGACTCACACTGAAACACTGGCTTTCCTGGGTTCTGAGTTCGCTACTTTCAGACTAGACCCACACCATCATCCTTCTTGGCTCTCCAGCTAAATGAATGCATTTCTCAGCCTCCATCATTGTGTGAGCCAATTCCTTATAATAAATCTTTAGCTATAGATCTTATTGATCTGTTTCTCTGAAAAACCCTGATACAGGAACTAAGTCCCAGGATTGGAATTCAGGAGGGACAAGAGAAGCAATTATCTAAGCCATAGAATTTAAGGGACACACCAAAAAACTCTAATAAAGGTAAATAATATTTTATTGCAAATTCTAAAAATCAATACTGATGCCAAAAATCCGTGATGAACAGAAATAATAAAATTTGAAATGAAGCCACAATCCAATATAAGCCAAACCACACTGGAGCCTGCAGGAAAAATATGTACTTTTATATTTGCGATTCCATGCATTTTGTTTTTATGGATGATTCTTTCTAGAACATTAAATTAGTTGAAAAATTATTGAAGAATTGAACATAGGCATATTGGAACTTGAAACATGTTTAAATATGATATTTATATCAAAAGCAGAACTTATTATAATGTTACTCTTCTGGCTTTAATGGAAACAAAATGCATCAATAATATTTTCAAAATCAACTTATCTTAGTTTCAACTGAGAAGTGCTCTGTAAAACAACTTCTCTTCACCAAGTGACAATTTTAACTAAAGTTTAATTATCCCAGGTTACTAATTCTATCTTTATTTAAATTTTTGACATTTTATTCATCAGAGATATATTTTTAATTACATTAAAGTATTATTTGTATTGATGATGAGGTTTTGATGCTCCTTGAATTTTACATGTGAGGCAGTTGCCTCAATTGCCTTACTCCAAACTTGGTCCTGTTAAGACCCCTTATTCAGTGAAGTTTGTTATTAGATGTAATAGTGAGAGGGAATTATAAAAGGAGCATCCCCGATTTTTAACCCATACTTTTCCAGATACATACATATTGCCTCTGGGAGAAACAGTACTATATAAGGAGCTCACTGGATTTAGAGAAACATTGCTTCCTGTGAGATAGTGCTCCAGATTTTTAGGATACTGTTTCTTGACTGGAACCATAACTAGAGACTTAGCAAAGCCATTCACTATTTCATCTGACCACGTGTTTCCATATTACTAAAACGAGGGAATTCCGGGCACGTGAGTCCATCGCTGTCTGACTTGCTGTGACATTCCTTGCTCTGTTAGGAGACTGATGGTGAGGCAGCACGCTGGCGGATCAGGCAGTTCACTCATCCGCAGACGTGGTGCTGGCGGAGGCGCCGCAAGTCAGAAACTCAAATCCATATCCAAACTCCGTTTCTACTTGGGAAACGACCAGTCAGCGCTCCTTCCACGATGGAAGCATTTCATATCATTAGCTTGGCACAAGCTTTTGGATGGTGCCCTCAGGGAATGGCGTCCGTGTCAGGGCACCGCGGCACTGTCAGGCAGAAGCTCCTGAGTGACAGGGGCCAGACCGGCGTCAGTGAGAGGAATTCCGTGTTGCCGAGCCACGCGTTGCCTTGTAGCAAACGTCATGCCATTCCGTTTGGTGCTGCTGTGGCTGACGGAAGAGGACCCCTGAGGGAACAGGACTCTTGTCCACCTGTTTTTCCCTGTTATTTTCGCGTATCTATTCTCCCCGAGACTCCCCTCCCATCCAGGCTGCCACTTAACCCTGGGCAGGGTTTCATGTGCTGTAGAGTAGGCCATTGCTGGTTATTCGTTTTAAATATAGCAGCATGTCCATGTCCTTCTCAAACTCCCTAACATCCCATCCTTCCCCCCAGCAACCATAATCTCGTTCTGGAAGTCCACGAGTCTCTTTCTGTTTGATAAGTAAGTTCCTTTGTATCGTTTTTTTAAGATTCCTCCTATACGTGATGCCACACAATGTTCCTCCTTCTCTGTCTGACTTCACTCAGCATAACACCCCCTCGGTCCATCCATGTCACTGCAAACTTGTCCACTTGGTTTTGACATCCTCCTTTGCAGAGAAGCCCTCTGATAGGTATTCACAGTTTCTAGGTATCTTCAGAGCCTGGGTCCAGCCCGAGAGGCCCATCCTTGTACCTCTTCCCTGGCTTTCGGCCAATTCATTCCAAATGCCCCACCTCCAGGAAACCCACTCACTGAAACTTGCAAACCAGCATGGAACTTTGCTCTGCTCTGCTGTAGTTGAGAAAAACGTGGACCACAGACTGTATTGCTTAAAGCGCTGGCCGTGGGAAGAATTTATCTTCAACCCCGGTCATTTATGAACATCTCTGTATGATGCTATAATACTGCAGCCATCAACCACTGGTAAGGGCCACTAAGTCATAAAAATCATCTACCAGATTGGTTGTTATTTGTATTCCTCAGTCAGGCAGCCATAGGAAACTTGGTGTGAAGTCTTAGGACAGGAGGCGACAGAAGGAACAAATTCCATGAGACTCTGAGCCAAATGCTCACGCAATGTTCTCTGCTTCTGGAATCTAATCAAGGCCTGTATCTTATATGCCTTTGCCATTCGATGATGGGTTCAATGGTGGGCATGTCGATCATGCAGCTTGCTGACCAAAGGGTTCAACAGCAAGCTGGAACATCTGTCTTAAAAACGGAGTAGTGGACGGAGGTTCTGTCCCACAAACCAAAGGTTCCGTGCTGCGATCATCTGCTGGGGTCTGTGAGAGTCTGCACCCAGGGTCCCTGCTCAGCACAGGTGCTCTGAGGATCACTGCTCCCACGACTCACATGGGAGGACACGTTAGCCATAAATGGACAGAAACATGGGCTTCCCAGGTGGTGCTAGTGGTAAAGAACCCGCCTGCCAATGCAGGAGACCTAAGAGACGAGGGTTCGATCCCTGGGTCGGGATGATCCCCTGGAAGCAGGCACGGCAACCCACTCCAGTATTCTTGCCTGGAGAATCCAATGGATAGAGGAGCCTGGGGGGCTACAGTCCTTGGGGTCACAAAGAGCTGGACACGACTGAAGCAACTTAGCAAATGTCATAATGTTGTAGGGGAACCAAAACTATAACCTTTTTACTCTAACATGATTAAAACATTTTTAACAACTCTGCACTGATTTCTCCACCATATAAATAACTTAAAATACCAGTTACCTAGTTATTTAATGCTTCATGAACTCATTAGACCATGCAGTTGTTTGCAGTATGCAATGATATTGTACAAACTCAGGTGCAAATTATATTTTTCCTCTAGACTTCCCAATATAGCATAAATAAAGAGTGAAATAATTGGTAAACATACATAACTAATACAAAAGACTTTGCAAAAGAAAATTCATGAATAAGGCAACATTAAAATGAAGTTTTCTTAAGGAGGAAAGAAATTTGCTTGAGTAGGTTTTAGTGATGACAGGGGAAAGACAGAGCATTTTGTCAGTGGTCCAGTTTGGTGGAAGGTGAACGTGGACAAGAGTGAGCAGGTGAAAGAGTGAGTGAAAGGTCAGTGTGGGGCCTGGCCGAGATGGAAGATGACTTCTCTTCTCCTGAATGAGGTCCTAGAAGTGACTGATCGTAAAGTGTGTGCAAAGCAACATCAAAGCAATGCTGAAAAAGAGGAAGATAAAGGAAAGGCATGTGTGTGGGTTTGCTAGGGCACCTGTTACAAGGCACCACCAACTGGGAGGCTTAACATACTCGAAAGTATTATCCCACAGGGCTTCCCAGCTGCTCAATGGTAAAGAATCCTTTTGCCCGTGCAGGAGACACAGGTTTGATCCCTGGGTCTGGAAAATCCTCTGGAGAAGAAAATGGCAACCCACTCCAGTATTCTTGCCTGGAAAATCCCATGGACAGAGGAGCCTGGCATCCCTGGGGTGGCAAAGAATCAGACACAACTGAGCTACTGAACAACAAAGTTTTCTCACAGTTCTGGAGGCCAGGAGTCTGAAATAAAGGCAGAGCTGGCGTCTTCTGAAGCGGTAGAGAGAACCTGATCCGTGTTTCTCTGCTGGCTTCTGGTGGTTTGCTCACAGTCACGGACGTTCCCTGGTTTGTGATTGCATAACTCTAGCTTCCTCACTGCATTCGCCTCGAGAGAACGCCCACCTCTGTGTCTAAGCGCCCCTTGCTTACATGCTCACCAGCCGTCCTGGAGGAGAGCCATCCCGATGACCTCAGCTTGATCACCTGCAAAGGGCCATACTCACAGGTACGGGGATTAGAACTTCCATACCTATTTCATCTTGTGTATTTTCTGCTCAGTTGTAGAACTGGCCGTTTCTCTAAGGAGCTCTTCTTCCTTTTGCTGGAGCATGGTGCTAGCAGCTGAGATCTGGGTGCATGGTGACTGGAGTGTCTTTCTAAGTGTTTCTAAGCCCTCTCAGCTGACAGATCAAGGAAAAACATGTGTGTACTCTAACACGTGTATGCAGCATACCTACAAATGCCTCCCCACGTGGCCACGCATCTGTGTTAAAGTTGGACGTGTCCTTATATTGAGGTCTCCAATCCTGACCCTTCACCACATGGATCCTCTTAGCCTTCTCCTCTTGCTTGTTTTGTTAACTCACTCCATCACCTGGAAGCCAGGCTCACACCATCCACCATCCACTTTGAGATCCGCAGGAATCTCAAAGCTTTGGCCATGACTGAGCAACATTCACTTTCACTTTACTATGGCAGAAAGTAGTGAACATCTTAATGGAGAGCTAATCAGAGTTCAATTCTCAGTACAGTTCAGTTCAGTTCAGCCGCTCAGTTGTGTGCGACTCTTCACGACCCCATGAATTGCAGCACGCCAGGCCTTCCTGTCCATCACCAACTCCCAGAGTTCACTCAGACTCACGTCCATCGAGTCCGTGATGCCATCCAGCCATCTCATCCTCTGTTGTCCCCTTCTCCTCTTGTCCCTAATCCCTCCCAGAATCAGGGTCTTTTCTAATGAGTCAACTCTTCTCATGAGCTGGCCAAAGTACTGCAGTTTCAGCTTTAGCATCATTCCTTCCAAAGACATCCCAGGGCTGATCTCCTTCAGAATGGACTGGTGGATCTCCTTGAAGTCCAAGGGACTCTCAAGAGTCTTCTCCAACACCACAGTTCAAAAGCATCAATTCTTTGGCGCTCAGCCTTCTTCACAGTCCAACTCTCACGTCCATACATGACCACTGGAAAAACCACAGCCTTGACTAGACGGATCTTTGTTGGCAAAGTAATGTCTCTGCTTTTCAATATGCTATCTAGGTTAGTCATAACTTTCCTTCCAAGGAGTAAGCGTCTTTTAATTTCATGGCTGCAGTCACCATCTCCAGTGATTTTGGAGCCCAAAAATATAAAGTCTGACACTGTTTCCACTGTTTCCCCATCTATTTCCCACGAAGTGGTGGGACCAGATGCCATGATCTTCGTTTTCTGAATGTTGAGCTTTAAGCCAACTTTTTCACTCTCCACTTTCACTTTCATCAAGAGGCTTTTTAGTTCCTCTTCACTTTCTGCCATAAGGGTGGTGTCATCTGCATATCTGAGGTTATTGATATTTCTCCCAGCAATCTTGATTCCAGCTTGTGCTTCTTCCAGCCCAGCGTTTCTCATGATGTACTCTGCATATAAGTTAAATAAGCAGGGTGACAGTATACAGCCTTGACGTACTCCTTTTCCTATTTGGAACCAGTCTGTTGTTCCATGTCCAGTTCTAACTGTTGCTTCCTGACCTGCATATAGGTTTCTCAAGAGGCAGGTCAGGTGGTCTGCTACTCCCATCTCTTTCAGAATTTTCCACAGTTTATTGTGATACACACAGTCAAAGACTTTGGCATAGTCAATAAAGCAGAAATAGATGTTTTTCTGGAACTCTCTTGCTTTTTTGATGATCCAGCAGATGTTGGCAATTTGATCTCTGGTTCCTCTGCCTTTTCTAAAACCAGCTTTAACATCTGGAAGTTCACAGTTCATGTCTTGCTGAAGCCTCCTTGGAGAATTTTGAGCATTACTTTACTAGCATGTGAGATGAGTGCAATTGTGCGGTAGTTTGAGCATTCTTTGGCATTGCCTTTCTTTGGGATTGGAATGAAAACTGACGTTTTCCAGTCTTGTGGCCACTGCTCAGTTTTCCAACTTTACTGGCATATTGAGTGCAGCACTTTCACAGCATCATCTTTCAGGATTTGAAACAGCTCAACTGGAATTCCATCATTTCCACTAGCTTTGCTCGTAGTGATGCTTTCTAAGGCCCACTTGACTTCACATTCCAGGATGTCTGGCTCTAGATGAGTGATCACACCATCGTGATCAACTGCTTGGTGAAGATCTTTTTTGTACAGTTCTTCTGTGTATTCTTGCCACCTCTTCTTAATATCTTCTGCTTCTGTTTGGTCCATACAATTTCTGTCCTTTATTGAGCCCATCTTTGCATGAAATGTTCCCTTGGTATCTCTAATTTTCTTGAAGAGATCTCTAGTCTTTCCCATTCTGTTGTTTTCCTCTATTTCTTTGCATTGATCGCTGAGGAAGGCTTTCTTATCTCTTCTTGCTATTCTTTGGAACTCTGCATTCAGATGCTTATATCTTTCCTTTTCTCCTTTGCTTTTCACTTGTCTTCTTTTCACAGCTATTTGTAAGGCCTCCCCAAACAGCCATTTTGCTTTTTTGCATTTATTTTCCATGGGGATGGTCTTGATCCCTGTCTCCTGTACAATGTCACAAACCTCATTTCATAGTTCATCAGGCACTCTATCTATCAGATCTAGTCCCTTAAATCTATTTCTCACTTCCACTGTATAATCATAAGGGATTTGATTTAGGTCATACCTGAATGGTCTAGCAGTTTTCCCTACTTTCTTCAATTTAAGTCTGAATTTGGCAATAAGGAGTTCATGATCTGAGCCACAGTCAGCTCCTGGTCTTGTTTTTGTTGACTGTATAGAGTTTCTCCATCTTTGGCTGCAAAGAATATAATCAATCTGATTTCGGTGTTGACCATCTGGTGATGTCCATGTGTAGAGTCTTCTCTTGTGTTGTTGGAAGAGGGTGTTTGCTATGACCAGTGCATTTTCTTGGCAAAACTATTAGTCTTTGCCCTGCTTCATTCCGTATTCCAAGGCCAAATTTGCCTGTTACTCCAGGTGTTTCTTGACTTCATACTTTTGCATTCCAGTCTCCTATAATGAAAAGGACATCTTTTTTGAGTGTTAGTTCTAAAAGGTCTTGTTGGTCTTCATAGAACTGTTCAACTTCAGCTTCTTAAGCGTTACTGGCTGGGGCATGGACTTGGATTACCGTGATGTTGAATGGTTTGCCTTGGAAACGAACAGAGATCATTCTGTCGTTTTTGAGATTGCATCCAAGTACTGCATTTCGGTCTCTTTTGTTGACCATGATGGCTACTCCATTTCTTCTGAGGGATTCCTGCCCATAGTAGTAGATATAATGGTCAACTGAGTTAAATTCACCCATTCTAGTCCATTTTAGTTTGCTGATTCCTAGAATGTCGACGTTTACTCTTACCATCTCTTGTTTGACCACTTCCAATTAATCTTAGGAAAAGGTCGTTGCCAAAATATTTTACATGCTTTATAGTTTGCTATCTGGGGGATAGGCCAGTCTTTTGGGAATTTAATGTTTATAATCCTTAAAGCAATTTAAGCCAGAATGTTTAAACTCAGCATATATATATATTTTGAGATCTAACTGTATTGATTCATTAAAATCTAAATTGCTTGTTTAAATGTTTTATAAGGGTTCATCATATAAATGGACTAAATGTTAAGATTCATTGCTTTAAGGAAGGGCAATTACATTGCTCATTATCTGATTTAATGTTATACACCCTGTGAAATGTTTTGGCATTCACAGATTTTGTGAATGTCCCTCTTTCAGTACTTACTTATTATTTTGAATAGAAGTATTGCCATGAAAGTTTCTCCTAAGTTCTGAGGTACACTGAGACTGGGAAGCCTATAGAGAGATGAGAGGCTGAAAGAGATGAGGTCTGAGCCGAGACCTGCCCATGAGGCTGAGGCAAGCGATGTCCAGAGCTGCCAGGCCTGGAGGAAGCCCAGCCTGGCCCCGCGTATCGGCACTTGTGACTTAGTGAGTACGCGTGGGGTGAGAGGATGCAGTGCTGAGGCTGCGGGCATTAACCGCACTGCAAACGTCGACCCCCGGGCTTTGAGTTGGAGACTGGCAGAGAGCATTTTCACAGGTTGAGACAGTGTCTGTCAGTGGAGGACGTGCTGGCCCCCGAGCTGAGAGTTCAAGGGCAGAACTCCTGTCCTGGGGAATTTCGGGAATAAATGCTTAAACCCACGATGGTTGTTGCTTAGCTGCTCAGTCGTGTCTGACTCAGACCCCATGGACTGTATGTTGCCCGCCAGGCTCCTCTGTCCATGGAATTCTCCAGGTGAGAATACTGGAGCGGGTAGCCATTCCCTTCTCCAGGGGATCTTCCCCACCCCCTCATCTCCTGCTTGGCAAGCAGATTCTTTACCAACGAGGCACCAAGGAAGCCCTAGACCCACGGCCCAAGTTACAAAGATGTGGGTGAATGATGTCAGGGTAAACAATTCTGGACCTGGGATATGAGGATATAGTTTAGATCATCTGAAAAATCAAAATGAAGTGACTATGGTTCAGGCATCCAAAATGGAGCTGGTGAGCCCTGGGGATGTGGATTCAGGCACTTCCCTGCATCAGGAGAACTTGAACTTTCTGAACGGCACCAAACTCAAGGACATGGGTAGCCATTTGCAAAATGTTATCAGCTAGTCCCTTCAGAAACATGTAATCATTTCAACCCCAACCAAACCTTGCTTAACAAGTGCACTTTCTTCTTACAATTCCAATTCTAATACTTTATTTTTCTTTAATACTGCTGACCTTTTCTTTTCTCCCTTTATTTTGGCTGTGCAGAGTCTTAGTTGCCACGTGTAGAATCTTCATGGTGACACTTGGAGTCTTTAGCATGTGGGCTCAGTTACTCCGTGGCATGTGGGATCTTAGTTCCCCGACCAGGAATTGAACCCACGTCCCCTGCATCGCTAGGCAGATTCTTAACCACTGGACCCTCCAATCCAAACTCTTGGCAAACAACTTATATAACCTTGCTTTTTGTCTTTTTTCCCCATCTTGAAGTCCTGTGGCACACAATGCAAGTGTTTTCCAGGGTGTAGTCCTAACAAATCCCAAATTAAAGCACTGGTTTTTGTTTGTTTGTTTGTTTGTTTTTGCTTCAACAAGATCTCTGCGCTTGAAATTCTTGGTTAACAGCAAGCAAAGCCTTTGTTCTAAGAGATTAAGGCAGTAAGGGAAGGGCTCTGTTGCTGTAGGGAGAGTGTTCTGATCCTAACACCTGCAGGTGTCTCAAAGGGCAGGCATCCAGGAGGAGGGGAGTCAACGGGGCAACAAAGAACCAGGGGTGGGGGCTGGGTGGCATGAGGGGACAGCTTATCAGGGGACATTTTCCTTGTAGGTGGCTGGTCCTTGGGAAACGTGGTAAACTGGCTCAGTGAGGGTGGGTTAGAGGTCAGAGGCCTGGGAGCTGGAGAGACAACTTAGGAACTTTTTTCAGATTGGTCGGTGGGCATAAAGAATTCAGCTGATCGTTTAGAGGCAAAGAATGGGAACTGAGAAGTATGTGTTGAGACTTTTCATAGATAAACAAAGGGGGATCGCAGAGTCTTACCTTCGTCATCTGGAGAAGAATGGGGCTTTGTTTCTGAAACTTTTTATTTTCTATCGGAAGAAGGGGTCTTTGCAGAGAGCTCTTTCCTGGATCCTGGAGGGCAGGACATATCAGTCTTCCGCTCCCACTGTGACTGGCCTCCAAAGCTAGAGTAGAGGAGGCTGGGTCCTAGCAGCAGAGCGAAATGACATCCGGACCAAGAATCAGGTGGGGCCCAGCCTGGAGCAATGGACGAGGAACAGCGTGATGGGGTCAGACTGAGGGGCCCTGAAGCCCTCCTACAAAGCTGGGTCCATCACAGAGATTTCTGTAGACTAGTTCCTTTTGTTGATGTTCAACAAACTCTTAAAGCAGAAAGCGACAATATACATCTATGGAGAGAGCAAGAATGACTATATTACAAACACAGGAACCTCTCATTTCCCCAGTCTAATCCACTACTAAATTTTTGGGAAGCAGGAACCAACACTTCATTTTACGTTGAAAAAAGTATCATGTGTCTCGTGGTTCCTAGCCCAACAAAAATACCTGCCCCACCAGTTTCTCCGAATGTCACTAAAAGACATTTAAACTTTTAAATAAAACTACACTGAAGGTTTGTGCCAATTATAAAATAGTTTTAAAGCTATTTACTTAGTTTTTTGACATTTAATGCACCAATAGAGGCTCGCCTACAAAATACAATATAGATACAGATCATGTTTTCTTCCTACACTGAAGACACATACTACCTTGACACTTAAAGAGATTACAGTCACTAGGATACCATGGATGCAAACGGCACTCAAACAATCAGAAAGCAGAGAAACTAACACTAGGGTTCTTATACTAATGGGAGCGTTTGTTGTGTTGGACTTGAGCTTGAGGAAGAGGAGACAGAGGCTCTGGGGTCACAGATATTTGGGGGTGGAAGGAGCAAGACCGGAGGGGTAAACTGAAAGTTGTTTATACAGACTTTGAGGTGTAGACAGAGCCACGGGTGAACGGAATCCAGCCCAATTGTGACATGAGTGTAAGGCTCTTAGAGATGAGACACTGTGCTTGGAATTGCACTTTGAATGTGATACTAGCAGCCATGCTCTCTGCAGGAGCTACTTCCTTTGACTGATGTACTGAATTCTTTCATTGCCTTTTTTTTAGGTGGTGTTTAATTTTAACATTTATTTAAGAGCTTATCGGTCTTCTGCGGGTTACATTTTTTTCTTCTTCTCAAAGTGTTTATAAGTTTCTTTTGACCTTTGATGATCTCCAGTTTTATTAGAATGCACGTTGATACAGATTTTTTAAAGTGCATCCTGCAAGCACTGAATGCACGCTTCTGCCACATGCTCTGAACACGCGTGTGAACTGTCTGCTTACTTGAAATTCCTAAGCCGTCATCACTGCAGACGCTGCTGCTCACCCTGCAGCCAGTGCTCCCTCCTGGTGTGCTGGAGCGTCTTAATTTAACTTTAACCCTTTGAGGATCATTTTCACGTGTTCTATCTCTATATTTCTTAGTATTTAGGTTCCATATTTTGGTACTGTCTTTTAAATCGCTAATGATTTTCTGTTATCCAGTACTTATCTTGTGAAACTATATTTTTATACTTTCTAACTGGTCTTCAAAAATCTCTTTCTGCTTGTTTCACTTTCTAACTGGTCTTCAAAAATCTCTTTCTGCTTGTTTCATATCAGCCTTTTTGCTTTATCATTCTTATTTTGACTCTTAGACATCATTCCTTCTTTTTTTGAAGATTGTTCCATTATTTGTGTATTCTTTTGAGTGCCGGGGCTTCCCTGATAGCACAGTTGGTCAAGAATCCACCTGCAGTGTAGGAGACCTGGGTTTGATCCCTGGGTTGGGAAGATCCCCTGGAGAAGGGAAAGGCTGCCCACTCCCTATTCAGGCCTAGAGAATCCATGGGCTGTATAGTCCACGGGGTTGCAGAGTCCCACATAACTGAGTGACTTTCCCTTTCACTTTGAATGCTTGCTTCCTTTGGTCAAGTTTGTGAAGCTTGGATCTCCATGGATGTCTCTTCTTCATGTGCATTGGAACTTGCGAGTCTAAGTTTCATCTCAAGGAATGATCTGTGTGTGATGGGTCAGTGGTGTTTTTGGCATGTGCGTGCGCTATGCCCTGTGTCAGTGTATGCGTAGTTAGGGGTCTTGTGTGTGTGTGATGTGTTGCACGTGGGATGTGTGCTGTGGGTGTGGTATGTATTGTGTATGCACTGAGCGTGTGAATGTGGTGTGTGGGTTCTGGGTTGTGTTTTGTATATTGCGTGTTGTGTGGGGTGTTTCTGGTGTGTGGGTGTGGTGTGTATGGTGTGGGGCGTGCGTGTGTGTGTGCATGTTGTGTGTCTTATGTGCTGCATGTATCGTGTGGTATGTGTAGTCTGTATGGTGTATGTGGTGTGTCTGTGTGTGTGTGTGAATGGTGTGTGTGTGTGTGTATGGTGTCTGTATGTAGTGTATGGTGTGTGTGTGTGTGTATGTGTCTGTGTGTGTATGGTGTGTGATATGCATGGTGTGTGAATATGTGTGTGTGCGTATAGTGTCTGTGTGTATGGTGTGTATGTGTGCGTATGGTGTGTGTATGGTGTGTGTGTGTGTATGGTGTCTGTGTGTGTGTATGGTGTGGGATGTGCACGGTGTGTGTATGGTGTGTGTATATTGTGTGTGTATGGTGTGTGTGTGTATGGTGTGGGATGTGCATGGTGTGTGTGTCTGTGTGTGTGTATATGTGTGTGTGCATGGTGTCTGTGTGTGTGTGTGTATGGTGTGTGT
>NW_024070204.1:4458948-4476556 GCF_014754425.2 Oryx dammah
ATGGTGTGTGTCTGTGCTGTGTGGTGTGTGCCGTGTATGGTGTCTGTGTGTGTGTGTGTATATGTGTGTGTATGGTGTGTGTGTGTATGGTGTGTGTGTGTATATGTGTGTGTATGGTGTGTGTGTGTATATGTGTGTGTATGGTGTGTGTGTGTATGGTATGTGTGTGTATATGTGTGTTTATGGTGTGTGTGTGTATGGTGTGGGATGTGCACGGTGTGTGCATGGTGTGTGTCTGTGCTGTGTGGTGTGTGCCATGTATGGTGTCTGTGTGTGTGTGTGTATGGTGTCTGTGTGTGTGTGTATGGTGTGTGTGTGTATGGTGTGGGATGTGCACGGTTGTGCATGGTGTGTGTCTGTGCTGTGTGCTGTGTGCCGTGTGCGGTGTATGTGGTGCGTTGGGTAGAGTGTACGCGTGTAGGTGCTGTATCTGCTGTATGCGGTGTGTCTGTGTATGGCGTGTGAGTGCTGTGTCTGTTTCCTTCTCCTTGTTCACACAGATGCTGCTATTTCCTGCCTGCCCACCAGTGTCTGCGTCAGAACGGTCCTGCCCGAGGCCCCGTGCGTCCACCCCCAGCCCTGCAGGCCTGCCCCAGGAGAGCAGGCCTCTCTGTCCCTGCTCACCCAGGCCTCTCACCCACCGCCCTGCAGGAAGGCTCTCCCATCACCTGTGTTTGCCCCGTTCAACCCCTTCTATGCACCTAGTCGCTCAGTCATGTTTGACTCCAGGTGACCCTATTGGCTGTAGCCCACCAGGCTCCTCGGTCCATGGCATTCTCCAGGCAAGAACCCTGGAGTGGGTTGCTATTTCCTCCTCCAGGGATCTTCCCGACCCAGGGATTGAGCCTACATTCCCTGCATTTCAGGCAGATTCTTGACCCACTGAGCCATGCTCCGCAGAGATGCTCTCCTTATTTTATTTGATTTTTTTTGCTCTCCTTATTTTGAGTGACGTTATGCTCTTTTAATATGTGTGTAATGAACATTGCGCAGGAGAGAGTGCATTGGGGCAGGCACCCGAGGACTTGAAGAGTCTTCTGACCAGACGCTTCTTTCTGAGATCTTTGCACGATGTGCTTGGAGCCAGGTGGCCCCAGCTAACCTCCCTGAGGCTCTGTCCTGACATCGAACAGGAACGGCCCTTGGTGGTGTCTGCCAGATGACCAATTTTAGAAATTAAACCCACAGGGACAGTGCTGTAGAATCCTGCCAAGTGTAGGACTCCATCACAATTATATTGCTAATCTGATGGTTTTCTTTGTTTCGATGTTACTGACAACCAGGCTGATTCCCTTAGGCGAAGCACACCGACTGAAACCGCCCACCCAGGCCAGGCACCATAGTAACCATCTGCATGAGTTGTTGTACAACAGGAGGTCCTGGTAAGGAACATGGAACTAATAAGCCACCACCAACCAGAAGAGTTCAGGAAAGGTCAAAAGGAGACCCCACATGTCGGACCACCTCCCAGAATCCTTCTCTCTGGCGTCCATCTTGGCTGAACAAGGCGTGCACCACCAGGAAGGACTCTGAGTCAGAATGATTGGCTAAAAACAGCCCAGAAACTAATCCCATCATCATAAAACCCGAAACTGCAAGCCCACGTGGCAGAACAGTTCTCCTGGGTTCCCTTACCCTCCTGTTCTCGCCTTGGTGCCCTTTCCAATGAAATTTCTTGCTTTCTGAGCACATGTGTCTCCTCGGACAATTCATTTCCGAGTGTTAGACAAGAGCCTAGTTTTGGGCCCTGGCAGGGGTCCCCCCTTCATGCAACAAATCTGTCTCGGAGATTTGGAGCTCGGTTTGCAGTAAGCAGACAGGGTGAGGGTGTCTGATGAGTGTTCTGCCTCATTGGAAACAGAATTGCCTTAAAATTGAAGAGCGAGCTCTACTTCCCACCTGGACTTCCATCATCGGAAATTAAACCAAAGATCATGCCAGGAGTAAAATGCATATTTCCTCTTGAAATGAGCATTGTGGAAGCTCTCTGTCACTATGAAAAGACTGCTTACATTGCAGAATGGGTAAATGTTGGAAGACTGAAAGGGCTCAGATATTTACAGAAACAAGCATTTACCTCAGACATTAAAATGAGCATGAAATGTATGCATTTTCCCCTTAGTTTATAAACAGAGTGTTTCCCTGTTGCGATTTCCCCCTGCTATTAAAACGCTCATCTCTGTTACTCAAATGCTAGCAGGCAGGCCATTTGCAGTTTAAGTGACTCAGGTTTTACAGGATCCTGGCTTTTTCTTGTGTGGATGCCCTCATTGTCTTCTGAATTAGGTATAAAATAAGAACAAATGCTCTAACTTTTTGGTGACCCCGTGCACGGAGCTTGTTTACCTTCCACTTGTTTTCAGAACTTCAGTGAACATAGGATTAGAATATTTATTAGTTCTAGGGAATCCTGTGCTGTTTGAGGCATATAATGTGGGAAAACTCATGAACATCAAAATTCACATAAGTTGCCAGTTTTCTTCATGTTTTTAGGAAGAAAATAGTAGCAATATTTGACATAAGAACTGTTTTAAAGTAAATGACCATTGATTATTTCTGATAATATGGAGAATGCGTTTTTTTTTTTTTTCAAACAATTCCTGAACACAACAATATACTCCTACCTACAAGAAAATTACTTTGCCAGCAAAAGTCCATCTAGTTAAAGCTATGGTTTTTCCAGTAGTCATGTATGGATGTGAGAGTTGGACTATAAGGAAAGCTGGGCACCGAAGAATTGATGCTTTTGAACTCTGGTGTTGCAGAAGACTCTTGAGAGTCCCTTGGACTGCAAGGAGATCCAACCAGTCTATCTTAAAGGGAATCAGTCCTGAATATTCATTGGAAGGACTGATACTGAAGCTGAAACTCCAACACTTTGGTCACCTTATGCAAAGAACTGACTCATTGGAAAAGACCCTGATGCTAGGAAAGACTGAAGGCAGGAGGAGAAGGGGACAACAGAGGATGAGATGGTTGGATGGCATCACCAACTCAATGGACATGAGTTTGAGTAAACTCTGGGAGCTGGTGATGGACAAGGAGGCCTGGCGTGCTGCGGTCCATGGGGTTGCAAAGAGTCGGACACGACTAAGTGACTGAACTGAACTGAACAAGAAAATAAAATGCATTCATGCACCATGGGCCCTGTGGGCAGAGGTTTTGAGGCCAGGTATTAACGCATTTCATATTCTGCTCTGGCCATGGTTTCAGGCACCCAGGAGAGGAGCTGGGTGTGTGAGCTGGGAGGGAGAGATGCTTTCTGGAGGTGGAATCAAACGCATCTGGTCAGCAGACCTGGGCTACTGACATTCCAAGGGTGTGTGTGTGTGTGTGTGTGTGTGCACATGTGCACTCAGTTGTGTCTGACTCTCTATGACCCCACAGACTGTAGCCCATCAGGCTCCTCTGTCCATGGGATTCTCCAGGCGAGAATCCTGAAGTGGGTTGCTGTTTCCCTCTCCAGAGGATCTTCCCGACCCAGAGATTAATCCTGCTTCTCTTGCATTGCAGGTGGATTCTTTACCACAGCGTACATATAATTTTGTTTTACTGGAGTGGAGAGACAATGTAACACCCTAGGCCACCTTCAGTATTAAATTTCATCTTTGTTGATGATTGTCTTTGATCATTTTCCTAATGGTTGGATCCCTCCTTTCTCCTAACAATTAAAGGCAAGTCGTGTTTGCAAAAACACATGCCTTACTTGGCTAATTATTGAGATTGGCTTGGATTTGTTATTATCAGTCATGTTTGTTCATGATGAAAGCTGTTAACATATTAGAGATAGAAAACATCTCAACATAATGCAAGCCACATATGGCAAGAGGACAGATAGTTCATACTTAATGATGAAAGTTTGAAAGATTTTCCTCTGTGATGAAGAACAGACATGGGTGCCCAGTCTCACCCCTTGTATTCAACACAGTCCTGGAAGCCCTAGATAGAGTAACTAGGCAAAAAGGAAGTTAAAGACCACCCAAGTAAGAAAACAAGAAGTACCGGGGTCCAGCCCCAGTGGATCCAGGGAATTCGAAGGGTGGACGGAGTTGGCAAGGAAAGACTTATTTATTGATTGATATAAGATTAGACTAAGAAACAATAGTGTAGTAGGAAGATTAAGTGGAGGAAGAGGGCTGAATAGCTTGGATTACGCGGAAGACCAATAAAATTCCAGACAAGGAATTTGCACCATCTACGTTGGGCCACCGGCCCTCGCTTGAATATCTAAGGGTGCCTCATCTTAGGCTCCCTTTCGCGCGGGTCTTAACAGCCAGGGCAAGTAAGTAGACTTGGCGAGCCTCCGCGCCCCAGATGGAAATTCAGCCTGAAATTAAAGTAAAGAGGAGGGAAAAAGAGAGAGAGACACGGGGGAAACCAGTCCAGTGACTGGCTCCTGCTCCTATTGTTTAGAAGGCCTTATATACCTTTTAGATTGTACATAGAGATCAATGGGTAATACAAAATTATGCAGTGTTAGCAGCCCAGACTCTTATCAAAACCAGGCTTTTCTCTCTGCATACCTAATTGTATACACAAGTCAGGTGATTTACATGATCATCTGGCCAAAAGGGGCCAATTAACATTTTACAGCCTTTTTTCTGATAAGGGTTTGTCAACCAGAAGACTTATTTGTGTGATCTTCTCAAAGTTTGGTGCCACTCTCAGAAAGTACTAAATAAAGTTACATTCTTACATAGCAAGGACACAAGAGGAGTGCAAAGAGAAGTAATTAACTCAAAAGTCTAGTGTTGCTAACATCAGAACTACTATATATCTTTTCCATATCCCGTTTACATTGATTAACATCCTCCCAGGTGCCTAAAAGATAAAGAATATGGAGGCCTGGTGGCAATCATTGAGTCAACAGTGAAATCCCATCACCAATATAATTTTTTAACTCTTTAGAAAAGGCTCTGTATCTTTAAGATGCTTTTAAGCTTTGTGCCTCTCGCGGTTGGGGGCTGCAAGCAATTCACAAGCTGTAAGAGGTCCAGGGAACCTGTTAGGTAAGCTAGAGAGCAATCAGAGAGGGTTAACTGAAACATCCCTTTCAAATGCAGAAGACTAAAGCCCTGAGTTGACTTTTTTCCAGAGAATATCAGAAAAGTGGAAAAGCAGGCAGATTCTTATTTTGGGGGGGTGGATGCTCAGGAAATTCCAGGGGGAAAACCTGAGGTCTGATTAGCCTTGCCATCAGAGCTCTTGCCGCATGACCTTGTCACGGGTGGAATTCCTCACGCTGGCTCCCGACAAAGAAGTAAAATTATTACTGCAGATTAAATGAATTTATATAAATGAAACACTGAAGAACCCAGTCTTGGAAGTAATAAACCAATACAGTAAAGTTGCAGGAGGCAAAACCAACAGACAAAAATTGGCTGTTTCTCTACAGTAACAACAAGCTATCTGAAAAAAAGAGGAGAAACCCCCATTGACAATAGTGTCAAAAATATTAAAACAGATGGAAATAAATTTTTACAAAAGAGATGAAAACTTTAAGACATTAGAAACTATAAGACACTGATGTAAGAAATAGAAGACAAATAAATAGGAAGATATTCCACATTCATGAATGGGAAGAATTAATGCTATTAAAATGTCTATAAGCCATCTATGGATTCAATGTAATCCTTATCAAAATGCTAAGGACATTTTTCATAGAAAATAAAACAAACATGAATCAGACTGTTGTTCCAACCCAGAGGAAAGAAATCCTGAGAAAGATGAGCAATGCTGGAAGTATTATGCTTCCTGATTTCAAACAGTACTGTGAAGCTATCCTAGGTGGTGCAGTGGTAAAGAATCTGCCTACGGAGGCAGAAGATGCAAGAGACGAGCGTTCAAGAGTGGAGAAAACCCCCTGGAGAAGGAGGTGGCTACCCACTGCAGTATTCTTGCCTGGAAAATCACATGGACAGAGGAGCCTGGTGGGCTACGCTCCAGGGGGTCGCAAATACGACTGACCGACCGAGCGCGTACACAGGTAAGAATCAGCCGTATGGTGCTGGCACAGAAACAGATGCATGGACCAATAGGAGAGAATTAAGATCCTCAGAAACAAACCCACTCAGATAAGGCCAACTGATATCTGACGTCAGAGCCACGAATACTCAGTTGGGAAAGGACAATCTATTCAATAAATGATGCTGACAAAACTGGATATCCACATGTTAAAGACAGAAATTAGAGCAGTATCTTACACTCCTCACGATAATTTACTTGAAATCTTAATTTAAGGTCTGAATTCTTAAAACTCCTAGATAAAAACTCAGGCAGAAAGCTCCTGGACACTGGTCTCGGCAATGATTTTTTAAATATGATTCTAAAGAAAAACAACAACAAAAATATAGACAAGTGGGACTATATCAAACTAAAAAGGCACAATCAGCAAAAGACACAGGAGACACAATCAGCAAAAGTAGCAACCTCTGGGTGGGAGAAAATATTTGCAAGACAGTTATAAGATTAGTGGTTAATATGCAAAATATATAAGAAACTCACACAATAGCAAAAAGGCAAATGATAGAAATGGACAAAGGACCTGAGTAGATTTTTTTCCAAAGAGGGCAGACAGTACAGTTCAGTTCAGTTCAGTTCAGTTCAGTCGCTCAGTCATGTCGGACTCTTTGCGACCCCACGAATCGCAGCATGCCAGGCCTCCCTGTCCATCACCAACTCCTGGAGTTCACTCAGACTTACGTCCATCGAGTCAGTGATGCCATCCAGCCATCTCATCCTCGGTCGTCCCCTTCTCCTCCTGCCCCCAATCCCTGGACAACAAATACATCGAATATACTGAACACTAATGACCAACAGGGAGATGTAAAGCAAAACCACACGATATCACCTCAGACCTGTTAGCGAGGCCGTTAGGACAAGAGCAACAAGAACTGATGAGCGAGCATTTCTGCACTGTTGGTGGGAATGTGAGTCAGTGCAGTCACTATGGGAAAGAGATGGGGTTCTTAAAAACTTGAAAGTAAAACTTCCAGATAATCTAATAATCCCACTCCTAGGTATACGAAATTGCTAGCTTTAAGAGATACCTCCACCCCAATGTACATTGCAGCATTATTCCAAAATCAAAGCATAGAAACAACCTAAGTGTCCATTGACATATGAATGGATAAAAGAAGTGTAGCTATAATATTAGTGCAATGGAATATTGTTGGTGCTTAGTTGTGAGTTGTGTCCAACCCTTTTGTGACCCCCATGGGTTATAGCCAGTCAGGCTTCTCTGTCTGTGGGGTTTTCTAGGCGAGTATACTGGAGTGTGCTACCGTTTTCTTCTCCAGGGGTTCTTCCCAACCCAGGGATCCAACCTGCATCTCCTGTACTGGCGGGCTGGGTTTTTACCACTCAGCCACCAGGGAAACACAATGGAGTATTACTCAGCCATAAAAAGAAAGCAATCTTGTCATTTGTGACAACATGAATGCACATTCAGGGCTTTATGCTAAGTGAAGTAAGTCAGACAAAGACAAATACAGCATGATGTCACACATGGAATCTGAAAAAGCTGAACAGAGAGTGGTTTGGTGGTTGCCAGGGGCTTAGGTGGAAACCGAAAGAAGTTAGTCGAAGGGTACAAACTTCCAATTATAAGCTAAGTTCTAGGAATCTAATGTACAGCATGGTGACTATAGTTATCCATTTTTTTATACCTGAAAGTAGCTAGGAGAGTAGATCTTAAATGTTCTTAAACCAAAAGAGAAAGGTTATTATTATGTTGGGTGAAATAATTAACCTTGTTGTATAGGATGTGTTCACTGACTTTACTGTGATGATCATTTCACTATATATACATATATATATATACATATATATATATAAATGATACATATCAATATATAATACATATTATATAATATATATTAAATATATATAGATATATAAAATATATAAATATATATATATGCATCAAATTGTCACATAATCGAGCTTAAACTTACATGATGATAAATGTCAATTATATCCATAAAGCTGGGGGGAAGGGGTATTTTGATCATGTAAGGATGGCTCTCTCCATGTAAGGATGGGCTTTCCCAAGTGAGGACAGTGCTCTTGTCTTTCCCAAATTAGGCTCTTTTGTCAGACTCAGAATCTTTGATTTGAATATTAGGGTCCCATTTGGAGCCTGGTTCCTTAAACTATGGCTTATTCTCCTCTAGAAAGAGTGTGCTAGGTGTCTTTCGGGTTTCGAGTAAGCTCAGGAGAGCTCCGGGCTTCTGACATTGTGGACTTGGGTTTTGTATTACCGTGTGGAGGTCATCAAAATGCTGCATTCAGCTGACATCTGTAAGGAGTAACCCAGGCGTTAACCACACGGAGTCATAAGCGCCTCTCATTTCCACCGCAAACATGGTGCTCCCCTTGATAAGAGCCAAGCTTGGCATATCAGAAAGAGTACCCTAAGTGCAGCTGCAAGGATGCGTCTCAGCACCATCTCTCACGATCTTTCCACACAGGACCCAAACGGACCTGAGATGACCATTTCGTGAAGTTTGCTCTGTTCAGCTTGGTTAGCAGTCACTGCACTGGCTTGCGCATCTCTCCTTGTGGTGTAGGATCCCACATGGGCTTCGTGTGACAGAAAGGTCCCTTCGTGACCGATGCTGCCACCTAAATGTAGACAGTGCCCCGAAGGAGCAGGCTGTGGTCGTGTCAGTACCGACAGCTTACTTCTGCCCCAACTGTTCTTCAGTTACACCCCTCAAATGGCACAACTTACCACCCTGATCCTCAGTCTGCAAATGTGTTCTGTTCAGAAGTGCAAAGAGCAACTCTTCTCACTCAAGTGGGAAAGCATGAAGGGTATCATCAGCAGATCAGCCATGTCGTTACCTTCAGCTTGCCATAGGTTGTTCTCTAAAATAGCTTGGGAAAACTGTTTAAAAGAGTGAAAGCCTTTTAGATTGCTTTCATGGTTAGCATCCTTACCTCCAACTTCTATTCTGCAATATCCATGCTTCTATCAGCTTATATGTTTACAAATAAGTTGAATTGAAAACAGAAAAAACTCTAAACCTTTGGACCATGAGTTCTTCCCAGATGGTGCAGTGGTAAGGAATCCACCTGCCAATGCAGGAGACGCAAGAAATGCGGGCTCAATCCCTGGGTCAGGAAGATCCCCTGGAGAAAGAAATGGCAACCCACTCCAGTATTCTTGCCTGGAGAATCCCATGGACAGAGGAGCCTGAGGGCCTACGGTCCATGGAGTCGCAGAGCCAGACACAGCTGAGCACACGCTCACATTTGGACCATGGAATTTAGGGCAAGTCCCATCTTCTCTTTATGCCTTGAGTCCCCAACTTCTAAAATGATGTTCTAACAGTTCCGGCTTCCTACAGCTGCTGTGAGAGTCAGTGAACCACTGCCCACTGGCTGGTTTAAGAGAAAACCCCAGTTGCTTTAAAGAAAATGTACATTCAGATGATAAGTTTCTTTACTAAACACTTTTGGTTGTAAATGACTAAAGCTTGCCTTCAGAGCTGTTCTTTTGTGAATAATTTTTATCTTCATTCATTTAGGTTACAAAAACCCATTACAGTCTGTTCTATCTATGAAACAGCTATCCTTAGCAGTAGGATTTTGAGGCATCAGGAGTCTTGTCTTTTTCCATTTCACTTGCTTCCAACTTAAAATCGTAAAAATTCAAAAAAATATGCACACACATATATACATATGTATAGATGCACACGTAAGCTGAATATAGACCATACATCATATGGATGTGTATACCCTTCCTCATCTTGCTCTGTCTCTATATATACATGCTCAAAATGCATATATAGGAAAATCCTGTGGGTTACGTGTTCAATGATCCCAAGACCAAAATAATAAAACAAAACCTAAGAAAACACCAAGAAAGCAAAATTCCCCAGCTGTTATTTCCCAGTGGAGGTCTCGGCTAGCTTCCCAGTGAAATGATCTTGGAGTCTTGAAAACTAAATAACACCTTCTCCCTACTCGTGACTCCATTATGGAAAGTTCTGAAATCAACTATGAACCAACTCCCGATTTTATAAATCAAAGCTTTTAAAAAGTACTGCTTAGTTGAAGCCTTGAAAATTCTAGTATGTTTTAAACATTCTAGTGGAATGCCTAAAGCACAAGAATAATATCTGAAAAGCACACAGTCCGTTTAGTGTGAGATCAGGGAAGTGGGCTTTGAGTTCTGGCTCTGCCCTCTACAGGGGGGACCCCAGCAGGGGTGGAGGTGGAGGAGGAGGTCCCTCCGGATTCACCGCAGGCTGCTCCCAGCCAGTGACTGAGCATGGTGGGAGAGCAAGAAGGGCCCACTCTTGTCCGTATGGGACTCCCCCTCCATTACACCTGCACATCACGTTGGTAGCACCTTGTCACAATATACTGAATCAGGTGTGTGCGCGCATGCGTGCGCGTGTGTGTGTGTGCGTGTGTGTGTGTGTGACACTGGCCTTTCACAGGGTTCATTTTTGCAATATGCTCCCATCTAAAAGCCTTCTCGTACAGGTAAGCCTTACTTTCAGAAAACTGTGTAGAAATAAGCCATTCGAAGCGAGTGATTATTTACATGAGAGTGGGGCTTTACCGTGGTGCATCTAGAAGTCTCCTTTGTATTGGAGTGTAATTGCTTTACAATGCAGCATTTGTTTCTGCTCTCTCCCCCTGTCCCAGCCCTCTAGGTCAGCACACAGCACTGAGCTGAGCTCCCTCTGCTACACAGCAGCTTCCCACTAGCCATCTGTTTTACACGTGGTGCCCTTGTAAGGAGGCTAGATATCTAAGGAGTCTCCTCGTCCCCTGCAGAAAGGTAGCTACACCTTTGAGTACAGGTGAGACACATGACTTGCTTTTTAATAGCAACATATGCAAAAGTCTTCTCTGGGATTATACTGTATTATCTGAAGCGGTCTAAGCAGACTGGCTCTAGAGAAGCCTTTGCTGGTTGAGGAAGTAACTGGCCAAAGAGCTGAGAGAGGGCAGCCCCAGCTGAGAGCTACAAGGAGTGCTTTCTGCTCACACCCTGGGGGTGCTTGGAAGTGGGTCCTTCCCAGTGTCTCCAAGTGAGAACTCACTTCTGGCCAACACTTCGCAGGCTTGTGGCTATACTCAGAGGACCCAGTCCATCAGCTGCGTCCTCCTCATTCCTGACCCACAGACCCTGTGGGATAGTACAGTGTGGTTGAATTAATACAGTATTGTGCTCTTAAAAACAGGTACAGATGATAAATCTCATATTAAATGCTTTACCAAAAAAAAAAAGAAACCACACACAAAAAGAACACAAGAACGTGCTTTGGAGATGGTGGGTTCCACGGGTGTTGTGCTACCATCATTGCTGTTGTTCAGTTGTAAGTCATGTCTGAGTCTTTGTGACCCGTGGACTGCAGCACGCCAGGCTTCCCTGTCCTTCACTAACTCCCAGAGTTCGCTCAGACTCATGTGCATTGAGTCAGTGACGCCATCCAACCATCTCACTCTCTGTCGCCCCCTTCTCCAAACCTCGATCATGGGTGCATGCATATCTCCAAACTGACAAAGATGTGTATATTAAATCTGTATCTTTTTGTATATCAATTAAAGCTTAATCTAAAAAACTAAATATATATATATGGGGTCCTAGACTGTTGCGGTTGCAGAA
Source organism: Oryx dammah (assembly GCF_014754425.2). NCBI lineage: Eukaryota > Metazoa > Chordata > Mammalia > Artiodactyla > Bovidae > Oryx > Oryx dammah. Next base: position 4,470,578 of record NW_024070204.1, read on the forward strand.
CTTTTTTTACATAGAAACAGATAACTGATCTGTATACACAGATGAAGTCTCAGCTGTTACTCAGGCATATCTGTTACGCTTCGGTAGAGATTCATATAAAATAAGAGTTGGGCCCTTTTCAAATGTGCTGAAATGAACAAATCCTTTTGAAAATGACTCATGGGACCCAGTCGTTTTGCCATCATGCCTGCAACCAGCTTTCTTGTTCTTTACACAGAACAAGGAAAGGAAACCAGGGACATGCTCAGAGGGGCTGGAGTCAAGGGGCTCCAGTCAAGTCATGTGGGGGCAGTTACCCTGGATCTAGCTGAGATTCTAAACACAGAGACTGAGGGATCTCAAGGCACTTTTTTCCTATATGGATTTTTCTGTACAAAGTTGTAATTCATATAATTTATAGTCTTTATAGTTTTATAGTATAGTTTGGGAAAAATAAGCTCTATGATAATAAAGCCTGAAAATACAGTCAAAGCTATGATTTTTCCAGGGGTCATGTACGGATGTGAGAGTTAGAGCATAAAGAAGTCTGAGTGTTGAATAATTGATGCTTTTGAATTGTGGTGTTGGAGAAGACTCTTGAGAGTCCCTTGGATAGCAAAGAGATCCATTCTAAAGGAAATCAGTCCTGAATATTCATTGGAAGGACTGATGTTGAAGCTGAAGCTCCAATACTCTGGCCACCTGATACGAAGAATCGACTCATTTGAAAAGCCCCTGATGCTGGGAAAGATTGAAGGCAGGAGGAGAAGGGGGCGACAGAGGATGAGATGGTTGGATGGCATCACTGGCTAAATGGATATGAGTTTGAGCAAACTCTGGGAGATGGTGATGGACAGGGAGGCCTGGCAGGCTGCAGTCCAGAGGGTCACAGAGAGACAGACGCAACTGAGTGACTGAACAGCAACAGTCTCACTAGATATTTGCAAAAAACCCATGAGGGAGCAAAGCCAAGCCACTCATACTTTGCTCAGCAGAATGAAGCTGGGGTGTGGAGGGTGGGGCCAGCCCCCCCAAGGTCACAGGGCCGGTGACTGGGGGAGGCTGGCTGGGGATGGGGGAGGAATCCGTCCCCACCCCCCTGCCCCAGGGCTCTTTCTTCTCAGTGAAGAGAAGAAGCTGCAGCTCTGACTTCACATTTCAATCAGACCTGGAAGCTGGCTTCATCTCTCGTTTGTAAAAAAAAAAAAAAAAAAAAAAGAATAGTGAATGCCAAGAGTATTCCTACATTATGTACTTATGTTTATTCTCTTATTATAAAGCACCTCCAGCTCACTGACAAAGGGCACAGCGTTAATTTAAAATTAATAGATAGCACCATGGAAATTGGAAGTCTGGGTTATAGCCTCTGTGATTAATTGTTCTAGTCATGACTAGAATAAAAGTACACACTATTATAGTAGCTGTGTACATTGCATCCCGTTACTATTAGCTGTGCGCCACTAATAACACTCCTCCTAGATGACTAAGGCAGCCCGTTTTTATTAGTTTCACCCCTCAGAGCTTTGGGAATTCCAGGACAGCACTGTGGAGGCTGAATCTGCAGGTTCAGCACCTGGGCCAGGGGATGGCTGGAACCCCTGTGTCCAGGTGCTTCTTTGCTTGGCTCTTATCAAACCTGAGCTACTCTGAGAAATGGAAGTGATGTATATCCCCACACTTAAGGTGAACTTTTACCAGTAGACACTGAATTAGATTACTAGCACAAACTATAGAGACTGGCTGAACTTACTATATGAAGTCATAAAGCTGCAACATAGGGATCAACTAAACAATTGTTATTTTTCTCTTGTGCTCCAGCCTCTGTCTATGAAAGTACTGAGATAAGACCTTTTTCCCATCAGTTTCACAAGCTGGAATCAAGATTGCCTGGAAAAATATAAATAACCTTAGATACGATGGTGACACCACGCTAATGGTAGAAAGTGAAGAGGAACTAAAGAGCCTCTGGATAAGAGTGAAAGAAGAGAGTGAAAAAGCTGACTTAAAACTCAACATTCAAAAACTAAGATCATGGCATCTGGTCTCATCACTTCATGGCAAGTAGATGGGGAAAACGTAGAAGCAGTGGCAGCTTTTATTTTCTTGGATTCCAAAATCACTGTGAACAGTGAGTGCAGCTATGAAATTAAAAGACACTTGCTCCTTGGAAGAAAAGCTATGATCAGCCTAGACAGCATATTCAAAAGCAGAGATATCACTTTGCCAACAAAGGTCCATCTAGTCAAAGCTATGGTTTTTCCAGTGGTCATGTATGGATGTGAGAGTTGGACCATAAGGAAAGCTGAGTGCCAAAGATTTGATGCTTTTGAACTGTGGTGTTGGAGAAGACTTAGAGAGTCCCTTGGACTGCAAGGAGATCAAACTAGTCAATCCTAAAGGAGATCAGTCCTGGCTGTTCATTGAAAGGACTGATGCTGAAGCTGAAGCTCCAATATTTTGGGCACGTGATGCTAAGAGCCAACTCACTGGAAAAGAACCTGATGCTGGGCAAGATTGAAGGTGGGAGGAGAAGGGGATGACAGAGGATGGGATGGCTAGATGGCATCATTGACTTGATGGACGTGAATTTGAGCAAACTCTGGGAGATACAGAAGGACAGGGAAGCCTGGTGTGCTGCAGCCCATGGGGCTCACAAAGAGTGAGGCATGATTTAGCCACTGTAAAACAACAACCTATTACTTTGAGTCTAGAGAGGGGGACACGCATCCAGAGACATGTGTTGGTTGGTCATCGTTTTCATCAGTTGTAAAACTAGCAGGGCCTCTAAGCAGATGGGCCCCTTTTACTAAACCAACTGATGAGCATTATAGCTGACCCACTCCAGCATTCTTGGGCTCCCCTGGTGGTTCAGATGGTAAAGAATCTGCCTGCAATGTGGGAGAGCTGGGTTCAATCCCTGTGTCAGAAGATCCCCTGAAGGACTGCATGGCAACCCACTCCATATTCTCGCTGGGAGAATTCCCATGGACAGAGGAGCTTGATGGTCTACAGTCCGTGGGGTCACAGAGTCAGACATGACTGAGCAACTAAGCACAGTCACTCAACACTGACAAGGTTCGAAACCTTTACCTTTTCTTACCTGTCCTTGGGCTCCCAGGTTTTGAGACACTTCCCCATGACGGAGCCAGATGCTCCCAACTGTCTGCTTTAGCCTGAACATTGCCGGAGTCCCCCAGCTTGTTGCGTTCTTACTGTCTTCATGCTCCCAACACCACATTGCCAGAAATTCTGTTGGGGATCAGGAATATCAGGGTGAACAAAACAGCAACTCCTGGTTCACCACCAGGGATGTTCCAGGCGGAGGGGTGCTAGGTGCAAATGCCCTGAGGCAGGAAGGATTGGACTGAGTTGCCAAGGAGACCTGCACGTCGAGGGGCACGAAGCAGCTGAGAGGCTGGAAATAGAGACGCCCGCACGGCGGGGTCTTCAGGCCAGGGCAGGGCTGGAACGACTGGACACGTGTGCAGCTCGCCGAAGAACAGGAGTGGGAGATGATGCCAAGAGTGGCTGCTGGGAGACCAGGTAACTTGTTAGGTAGGGCGTAGGGCGAGATGGGCTCAAGGCTGAAGCTGAGACGGTGCAGGAGGAGGGAAGGCAAGGATGGGCGTGGCCAGGACTTCCGACTCCCACCGGTGTTTATGCCTGGACGCATTTTCTCTGGTTCAGATAGAAATGTTGTCTGTTCTTCCCATAATGGTTTCCATGGCAACACGCTGGCCTTTCCCTTCCATATCAGCAATAAATACCTGAGGACCTTGGGCTGGGTCCCCAGGGGGTTAAAATGAGGAACTGTGCAATTAATGTGCACCCCATCCTCCTGAGAGTCAGCGCAGACTTGTGAAAGCTTGGTAAACTAACAGCCCATCGGAAAGCCCGAGTTTTCTGTCTGCCCTGCCTGACCTCCGAGTATGCGTGTCATCACGCTCGAGATCTGTTTTTAAACATTTAGTTTCTTCCTCCTGCTAGTTTGCTGCTGTTGTTCAGTCGCTCAGTCATGTCTGACTCTTTGCGACCCCATGGACGGAGGCAAGCCAGGCTTCCGTGTACTCCACCACCTCCCAGAATTTGTTCAAATTCATGGCCACTGTGTTGGTGACGCCATCTAAGCGTCTCATCCTCTGCCACCCTCTTTTCCCGCTCTGAATCTTTCCCAGCATCAGGGTCTTTTTTCCAGTGAGTCGCTCTTTGTATCAGGTGGCCAAAGCATTGCAGATTCAGCATCAGTCCTTCCAATGAATATTCAGAGCTGATTTCCAAGTTTAATACTAAGGAAGCAGGAGTGCTAAGCTCTTTCTTTAGGAGGAAGTGGTGAAGGGTGGCCCCATCCAGGTTTTAGCCAGGCTCCCAAAGCTGAATATGCAGCTCACTGATACTCAGGGTTTTGTCTTCCATCTCATGGAATCTTTGAATTGTTGAGGACCCACGCTTTTATTTTAGTCTAATGCCTATTTCGTAATGGTGTTGCAGAGAGCAGCCGCATTTTGTGTGCTGTTTTAACTCTTCTCAATTACCGATCTCTCCGAGCATGTTGTGCTGTAAGTCATGAGCTGTTTAGATGCGCTTTAGAGAAAGAGAACGTGAGTGTGCACAGAAGCCTGGAGAGGCCTGATATCTGCAGGACCAGCTGGCAGGCAGGGAGGGAACTCAGGGAGAAGTGTGGCAGCTGGGATCTCGGGCAGGAGCCTTCATTGGACTGGGTGGCTCACTGGAAGTGGGGATGGGGAGGAGGCGGAGGTCAGGATCACCCCCAGGCAGAGATCGGGGAGGCCGGATAAGGGTCATTAAAGGAGGAAGGTGCAGCAGACACCATCAGGGAGGTTGGTTTAGCTGCGGTGTGTGAGCATGCCCTGGAGATGGAGATGTCAGATGGGGACTTCCAGGAGCAGAGCTGCCCCGGGACCCGCTGGGGAGAAGTCAGTCCACTACGATCCATCTCCCAGCACAGACACGCCCCCCAGGGGAGGGGCCAGAGAAAAGGCATGAGGACAGAACCCTGGGGAAAGGCTCCTCTTGGGGCTGAGCGCTGCTGGAGTTTGGCCTCTGTTCACAGGAGCCGAAGAGAAACATGGAGACGGAGGTTTGGGCGAAGAAGAAAAAGAATTAGCTTTACTGCTTTGACATGCAAAGGGAAGTCACAGCAGGCTAATCCCCTCAGAACTCCGTGTCCTGACCTAGAGAGGGTAGTGAGGAGTGTTTAAGGAGCAGGGCGCGATCAGCTCAGGGAAGTTCTTCTGCTCGGTTGGTGGTGAAGTAATCCGGAGTCAGCATCGTCAACCTCCTGGTTCCAACCCATCCGGGCTCTGCGTGCTTGTGGGCTACACACTGTTAACTGCTCCCACCTGGTGGGGTTGCAGGGTCCCCCACAAAGCCCCAAGGACACGGCTTAGAATATTATCTCTAGTCCTCGAGGAAGAACTAGATAAAGATCTTTGACTCGGTTTAATGGCTAAAGTATCATCTTGTCTTGCCTAACTGTTTGCCTTTCTGCATTCTCTCACTCCTCTGATTACATTTATTTGGAATAAAGTTTTTTCTACGACAAAAGTCAGGCAGAGGACATGGGTGAGGGTCTGTCTGGGTAGACCCCTTGGGTCCTGCTGGGTTTCAAGAGCCGAGGTAGATGAGGGGGCTGGTCCAGAGCGACCTGCAGGTTGGGGAGAGCAGGAGAGAGTTGGGCACGGTGAGGGATTTGTCCTGAAACCTGCTTCCCCAGCTTCTTCATCCAGCCGCGAACCGGAGGCTGACCCGGATCGACTGCATTCACAGGCTTCTCTGCGTTTAGGTCTAGGTGCAGTCTGGCCGACGGGCAAGACTGGGTGGCCAGTGGTGGGCTTGCTCCCCTGGAGATGCCAGTGCCCAGGAACTGGAGTCTACGCGTGAACTTCACGTGGTCCCTTCCTTGAATGTTTATTGGTTGTGCTGCATTGAAAGCAATACATTTCCTAGCTTGGACCTTGAGTGAGGCAGGGTTCCTAGTGC
>NW_024070204.1:4476566-4600928 GCF_014754425.2 Oryx dammah
ACCTTGAGTGAGGCAGGGTTCCTAGTGTGCACCAGGTCAGGGAGATCCCAGGTTGCACTCAGCACTCAGGCCTCTTGGTGGTGCTGGGGTGGGGAAGGGCTGCCTCAGTGAAGGTGAGTGGGGACGAGATCACGTGAGCATCTCTGAAGGGGCGGCTGTGTTCAAGGGTCGTCTCTGCAGATGCCTTGCCAGCCCTCCTGTTCTAGGAATGGTTCCTCCCAGAAGGAAAGTGGCTGCCTTCACCGTTAGTTTACAATCGCAGCCCTTGACTCACTGTGGTCGTTGCGTTTAAGGATCTTTCTTTAATAGGGGCTGTCTTGTATTTCTTGAACCGTCATCAATCATTCTTTATACACAAAGGGAACAAACAGAGGTAGGTGATTTCCAGCACGTTGTGCCGGGACTTTACCTTTCTGGGCCATGTCTAGAGGGACTCGAGGCTCTTAGGCACAAGTCTGGTTCTAACAAAGACTCAAGACCTACCAGGCATCCCTTTCATCTCTCCGTCAATCCAGGGGAAAGAGACACAGAGACAGGTGAGACAGTAAAGCGGGGTGCCTGGTCGAGGGAGCCCCAGTTAACCTCTAACAAGCAGACAGAGACTGTGATCTCTTGGTAAGGGGGCCGGTGGATGTGGCATCATTGTGCCAGCGTTTCCATGACGCTCGATGTTACCACACGTCTCAGGATTCCCAGTCTTGGGCAGCATTCATTCTCAGCCCCGAAAGGAATTTCCTTCCCAGCATGTCTGACCTTCCCACCTCACAAATATTCATTATGTTCTGGCCCAAGATGACTGGAGCACAGGAAATAACTGATTCACATAAAGAATAATGTTTTTCTACCAAAAGAAATTCTTTTTAATAGCTGGACTTTTTTAATGGAGCCATGCGGATTGGAGGAATAAAAATTTTCTTCAGAAAGCAATAAACACCAAAAGGTGAGGGTTTATCTCACTTCTCCAAGTATTATTGCTCAGTCTCTATTCCATGCCTAATACAATGGTCTTCCTCTGCTCTTAGACTTTCCAGACCCCTGAGGGGCAGGCAGAAAGGTCCACTCCACATGTCGCAGTGATGGCCTTGAAGGGAGACAAAGGACATCGAGGACATTCTTCAAAGTTCCCCTCATTCAGATAAGAAGGGACACAGGGGTGATTTTAATCAACTGTGCTATCTTTCAAAATTGTTGCAAAATTTTACCATTTTCCCTTAAAATTTCAGGCTTTGCCTTTTGAAACTTTGATGATCCTAGAATCACATTCAGCAGAGAGGAAAATCCAAAGATTATCTGTAAGCCTACCTCTCAAGTTTTATTTTAAAATGATGAAATCTATTACAAGCTAGCACCCAAGGGGAGTGGTGGCATGAAGCCAAAGTCAGTGGCCAACATCTGCTGTGTCTAGAGAGACTCTAGGCTGGGACCCAAGCAACCCTTGCTCCTGACTTCGCTGCCTCTCCTCAACCTCTGCTTTCTCCCCCACCTCCATGAAGGAATAGAGACAGAAATACAGGCCTTTTAGGTCTCTTCCAGCCCTGACAGTCCTTGCCTTCATGAATTTTCTCTCCTGCGCTCCTCTATAAATTAATAATGAGGAAAATAGGTCAAGGTGACGTCAGTCTTTTTTTATTTTCAAGCAACAAAAAATAGAGGAAGCCATCAAGCTGCTTGGGTTGGTTGCTCCCCCAATGCTTGAATTCTGATTTCTATTTTGCCCCGAGCTCCTTGCTTAGCCAGTAATTTTTATCAATGGGCAAACTTCCAGAAAGAAACAAAAGCATGGGGATGTCTAAATTACGTCCTGGGTTTGGTGCATCCATTGCTATCTACGGCTCAAAGAGGGGTCCCCCGACGTGAGCAGGACTCTCTCCTTGAGGAATGCCTTCTGGCTCCCCCGAGCTGAGACGAGGGGGCGGAACGCTGGTCTCTCCTCCGCACACAGGAGGTGGGGGACACACGAAGGAGAAAGGGGGAAGAGGGCCTCCGGAGCTAAAGTTAGAGACGGCAAGACTGATCCGTTCCTATCGCCTGTTTTTTTTTAATCCCAGGGATTGTTTTTCCTTTCCACTCTGGTTTGTCATAGGATATTGAATAGAGTTCCCTGTGCTGTCTGTAGGGTATAGTTCGGGCCAAGGCAGAAAAGAAGAAAAGAAGACCTCAACGGAGGTAGGTGACCTTTATTCAGGCAAGGAGAGGTGGCAGGTGGCCTAACGACCAGGCTGGGAGCAGGAGGGATCAGGGAGGTTCCATGTTTAAAGGGAGGCTTGTGGAAGCGATAAGGGACACGTTCATCAGGCGGGACCTTTTGGGTACTCTTTAGTTGAGATGGCATTTTTAGTTGAACAGGAGGTGGGAGGTTCCTGGGCAGAGGGTGATAAGTCCCAGGTGGATGCAACTAGCCTGGAGCATCAGGGTGGGACCTAAAGTTGGCTTTTGTTTTCCTCGAAATTAGATGATTTAGCAAGGGCCTTTGAGACCATTGTTTTCTTTTTGAGGCCCAAGGACTCCTTCACTGTCCAGGAGGACAGCTGCTTGTCCATCCTGTATACAGCAGTCTGCATCTGCCCAGCTCAGAGCCCCAGTCTTTCCCTCCCCTGCCTCTGCCCGCCTTGACAGCCACACTCTGTTCTCCACGTCTGTGACCCTGTCTCCATCTTGCAGGCTAGTCCACTTGTTTCCTATTCGACATTGCCATTGTCTACTGCAAGGAGATCCAACCAGTCCATTCAGAAGATCAGCCCTGGGATTTCTTTGGAAGGACTGATGCTAAAGCTGAAACTCCAGTACTTTGGCCATCTCATGCGACGAGTTGACTCATTGGAAAAGACTCTGATGCTGGGAGGGATTGGGGGCAGGAGGAGAAGGGGACGACAGAGGATGAGATGGCTGGATGGCATCACGGATTCGATGGACGTGAGTCTGAGTGAACTCTGGGAGTTGGTGATGGACAGGGAGGCCAGGCGTGCTGGGATTCATGGGGTTGCAAAGAGTCGGACACGACTGAGCGACTGAACTGAACTGAACTGAAAGAACTCTTGGAGGGCGTAAGAAAGAGGAGGACACATTCTGAAGATAGAAAGTGATGTGGACCAGAGAGGTTAGACTGCGTGGGCCGTGCCATAAACCCTCCGAGAACGCAGCGGCCAGGCTTCCTGAGCGGGCGATGGGGTGGTCCCCTGGAAGGGGAAGGGGAAGGGGGTCACTCCTCTGGGCCTGGGTCTCCTGCCACGTCTGGAAACGCTGCCTCTCTGAGGTCTTGGGGGCGGTGGTCCCTCGGTAAGTGGGGAGCTGCAGTGCTGACTCATCGAGACAGAGAGGCAGGCGGGCACCCCCCACCCCCACACCTCCTTGGTGACATCAGCGCTTCTCCTCGCTAAGATGCCGAAAACCTGAAGGGGCATTTCCTTCCATGGGGGTCGGCGTTGCATGTGTCAAAGCGCCATGGACCCCACGGCTCTGCCAGGATCTCAGGGCAGGACGTGGATCGCTTCTCCCGGCAGGCATGATTCAGACAATCCCTTGCTGCTTGCTGGTTTTAATGCCACTGGCAGCTTCTGACTTGGACACTGAGGATGCAAGAGGGAGCATGGGGGGATGGCATTTCAGAGGAACAGGCAAGCGCTCTGCAGAACGTGCAGTCAGCCTCCCACTGCAGCCCACATGGGGGCGGAAGCAGCAGGACCGCACATGGGGATGGAGGTTAGCTGAGAAATGCTGAGCTGCGCACCGACCCCCAGTTGAGGCTTCCCTGATCCGTACTCCGGGGAGCTGGTCCCAGGCTCTCTGCTCATGGCACCTGCCGTCTGCCCCTCACCTAGCGGTGGCCGGGCACGATAAGGGGCTTTGCCCCCTTACTCAGCTGGTGAGAGATTCCTGGCACCTCTAGCAGCATCCGGCTGCCTCGGAGGAGGGGGGAATGGCCAGCGGGGTGCAGGGCTGGGTTCGGCCTGGCAGACACAGCTTGTGCTCGGCAATGGGAGGACGTGAACGCTGGTGACCTCAGGGCTGAGCACGGGGCCCAGGAGTGACGCTGGCCCCGACACCAAGAGCAGCCGGGCTCCACCTGGGTGTCTGGCTCTACCCCAGGATCGGTGCTTTAGGGAATGTCGACCATGTAGACGTGCAACGCAGAGAAAAGAAGCCTGGGCTCAGACAAGCACATGGTGTTGCTGGAAAAGCTAGCCTTGGTCAAAGAGGAATCCTTATATCTGGGATTCCGCCTGGACTGGAAGTTCTCTCTATTATTATTGTTGTGGTTAAGATCTTTCAGAGGCTAGCCTGGAATCTGGGGTGGACACTGCCCGCTGTTTAGGAGGCAACAGTTCCTACCCAAGGCTTGCCATCCTGAAGAGTTGCATTTTCCTGGGGAGACCCAGGATAGCAGACATCAGAAAGGCGAGGGTGAGAACGAGACACACGGTAACGACGAAACGTCACCGGAAGCCTTCCTTCCTCATTTTGCAAAAGGCCATCGAGATAAGAAATCACGCCGTTTCAATAAATCTCTGCTCCCTCTCCCTGACATCCAGCAGCACAGGGAGGGGGGCTCCTGGGGGGGCACACGGCGTGCGCTGCTGTCACTGGGTCGTAATGGATGTGATTGCGGAGCTCGACCCAGGCGCACCAGCGCCGGGAAAAAGCAACCAAGAGAAAGGCAGTAAATAAAGATCAGGGAGCGGCGAGAGCCAGCCACCAGCTTCTCGGCGGTGAGGAAATTAAAAGGAGAGGTGAGCGGGAGCTGAGTGTCACTGGGTGTGCCTGAGCTGCGAGTGAGCTGGTGTTTTACCACACAGTGCTTGTGTGTATGCGTACACGTATGTTTGCATGTGTGAGCAAGCCTGTCTCCACATGTAGTTTCTCTTAGACCCATTAGTCCCTGCAGCCATCAAGCTTTATATTTACTCGCCATGGCCTCTGGGCTTCCCAGGTGGAGCTAGTGGTAAAGAACCCACCTGCCAATGCAGGAAATGCAAGAGACGCGAGTTCGATCTCTGGGTCAGGAAGATCCCCGGAGGAGGGTCTGCCATCCACTCTAGTGTCCTTGCCTGCAGAATCCCATGGACAGAGGATCTTGGAGAGCTATAGTCCACGAGGTCGCAGAGAGCCGGACACGACTGGAGTGACTTAACAAGCATGCAGACATGCCACGGTCGCTAGAGTGACATCTAATGCTGCTTTAGGTGTGCCCACATTGAAGACAAGTTGAAACACATTTCGTGTAGCATTTCCTGGTGGCTCAGACACTAAAGCGTCTTGCTTACAATGCGGGAGACCTGGGTTCGATCCCTGGGTAGGGAAGATCCTCTGGAGAAGGAAATGGCAACTGACTCCAGAACTCTTGCCTGGAAAATCCCATGGATAGAGGAGCATGGTGGGCTACAGTCCACGGGGTCGCAAAGAGTCGGACATGACTGAGCGACTTCACTTTCACTTTCTTTCAGTAGTCAAGTACAGATGTGAGAGCTGGACAATAAAGAAGGCTGAGTGCTGAAGAACTGATGCTTTTGAACTGTGGTGTTGGAGAAGACTCTTGAGAGTCCCTTGGACTGCAAGGAGATCCAACCAGTCCATCCTAAGGGAGATCAGTCCTGGATACTCATTGGAAGGACTGATGCTGAGGCTGAAACTCCAGCACTTTGGCCACCTGATGCGAAGAGCCGATTCACTGGAAAAGACCCTCATTCCGGGGAAGATTGAGGACAGGATGTGAAGAGGGTGGCAGAGGATGAGATGGTTGGATGGCATCACCGACTCAATGGACATGATTTTGAGCAAACTCCAGGAGATGGTGAAGGACAGGGAAGCCTGGTGAGCTGCAGTCGATGGGGTCGCAAAGAATCGGACACGACTGAGTGACAGAATAACAACAAGCCTGAATTTTAAACCCTTGAAGAGGAAAGGCTTGCCTGTCACACTAACTCTGAGGACAGAAGCCTGTGGAGGCCAGGGACATGTGTATCACTTCAGTTCAGTTCAGTTCAGTCGCTCAGTCATAGCGACCTCATGAATTGCATCATGCAGGCCTGGCTGTCCATTACAACTCCCGGAGTTCACCCAAACTCCTGTCCATCAAGTTGGTGATGCCATCCAGCCATCTCATCCTCTGTCATCCCCTTCTCCTCCTGCCCCCAATCCCTCCCAGCATCAGGGTCTTTTCCAATGAGTCAACTCTTCACATAATGTGGCCAAAATATTGGAGTTTCAGCTTTAGCATCAGTCCTTCCAATGAACACCCAGGACTGATTTCCTTTAGGATGGACTGGTTGGATCTTGCAGTCCAAGGGACTCTCAAGAGTCTTCTCCAACACCACAGTTCAAAAGCATCAATTCTTTGGCGCTCAGCTTTCTTCATAGTCCAACTCACATCCATACATGACCACTGGAAAAACCATAGCCTTGACTAGACGGACCTTAGTCGGCAAAGTAATGTCTCTGCTTTGGAATATGCTATCTAGGTTGGTCATAACTTTCCTTCCAAGGAGGAAGTGTCTTTTAATTTCATGGCTGCAGTCACCATCTCCAGTGATTTTGGAGCCCCTCAAAATAAAGTCAGCCACTGTTTCTACTGTTTCCCCATCTATTTCCCATGAAGTGATGGGACCAGAGGCCATGATCTTCGTTTTCTGAATGTTGAGCTTTAAGCCAACTTTTTCACTCTCCACTTTCACTTTCATCAAGAGGCTTTTTAGTTCCTCTTCACTTTCTGCCATAAGGGTGGTGTCATCTGCATATCTGAGGTTATTGATATTTCTCCCAGCAATCTTGATTCCAGCTTGTGCTTCTTCCAGTCCAGCATTTCTCATGATGTACTCTGCATAGAAGTTAAATAAGCAGGGTGACAGTATACAGCCTTGACGTACTCCTTTTCCTATTTGGAACCAGTCTGTTGTTCCATGTCCAGTTCTAACTGTTGCTTCCTGACCTGCATATAGGTTTCTCAAGAGGCAGGTCAGGTGGTCTGGTATTCCCATCTCTCTCAGAATTTTCCATTTTATTGTGATCCACACAGTCAAAGAATTTGGCATAGTCAATAAAGCAGAGATAGATGTTTTTCTGGAACTCTCTTGCTTTTTTGATGATCCAGCAGATGTTGGCAATTTGATCTCTGGTTCCTCTGCCTTTTCTAAAACCAGCTTGAACATCTGGAAGTTCACGGTTCACATATTGCTGAAGCCTGGCTTGGAGAATCTTGTGTGTTACTTTGGAAGGCAGCAAACGGAAGCCCCCAGCTTTGTGCTGACTGCTTCAAGCTTGTAGGAATCTGAGACACGTTCCCGTCCTGAGTAAGACATAGGTTCTCCTTATCCTCTCTGCTCAGCAGCCAGAGGGCCAGGAGAGGTAGGAGGTTAATGAGTGGAAACCTCCCCTTGGGATGGACCATGGGGAGGTCAGTGTGCTAACCAGAGTGGCCCAGGCCTCTGTTGTGATGAGTGACAGAAACTGCTCAGGAGAAAGAGGATCCGGGTCCAGGGTGCAGGCTTCCACTCCTGGAATTGCCTACATCCCACCCAACAGAACCCGGGGGGCCAGTGTCAGCAAGCGCCAGGCCCACAGCTTAGAGATGATGCTGGCTGCCTCACCCTGAGTGGGAGGATTGAGCGAAATCAGCCATCCTTGGCCCAAGTAGGGACCCATCTCTCCTCTCGTCCCCCTCTGCCCCTGCCCATGCCCCTGGTGAGGCCATGGTGCTGGGCTGGGAGATGCTCCCAGGAGGGAGGGGCTCTCAGGAACAGGCAGGCAGCCCTGCAGGTATTTTAGGCAGCGGGGGCTGAGGGATCCCTAGAGGAAACCCCCCATTGCCCACCCACCGACTGGACCACAGTTGCGCAGGAACCCCAGGTGGGTCTGTAACCCCCCAGGCAGCCCACAGGCTCCCTCCAGGGACACTTCCCATACATATATCCCCTTGCCGACCTGACTTCTCAGCACAGGTGTGTCCGTAGTCTGAAGGGTTGCTTAAACAAGTACTGTAGCCCTGAGATTGCGGCCAGGATAAATCCCGAAGCTTCGGGGCCAGATAAGCCTGCTTTCATCTCAATTCCATCACTCTGTAGCTGTACCACGGGGGTAGGTTAATTATCTCCTCTGAGCATCAGTGTGGTGATAAGCCAGAGGAGGTGTAGAAAAACTTACCTTCAAGGTTATTAAAAGTTGGATGATCTATTAATGGAATTAATGACATTAGCATTTCAAATAGGAAATTTATGTGCATATGATTATCTCGCATGCCAAAATAGCGTGGGGTAAAATCCACCACCGTGTCTTCAAAAAGACTTGGCAAAGGAGGAATAGAAGGAGAGTTCTCTGAACTGACGCAGGCTGCCTGCTAGACTCCCGCACTAAGTGCTCCATGTGCCTGAAAAGAGATGTTAGAGCCGTGTGTCTGCTAGAGTCATGTGTCTGCCAAGGAGTTCTGCTCTTCATGCTCCTGGTCCCCGCTGACCGTGTTCTAACCACAGGGATGACAATACAATAAATAAGTAAATACCTCGGAGGAAAGTGACATTTACCAACCGTGTAATTAGCCGTCCAGGAAAGCTGGGAGGAGGCATGGAAGCTCTTTGCCAACCGAGTAAAGCAGCCAGTTACAAAGGCTATAAACAGAAACTTGTCTCTGTGCAGACATCAGCGATTAGAACACTTTAGAACAAAAATTCCCAATTCCACCAAAATAAAAGCAAAGAAAAGAATCCCTCAAGTATACGTGAAATGCACGTGAAATCCACAAACATTTTTGGAAAACAGCAAAAGAGAATGAGTTACAGGACAGTCATACTGGATTCCTGAGTAGGGGCAGTCAGCCCGTGAACACGTCAGTGTCTCTCACATCCATCTATAGATCAAAGAAATACCTACCAACGTAGCAACAGACTTTTTAAGGAACTGGACAAGCTAATTACAGCATTTACGTAGAAGGTACAGACATTATAAAACCCATGAGAAACATCTGTGGAAAACTCCTCCTTCTTATGGTAAATGTTTGATACAGATTTCATTGTAATGAAGCTAGGAAAATATGGACCATGTTTTGTCTGTTGTAGAAAAACTGACTGTCAATATGGGAAATTTAAGTTTGATATCTTCCTACTTTGCATCATACAAAATGGCTATCATGTAGATCAGCATAATATAAAAAGAAGATGAAATGGTCCAAAGAAAATACAGAATAATATTTTATAAAACAGACTTAAATGATTAATGGATCATGCTCTTAGAAGTTAAAAATCTTCAGTCTAAAATTTCCCATAAACAAAACAAGCAACCGCCTAGAGAAATTTGCAACACAATTGTGTTGCAGCATGTACAATTGACAAGAAGTTACTGTTTATTCCTAAAGTCTCTTTTATAAAGTAACTCAGAGACCCAAGTAAATACACTAACTATATCTTTAACAAAGGAACAAAGGTAATACAATGGAGAAAAATCACAAGTGGTCAGGATATTAACAAGAAACAAAATGAGTCAGGACACAGGCTGTTTACCAAAATTTCAATCAAAATGATAGTAGCCCAAAATGAAAGACACAAAACTATAAACTGCAAGAAAATAACAGGAAAAATCTCGATGATCTTGGGTCCCGAGATGACTTTTTAGATACAGCAACAATGACAGGATCCTCGGAAGAAAGAATTGATAACCCAGGGTTCATTTAAAATGCAAAACAGCAAGCTGCTATTGTAACACAGGCAGCCCAGTCTGGAGCCCTATGATGGCCTAGAGGGGTGGAATGGAGGGCAGGAAGGGAGGCTCCAGAGGCAGGGAATATACATATAATTACGGCTGATTCACATTGTCGTCTGGCAGAAACCGGTACAACATTATAAAGCAATTACCCTCCAAATTTAATTAATTTAAAAATCAAAGAAAGCCAAACAAGCAAATACATATCTGGTCTGAGAAAGACACTGTCAAAAGAGTTAAAAACAAGCTACAGAGAGGGCGAAAATACTTGCACGAGACATATCTGTTAAAGACTCTGATCCAAAATATACAAAGAACACAAAATACAACAATAAGAAAACAAATTTTGGTTAAAAAATGGGCAAAAGTCCCAAACAGACACCTCACCAAACAAGATACACAGATGACGACAATCATATGCCAAGAAGCTCATGACCTGATCTCATTAGCAAACTGCGATTTAAAATGACCATGAGATACCACCACACACCTATCAGAATGACCCAAATCCAAAACACTGACACCGCCAGAGGCTGGGGAGCATATGCATGGAGCGACGGGGATTCTCATTCGTCACTGGTGGGAAAGCAAAATGGTACAGCCACATTGGAAGACAGTTTGGTCATTTCTTGGAAAACGAAACAAACTCTTACCATATGATCCAGCAATCATGATCCTTGGCATTTACACAAATGAATTGAAAACTTATGTCCACAAAACCCCTGCATACCCATGATTATAGCAGCTTTATTCATAACTGCCAAAACTTAGAAGCCAGCAAGATGTCTTTCAGGGAATGGATAAATAAACTGTATTGCATCCAGATAATAAAACTTCACTCAGCACTAGAAGAAATAAGCTCTCAAGACACAAAAAGACACGGAGGAAACTTAAATGCATATGGTTAAGTGAAAAGACTTCATCTGAAAGGCCACATACTGTATGCTTCCAGCTCTGTGATATTCTGGCAAAGGCAAACTACGGAAACAGCGAAAAAATCGGTGGTTACCAGGTTTGGGAGGAGGGAGGGATAAGAGCTATCACAGAGGGTTTGTAGGGCAATGAAAGTATTCCGCACAGTACTGTGATTGTGGAGGCACGTCATTGAATACTTGTCTAAATCCGTGGAATGTACAGCCCAGAGAGTGAACCCTAGTGCAAACTATGGACTCTGCGTGACTATTATGGTCAAAGGAGGTTCATCAGTTGTAACTGGTGTACCATCTGGAGTGGGATGTTGAAAATGGGGGTGATGGTGGTTTAGTTGCTGTTTGACTCTTGCGATCCCAAGGACTTGTAGCCCGCCAGGCTCCTCTGTTTTCCAGGCAAGAATTTTCCAGGCAGGAATACTGAGGTAGGTTGCCATTTCCTTCTCCAGGAGATCTGCCCTACCCAGGGATCGAACCTGGGTCTCCTGCCCTGCAGAAGGATTCTTTACCAACTGAGCTACCAGGGAAGCTACCAGGGAACACTCGTGGGGAAGATCTGTGTGTAGGAAGGGGGTATTTTGGAAACTTCTGTGTCTCTCCCTTAATTTCACTGTGAGCCCAAACTGCTCTAAAAAACAGTCTGTTAAAAATGAGAGAGCAAGAACAATAGTACAATGATACAGTCGTAGTATTAGCTACTACTTAACGAGGACCTACTACTTGCCAGGCATGCACAACCCCTAACTGTGTGACCTTGATCAAGTAATTTAACCTTCCTGAACCTTAGTTTGTCCATCTGTAAAATGGGGCAATAACAATCACTCGACTTCATTGGATTGTTTTGAAGATCCAATGAAGTCATTCTTGTTCAGCCGCTGAGTCATGTCTAACCCTTTGCGACCCTATGGACTGCAGCATGCCAGACTCCCCTATCTGTCACTATATCCCAGAGTGTGCTCACATTCATGTCTATCTAAGCATCTCATCTTCTGCCACCTTCTTTTTTTTTTTTTTTGCCCTCAATCTTTCCCAACATCAAGGTCTTTTCCAATGAGTCAGTTCTTTGCATCCAATTAAGTAATGCAGCTTCCCTCGTAGCTCAGTCAGTAAAGAATCTGCCAGCAATGCAGGAGACTTGGGTTCGATTCCTGGGTTGGGAAGATCCCCTGGAGAAGGAAATGGCAATCCACTCCAGTGTTCTTTCCTGGAGAATCCCATGGACAGAAGAGCCTGTTGAGCTATAGTCCATGGGGTCACAAGAGTCAGATGTGACTGAGCAACTACCCCGCCACCACCAAGTAATGTGTATGAGGTCCTTAGCACTATGCCTGGGTCCTAGTAAGTGTCCAGAAGATAGTTATTATTACTATCATTTTAACTAAAAAAAATATATAAAGACAACCTCACAGGTAAAAGAGCAAAGCCTGTAGACGGCAGTAGCAGCAGAGATCCCGACGGGCTGTGCTGATAACAGAAATTGGACGAAAGCAACAACGACATATGTTTCCATCATCAGCTTCACAGCAGTTTAGAAAGACGGATCCTCCTGAATCCATCTCGAGTGTGGGGATTTGGGGCCCCCTGGATGTTGGTGGGAGGGCATGCAGGCAAGCGCTGTGGACCACACTGGTAGTAACAGCGCTCAGCTGTGAGATGGCCATGCATTCACATTCAGGGGGCCCCATGGCAAGTGCTATTCAGCCTGCTGCGTATTTACTATCTCTTTCCACGGAGGAGACCCCATCATATGCCCTGCACTCAGGGGCACATTAGTCAACCCTAACGGGTTGGGAGGAGTAAATAGGAAAGAGCTTTTAGGCTCAGCTTTTCCTTTGCTGCCTTTTTGAGTTCTGTTTTATGTTTTGTGTTTGAAAGTAAAATACTTGTTGCTGGGTCATTTATAGGAGTGTTTTTTCCATCTGTTCTATATGATCTTGGATCCCCTCAAGAAATCTCCCCCCCCATTATAAATAAAAAATTATTAATCCATTGCCCTTGTTCTTACTTGCTTTTTATTACTTCCAGCCTCCTGCTCCAGAAGTTGTGTTCGATGATGGCAGAGGATCAGCTTTTTTGTGTATGTAGCAGCCCTGGTGACTCAGTGGTAAAGAATCTGCCTGCAATGCAGGAGACCTGGGTTCGATCCCTGGCTCGGGAAGATCCCCTGGAGAAGGGAAGGACAGCCTACTCCAGTATTCTTGCCCGGGGGAATCCCATGGACAGAGGAGCCTGGCGGGCTGTGGTCCATGGGATCACAAAGAGCTGGACATGCCTGAGCGACTATCACTTGCATTTTCTTTTCACAGGAGCTCTGCGTGGCTCCTCCAGTTCAACTTATCAACTTGAAGACCTGCCAGTGGCTACCAGCTGAACATGGAAGAATGTGGTTGTATGATGAAAACATGCTTTGGGCTCAATCTTGATAGACTGTACTTTCTAAGATGAGCTAACTTAAACATTCAGGAGTCGACACTGCAGGTCTGCAGAACTGTGCAATGGCTTTCCTCCCGCTCACCTTCTTGCCTTTAAATCAGGAGCCACACGGTGATGTAAGGAGGGGGTGCAGAGACATAGAAGACCCCGGGGGGCAAGCAGCAGGTGCTCAGCATACAGAGGCATAGGCTTCCTCCTCCTGAGCTGCTGATCCCAGGCC
Source organism: Oryx dammah (assembly GCF_014754425.2). Classification (NCBI taxonomy): domain Eukaryota; kingdom Metazoa; phylum Chordata; class Mammalia; order Artiodactyla; family Bovidae; genus Oryx; species Oryx dammah. The sequence goes on from NW_024070204.1 coordinate 4,489,830, forward strand.
CACGGCTCCAGAGACTCATGATCTCCTGTCCAGTCTGTGCCCCTCAGTTCCAGGGATGGACATCTGAGTACTGCACACACACGAAGCCCCTGTGTTACAGATGTGCAAACGGACAGACACACCAACAAGCCAAGCACCAACTTAGGCAAGCTTCACCTTCAGAACATAAATCTGTGTGTCTGTCTCTACATGCGTGTGCAAATATGTATTTTTTTTCATAGAAAGACACTTGTAAGAAATGCACCAAATTATCAAATCATTTAGTTCAGTTCAGTTCAGTCGCTCAGTCGTGTCCAATTACCACTGGTTATATACAAGGTAATGAGATAGGGGTAAGTTAATTGTTTTTCTTTTTACTTCTGAATTTTCTATAATGAACCTATAATTCTATAATAATCAAGACAGAAATGAGTTTTCCCTGTAATATTCAGAAGAAAAACGATGCGAAGTGGCTCTCTGCATGGGCTGACCCCTGCAGAACAGAAGGGGTTCCTGGACCCAGCTTCCTGAGTTCTGCGCTCTTTCAGGCCTTGCTGTCCCAGCAATCGACGTGATCAGTAAATGGATGCATTTGTCTCTCCAGATGCTAGTGTAATAACATCCACCATGAAAGTCATGGTGCCAACCTGAATTCACTCTCTTCATCAGTTCTAAGTGATGGTTAGATTATCATAACAATGGTTCAGTACAAAGTAATATTTTCAGTTTTTAAACAGAAGTCTGAGTTGTTTCCCCCTGTTCCTCCTTGGTTTAAAATGAAATTTGATTAGCAATTGAGTTAGATTTCAGCATTTAAGTGCCGGTTGATTCAGAAGTTATAATTTGACCAGCCTAAAGCTTTTCTTTGCTAAATAGAATCTTTATTTAATGAAACTGTGGGCTCAAAGCAGTAGTTCAGCTTCAATGAAATTCAAAGAGTAAATGTTTTAAATATTTAGAATAAACCGTTCAAAACAATTTTGCAAAGTAGTCAAACACTATAAAAGTACCCATCTCATGTATATATATATATATATACATACACACACATACATATACATTACACACACACACATGCTTTATATGTACACATAATTTTGTGACACATATGTTTGGAGATATGTATATATAAAATAATTATATATGCAATGGAAGTGAAAGTGTTAGTCTCTCAGTCGTGTCTGGCTCTTTGCGACCTCCATGGACTGTAGCTTGCCGGGTATTTCTGTCTGTGGGTTTCTCGAGGCAAGAATACTGGAGTGGGTTGTCATTCCCTTCTCCAGGGGATCTTCCTGATCTGGGATCAAACCTGGGTCTCCTGCATTGCAAGTGGATTCTTTATGATCTGAGCCACCAGGGCTTCCCTTATATATGGATTAATGTGGCATATATTATATATGAAACATGTAGAGGAATCTGGTAAATTTGGTATCACTAATATATATTATATATAATATAAAATATATATTGGGGCTTCACAGGTGGCGCCAGTGGTAGAGAATTCACCTGCCAGTGCAGTAGTCATAAAAGACAAGAGTTCGATCCCTGGGTCAGGAAGATCCCCTGGAGAAGGGAATAGACATTCTCCAGCATTCTCGCCTGGAGGAGTCCAGGGACAGAGGAGCCTGGAGGGCTCCAATGGGTCCATAGAGTCGGAAAGAGTCTGATGCGACAGAGCAACTAACTCAACATACATATTGTAATTAATAATTTTCATTAAATGTCACTCCTAATAGTCTTCTTAATTCATAAAATGTTAAAAAGCAGAAGGGACTTTGGAGCCGATGTGGTTTGGCACACAGGGACACTGTTTTCTTGTTTGGATTTCCTTGGATTGAGCACAAATGTAATGGGAACGGTGGGCGTCTGCTGGATGTCAGCCGAGCCACGTGGCTGCCACGTGTATTTTATTTTGTCATGACAGCCGTGTGCTCTGGTAAGCCGACGAGGACCTCACAGTGGAGGGCGTAATCGTGGAGAAATCTGTTGACATGAGTCTATCTATATCTATAGATCGCTCAGTCGTGTCCCACTCTTTGCGACCCTGTGGACTGGAGCCCACCAGGCTCCTCCATCCATGGGATTCTCCAGGCAAGAATACTGGAGTGGGTTGCCATTTCCTTCTCCAGGGGATCTTCCCAAGCCAGGGATCAAACCCAGGTCTCCTGCATTGCAGGCAGACGCTTTAACCTCTGAGCCACCAGGGAAGCCCGTATTGACATGAGTAGCCCTGCTCCATAATTCCTCTGACTCACTCTTGCCAAGAGGGTCTTTGGAAGGGATGGGAGTGAGGGTTCCCCCAGAAGATGCGAAGGCAGAGAGGGGAAGGGAGGCAGGTCACTGCCCCCACCCTCCCAAGGGACCATCTGTGCATCCCTGACACAGCAGTGACACACGCCTCTTTTCTCGAAGCAGAGGTGAAAGGGCTGGATCATTTCTCCTTCCTTACTTTTTGAGAACACACATCTTTATTTAAAACAAAGATTCTCCTGAATCCCTTTTATAGCTTTCTTCCCTCTGGTGCCAAAGCTGATATTCCATTAAGGAATCGCATGCCAAATCTGCTTCTTTTCCTTCTCTAATACATTTTTCCGTTTCATCCTTTTAGAAAGGAAAAATGCAGAGAATACCCGTGGAAGCTTCCAAGGCATGCAGGAAGCCTTCTGGGAATGTTTATCAAAGGATGTGGAAGGCTTTCTGGGGCATACTTCTCTAAGCCTCGGGCTGCAAGACAGAGATGCCATATTTATTATTCTTCTTACGCAGAGGCAAAATGAGAGCTTGAAAACACATGCTCACATTCAATCTGGGTGATAGAAAAGAAAGCTTTTTAAAAAAGGGGGTTATTAAAATTCAGAGACAGCAAATGCCTCCGGCAAATTTCATCAGGGGAATTCTGGTGAGTGAGTTTTCATTTTCAGAGTTTTAAGCAACTGAAATTTCCATTTTCAATTTCACTAAAAAAGAATATATATGTGTATATAAAATCTCTACTTCTCAATTTGGAAAGAAGATATTAGGAAGGTTGATATTTTTACAAAAACTGGAAAATACATATTCATTAATTTCTGTATTCTGTTTTAGACATTTAAAAATTACTATTAGCCTTCCACTGTCAGTAGTATATTTTTTTTCTATAAAAGAAAAAGATCGCAGATTTTACTTCTTTGTCAGACTCCAAGGAAATGAAATGGTATTTTCTACTAGGGAAATATAGTTTGATAAACCCAATCTGAGATCTTGATAATCTTCATTATAAAGTTCCCCAAGGGTAGGCTATGCTGGCTATATGAAGAATAAATACATAAATATCAAGATCTGGGAATGAGGTATGACAGTGGTTATACTTTTGTCCTCATAGACATATTGATGAAGGATTTTTATAGGAGGGTAGATACACATATTTCCCACAAATAAATATTTTTTGGACTTTACCTAGTTCAAACTCTTAAGTCATCATCATCATTCAAGTCTAGTGAAAGAAAATTCTGGGTTTTGTGGAAATCACGATTTTTCGCTCCAAGAGAAGAGTCACGGTACCATGAGAAGATGTGTCCCAGAGGATTATGTTACCTATAAAGAATTCAAGGAGAGGCACTAACATGGCTGGACCTGGAATTTGAAGGAGCACATTTGAGTCTCTTTTGAGGCATGTCGGCTGTGTGGCTCATGGCTCTAGGCTCTTCGTCTGAACGTCCATCTTTGTGAAAGCTGCGGAATAATATGAGCTGAGCATCGTGTGAGAAACACACGGAGTAGTGATGTGGAAACCTTGTCAAGTTCATTTCCACGTGTAGGATGGAGATCATTTGAATCACAAGTAGGCATGCTGAGCGCATGAGGCAGTTCCAGGTAGGATGGAGTAAGCACACTTCACCAAGCGTCCCCCCTCTCCACCCCGCCATTGAATTCAGCTCTAAGACCTGGATGGAATGCTGACATCAGCTATTTGGGAATTCTGGAAGATTCATACTACTGGGTGGATTGGGGAAGAAGACCAGAATTCAGACTTCCATCAGACTGACGCAGTGTACCATTTCTCACAGTCGGAAACTTAGACACGGGCACTGGATGGAGCAAGAAACTCCAGAAGAAGCTCCCTAGTTCAGGCTTGAGGCACAGCAAAGGTGTCTCGTGAGTGACAGCGGCGGGTAGAGTAGCCTAACCTGGAAAGGAGAGAATCTTCCTCTTTCACGGGAGGAGCTCTCGCCTGACAAAAATGGGGTATCTTTTTCTTTTTCTTTTTTTTTATGTGTTTATGTCCTCTCATCACTTGGCCTTAATTGTGGGCACAGTTTCGGGAAATGCACACCAGAGAAGGATAAATAAATCCTAGGTTTTCCCAGAATCAAAAATGGGAACCTTAGGGAACTGAAGAGTACTGAGAAGAGTATGGAGAGAGAAGAGCCTGGAAAAGCTGCCCTACACATTGGTAAACAATTTCGGGGCTCAGCCTCAAAGTGCCCCAGCGTGGCTCTTACCTAGAGCAGCGTACAGAAGAATGTGAAACTAGACTGAGGGGCAGACCTCTGCCTTGGTTCTGAGCCCAGCATTGCAGACATGGCTCGGACCATTCCAGTGCTGCCCAGGGTTGGAAAGTGGAACGGATGTTCCAACCACAGCCTACAGAGTACTCGGTGTGACTCACAGCCTGACTCAGCTATCACCCACTAAACTAGTACTGAAATAAGTTTCTAAGCCCAAGATGGAGTTACTCCTGCCTTGGTGCCGCACGAGGAGAACTCAAACGTGGGTACGTTTTGTGTTGAGGTAAATGCTCCACTTGAGTAGAAAGACAGTTCATGCTGTCACTTCAGTTCAGTCACTCAGTTGTGTCCGACTCTTTGCAACCTCATGGACTGCAGCTCGTGAGGCCTCCCTCTCCATCACCAACTCCTGGAGTTTACTCAAACTCATGTCCATCAGGTCGGTGATGCCATCCAATCATCTCATCTTCTGTCATCCCCTTCTCCTTCCGCCTTCAATCTTTCCCAGCATCAGTGTCTTTTCCAATGAGTCAGTTCGCATAAGGTGGCCAAAGTACTGGAGTTTCAGCTTCAGCGTCAGTCCTTCCAGTAAACACCCAGGACTGAGCTCCTTTAGGATGGACTGGTTGGATCTCCTTGCAGCCCAAGGGACTCTCAAGAGTCTTCTACAACACACAGTTCAAAAGCATCAATTCCTCGGTGCTCAGATTTCTTTATGGTCCAACACTCACATCCATACATGACTACAGGAAAAACCATAGCCTTGACTGGACGAACCTTTGTTGGTAATGTCTCTGCTTTTTAATATGCCGTGTAGGTTGGTCATAGCTTTTCTTCCAAGGAGCAAGTATCTTTCAATTTCATGACTGCAGTCACCATGTGCAGTTATTTTTGAGCCCTCCCAAAATAAAGTCTTTCACTGTTTCCATTGTTTCTCCATCTATTTGCCATGAAGTGATGGGACCGGATGCCATGATCTTAGTTTTCTGAATGTTGAGTTTTAGGCCAATTTTTTTCACTTTCTTCTTTCACTTTCATCAAGAGGCTCTTTAGTTCTTCTTTGCTTTCTGCCATAAGGGTGGTGTCATCTGCGTATCTGAGGTTATTGAGCCAGTCCTCAAAGCCAAGCCATCTCTAGGTATTACACTTATTTCCTTTTTCCTTTTTCTTTATCCTGCTGCAGATGGTGATTGCAGCCATGAAATTAAAAGACGCTTACTCCTTGGAAGGAAAGTTATGACCAACCTAGACAGTATATTCAAAAGCAAAGACATTACTTTGCCGACTAAGGTCCATCTAGTCAAGGCTATGGTTTTTCCTGTAGTCATGTATGGATGTGAGAGTTGGACTGTGAAGAAGGCTGAGCGCCAAATAATTGATGTTTTGAACTGTGGTATTGGAGAAGACTCTTGAGAGTCCCTTGGACAGCAAGGAGATCCACCAGTCCATTCTGAAGGAGATCAACCCTGGAATTTCTTTGGAAGGAATGATGCTAAAGCTGAAACTCCAGTACTTTGGCCACCTCATGCGAAGAGTTGACTCATTGGAAAAGACTCTGATGCTGGGAGGGATTGGGGGCAGGAGGAGAAAGGGATGACTGAGGATGAGATGGCTGGATGGCATCACAGACTCGATGGACGTGAGTCTGAGCGAACTCCGGGAGTTGGTGATGAACAGGGAGGCCTGGCGTGCTGCGATTCATGGGGTCGCAGAGAGTCGGACACAACTGAGTGACTGAACTGAACTGAACTGAACTGAAAGAACCAGGAAAACCTCAGCTATGTGGGGACAGACATTTAGTCCATGTAATGTCAAGTTGGCACAAATGTCAGAAATATCTGTCAAAAGCTTTAAAGTGATGATTATAAAATGCTCCAAGAAGGAATGGCAAACATTGTTAAATGGAAAGATGGAAACTTTTAACAAAGTGAAATATATATATAAAATAAACAAATGTACAAGAAACATTACCTGTTTCTCATAATTGACATTGCATTGACCCCATGGAATTTTCGCAAAATACTATTAAATGAGAAAAGAGAGGAGCAGAGATTATTGTGTATAAGTTTACAAATAACGATGTGAATGAGAAGGAGTTCAAAGGACACTTACATACTACCAACACTGACGGGAAATCCTGCAGACAACTGTATAGGACAAGATTTTAATGGAATGTATGAAGGCTTCCCAGGTGGTTCAGTGGCAAAGAACAAGCCTGCCAATGCAGGACGCTTGGGTTCGATCCCTGGCTTGGGAAGATCCCCTGGAGAAGAGCATAGTAACACACTCCAATATTTTTTCTTTAATATAAATTTATTTATTTTAATTGAAGGCTAATTACTTTACAATGTTGTAGTGGTTTTGCCACACATTGACATGAATCAGCCATGGGTGTACATGTGTCCCCCATCCTGAACACCCCCTACCTCCCTCCCCATCCCATCCCTCTGGGTCATCCTAGTCCACCAGCCCTGAGCACCCTGTCTCATGCATCAAACCTGGACTGGTGATCTGTTTCACATATGATATTATACATGTTTTAATGCTATTCTCTCAAATCATCCCACCCTCTCCCTCTCCCACAGAGTTAAAAAGACTGTTCTATACATCTGTGTCTCTTTTGCTGTCTCACATACAGGGTTATCATTACCATCTTTCTAAATTCTATATATATGCGTTAGTATAATGTATTGGTGTTTTTCTTTCTGGCTTACTTCACTCTGTATAATAGGCTCCAGTTTTATCCACCTCATTAGAACTGATTCAAATGTATTCTTTTTAATGGCTGAGTAATACTCCATTGTGTATATGTACCACAGCTTTCTTATCCATTCATCTGCTGATGGACATCTAGGTTGTTTCCATGTCCTGGCTATTATAAACAGTGCTGTGATGAACATTGGGGTACACATGTCTCTTTCAATTCTGGTTTCCTCAGTGTGTATGCCCTATAGTGGGATTGCTGGGTCATACGGCAGTTCTGTTTCCATTTTTTTTTTACCACTCCAATATTCTTGCCTGGGAAATCCCATGGACAGAGGGGTCTGGTGGGCTACAGTCCATGGGCTCGCAAAAGAGTCGGACATGAATTAGTGACTAAACAATAAACAAAACAAGATACTGTGAACATACAGAGATAGAATATGCACATTAACAAAGAATAAGACAGACAAATAAAAGAGTGGATTTGCCCTTCTTAAATTCCTTTTAATTTTATAGAGCAGCTCTATCAAAGTATTTTTTTAAATTACCCATGGGCTTGTTTGTAACAGGAGTGATGGTGCTTCTCATGTTTGCGTGCCTGCCTCAAAGTATTATTTGAAGATGGCAATATGCTCTCAGGTGTGGGCAGGCTCAAGAAACTTCTGGGATGGCACACAGAGCCAGAAAGCCTGCCCCATTCACATCAGATGCTCTTTGGACCACACCCCCCCTCCAAATGCCAAGAACACCAGTTGAATGCTGCACATCTTGTAACTCAGATTAGTTAAATCAGTCTTTATTCAAGTCTCCCATCTCCAGGATTTCAGAAGGTCCTTGTGGTTGGCAGAACAGTGGCCCCCAAAGATGCCCATTTTCTAACCCATGGAACCTATGAACAGGTTAATTTACAGGCATAGAACGGGACTTTGCCAACATGATTATGTTGAAGCTCTTGAGATGGGGACAGGATTCTGGAGTATGGGAGTGGATCCGGGCAGTAACAGCAGGAAGCTAGGAGGTCAGAGAGAGAGAAGGGAGACGTGAGGCTGAAAGCAAGAGTCAGATACAAGGGGAACAGAGCCAGCAAACGTGGGTGTCTCTGAGAAGCTGGGAAACGGTGAAGAGCAGATTCCTCTCCCCGCGCCTCCGGAAGGCACAAGGTCTGCTGATACCTGGGTTTTATTTAGCCCAGTGAGACTCCTGACCTCCAGAGTCCTAAGGTAACAGTGGTTGTGGTTTAGTCCTTAAGTCGTGTCCGACTCTTGCAGCCCCATGGACTGTGGCTCACCAGGCCCCTCTGTCCATGGGGATTCCCCAGGCAAGAATACTGGAGTGGGTTGCCATTTCCTTCTCCAGGGGATCTTCCCAACCCAGGAATCAAACCCGGGTCTCCCGCGTTGCAGGCAGATGCTTTACCAACTGAGCTACAGGGGAGGCCCTAAGGTAGCAGAGGTGCACTCAAGTCCGTGGCGACCTGCTACAGCAGCCCAGGGAGGAGCGCCGTCCCCTTGGGAACCCTTGCCTCCTGCCTCCGGGTCTTGCTGAGCGAGTCCACGAGCTGTGCTGATGACTGTTCTCACCAGTCTTCATGTTCCTGACGTTTCTGCTTTCTCTTGGCCCCAAGTGTGGTCCTGCACTGGACAAGCTCCCTCTTCTGTCGCTGCGCTGAGGCATCGTGCACATAAATATGTGTGCAAAGTCATCCAGACGTTGTGTGGCCAGTCGAGGAAGATTCTGGGAAGAAAACAATTTTATTTGTGAGCTGGGATGGAAATGGTTTCGGCTACCGCATCCTTAAAAATGCATCGGCGCCCCAGGCAGGAACAATTCCTTTCCCTGACAACGTCTCTTAAGTGGCTTCGGACTCCCCCCTCTCAGCAGCCCCTAGGAATCCTTCCCTGTTCGTCTCCACACTCCCCCCAATCCCCTGATCCCCAGCTGCTGGTGGAAACTCTATAGTCTGGCCTTTAGTTCCGCCTTCCAGATCACACTCTTAAGTTTTAGCCTGGGAAGCCAGAGATCATTTAGTATGCTTTATCCCACATGAAGGAGAATTATGCCAGGGGAAAGCAGCTGCAGTTAATTTTTATTTTATGTAGATTTTTAAAATTTCATCATTTCTGCTCTAAAATGACTCTTTCCTCCCCCTTTCCCATCTTAACTTCTTTGGCTTTGTTTCATTCTTGACCTCACTGGTCCTGAGGACACTGTCAGTTACTCTTGGGGAAGAGGCTGGGGCAATGATTCTGCTACTGTGGTCTGTCTACACACCCACCTTCCTCTGCTTTAACCTCCTGAGAGTGTCAGTAAATTCACTTCTGGACTTCAGTAAATTCAGTAGATTCACTTCTAGACGTCTCTCCGTTTAAGGTGGCCAGAGGGGCACATATTCAGTTCTGCCCTGATTCCTTCCCAAGGAGGTAAGTCTTGATGTTTAGCCCAGCTTCTGAGAGCTGAGAGCCCGTCTCCTAGCTGTCATGGGGGCTTCCATGGCGGTTCTGCCAGTAAAGAACCCACCTGGCAACAGGAGACATGGGTTCGCTTCCAGGGTCAGGAAATTCCCCTGGAGAAGGACACGGCCACCCACTCCAGTATTCTTGCCTGGAGGGTCTCATGGACGGTGGAGCCTGGTGAGCTGCCGTCCACAGGGTTGCAAAGAGTCAGACAGGACTTAGCAACTCAACAAAAACAACAAAAGGTGTCATGAAGACACAGCAGTGAGCAGGAGAACTCAGCTTCCTCCACGTCCCAGAGTGTGAAGAGCTGACATTCAATTGGGCCCAGGGGCAGACGTGGGGTGAAGGCAGGAGTGGTCTCAGGATGCGCCCAGTGGGGTCTCCTTTCTGTCTTGCAGACGGAGGCCGCCCGTGGGGCCACGTACCAGGCCACCTTTCCACTCTTCAGGCTCCCGAGGGCTGCTCCTGCAGGGTCACGGATCCTTCCTGTGTCGTCCCTGCTCCTCTGGGAGGGGAAGCCTGGGCAGTGTGGTAATAAGTGCAGGAGAGGAGGGCAGAGAGAGAATACACCACAGTTCACGCCCCAAACCCGGTCTGCGGTTCGAGTACACACACCGGGGGCTGCCCGAGAAGTGACGAGAACCACGGACTGATGCGATGGAGGGACCCTGCCGCCAGAGGAGCGCCTCCGACAGCACCGAGGATCGACTGGGTCAGCCTGACAGTCTCAGGAGCTCCGCTGATGGAAACACTGACATGATCAGTATTATTTCACAACCTGAACACTGAGGATAAATGCTACCACAAAATAAGCGGATTCTTTTTTTCCCCTATCCTCTGGTTCCCTGCCCTGGCTTGTGAGATGAGCATGTTGAGAAAACGTGAGTCACACACTCGAGCTCCCTGGGAGCAAAAAAGTGAGGTCCCTGACTGGTCATCTCCACAATGTGGAGCTCACACTTCGGCAGGCTCCACAAACATTTCCTGAGAAGGTCTGAATGCAGGACACATGGCTTCCCCGACAATCGGCTGCATTGACGTCACTGTCCCAGTGCTTTGGGTGTGTGCAGACTTGGGTGAGACTGCCTGTGCCCAGGAACACACTTCGCGAGAGTGATGCTGCCTTGCCAGTTCACGCCGCCGTGATAGGCTGCGTGGCTTGATCAACAGGCTTTCCTTTTCTCCTGGTTCTGGAGACTGGGGGTCTGAGACCACGGTGGCAGTGGGGTTGGTCCCCAGGAGAGCACGTCCTCCCTGGCTTGCAGACGTTTCTGCTTTGCTGTGTCTTCACATGGCTTCTCTGTGTGCCATGTGAACGAGGGCCCTGTGGTGTCTCTTTCCTTCTTACAAGGACACTGGCCCTGATAGACTAAGACCCTCCTCTTATGCCCTTGGGGCTTCCCAGGGGGTGCTGGAATCCGCCTGCCAATGCAGGAGACAAGCAGTTTCGATGCCTGGGTTGGGAAGATTCCCTGGAGGAGAGCATGGCAACGCACTCCAGTATTCTTGCCTGGAGAATCCATGCACAGAGGAGCTTGGTGGGATGCAGTCTATAGGGTCACAGAGAGTCAGACATGACTGAAGCGACTTAGCATGCATGCCTTTGCCCTTATTTAACCTTAATTATCTCCCTAAATATCCTACCTCCAAACACAGACAATCTTGGGGGTCAGGGTTTCAACACATACATTTTGACAAATAAGTTGTCTAAAATGAAATGAATCACTGTAATTTAAAATGTAAACCGTAGCAATTATAAACATTAAGACAGTCCTTGGTGTTCACTCCTGGGATGTTTCAAAAGGTGATAAAATATGAAATTAAGCAGAGCTTATTAAGATCCTCCATTTTTATCACATGACCTTTTCATCTCAAAATGTACATGCACATAATAAATAAGTTTTCTAGCACGTGTGACTGCTTGGAGGTTTCTGCAAACTCTGAAAAAACCAAGCTAATTAGGTGTGAAATATCAACTGGTGAGCGTTTACAACCTAACAGAAAATACCCTAATGACTCTGTACATTTTATAAATGTATGATTTAGGCAAATCTCAAGGTTACATCTGCATCATGAATTCAGAAACAGCTGTAAAACCTGGTCACCACGAACATTAAATATTGTGCTATCTACTTTTCTTTGGTTGGTAATAAGTGTACATACCTGTCTTTCATTTGTTAGATTTCTTTGCATTTTTTGTTACCGTTCCTTATCAACAGAATGGTAATGAAAGCACAATGTCTTCTGTGTAATAATCTCTCAGAGCTCTACTGAAAAATCCTCAGAAGCTCTAAATTCTGGAAGGTTAGTAAATCCACAAACTGAAATCAAAGGTGGTTTTTTTGCTCTTGATATAGAGACAATTTTGGCAATTCTTACCAACTCATATGAACAGGTGGAGATTTTGACTGTCTTCTTCCTTGGGGGTTATCCTAAAGAAGAACCTGAGATTAGGGCTTGAGCACAGGTGGTTTATTTGTTCAGGAACAAGTCTGTGTGGGGCATAGGATGCCATGAGGTACCCAGAGCCACACTGCCCCCAGCACCACCTGGATCTGTGATCACACTGAATCCACTCTGTCTTCCTCTTCAAGGTGATGTCTGGCTAATGACTTTGAAAATACATAAAAGGATCCAGGTATTCCACTCTGGGTCAACACCCCAGATAACTAAGGTAGGATCTCAAAGAGATAGCCCATGTTCATGGATGCCTTATTCACAATAGCTAAAAGGGAAAGCAACCCAAGTATCCATAGATGAATGAATGCAAAAACAAAATGCAGTTCCTCTGTACAATGGGCTAGTTTTCAGTCTTAGAAAAGAGGGAATGTGACACAGTCTACAAGCCAGGTGAACCTCGGGGACATCATACTAAATGAAATAAACCACTCACAAAAGCCAAATACTGTGTCATCCATTCCTTGAAGGCCCTAGGAGAGTCAAAACAAACTCGGATGGTGGTCATCGGGGACAGGGGAGGGGGCTGGGGGCTTGTTGTCTAATGACATTTCAGTGGGAAATATGAAAAGACTTCTGCAGAGGGATGGTGGTGATGGCTGCAGGGCAACGTGAATGTGCTCCACACAACTGAACTATACACCTAGAAGGGCCCAAACGGGAAGTTTTATGCTAAGTATATGTTACCAGGGGCTCCTCAGTGGCACTAGTGGCGAAGAAGCTTCCTGCCAATGCAGGAGACATAGGAGACACGGGTTTGAGCCTTGGTCGGGCAGATCCGCTGGAGGAGGAAACGGCAACCCACTCCAGTATTTTTGCCTGGAAAATGTCATGGACAGAGAAGTCTGGTGGGCTATAGTCACGGGGTCACAAAGAGTTGGACGTAACTGAGCGTGCACGTAGGAATGCATATGTTAACAGACTTAAAAGACAATAATACATAAAAGAGGGGGTTTATGGGACACAGTACAATCTCTGCTGCACAGCTGTGGGTTGTCTCAAGGCATGACTGAAATATGTCAACTCCTGGCTCCCCCAACCATTCTGGATGTACTCACAGTTGTATTCACACCTTCTTTCTTGAGAGATCTGATCCTTGATTGCATTTCTCTTCCTGGCTGTGGTTGCTGCAACTTTCCTATCCACTGTTGCCATGGACACAGAGGCACCCAGAGGCATCCTGGCAACTCCCTGACCTTCAATATTCTCCTACCTGCAACACTCTTCTCAGGGATTCTAATTCATCCAAATACCAGGGTCACTTGTTTTGTTTTGTTTTAAACTTTTCTGGTTCACTAATTTTAAAATTCCTTTCAGGGTCAAGCTTGTTAGCCACTTTAAGGCAAGGGCTTGCATTTTCTGGCTCCACCAAAAAGTGGTCTCATTGATAGAGGTCAGGAAAGACTAGGTATCCAAGACAAGTTTGAGTTCTTGGAGACTCTCTTTTTCTACAGGATCCTGGGATTTGGGACGTCCTTAGCAATGTTCCCAGGTGGCACTTCCTTCTTGCCTGGAGAATCCCATGGACAGAGGGCCTGGTGGGGTGCAGTCCGTGGGGTCACCAAGATTCAGATATGACTGAAGCAACTGAGCACAGCGACAGACCAGGATTGGAAACGGACATGGCACGCAGTTCATGAACCAGGAAGCGTTTGGAGTCTGGTTGGCATGGCGGTTTCAATTTTAGGATCCCGCACAGAGTTCAGGAGAATGAGACGGTGGGTAGGGAAACTAGGCAGACAAATAGGAAGGTGGGGCGGCTGCAAGTCGGGGCATTTTATTGGCCTTCCCTTACTCTCCGTTTGGGCAATTCGAGAGTTCGATTTGCATCTGGAGGGTTCCTTACATGAATTAGAGAATTTAGTCCATAGGATACTTGAGATTTTGTTTCTAAGTTCTGCTCTAGTTCTCTCTCACTCTTGTTTGGGTCGATATTCCCCAAGATGGCCACTTGGTCATTCCAGCCTGTGTTTCATGAAAGAGTCCACTTAGTCAGATGTATCAATTATTAAGTTTTCAGGAAGCATAAGCTCTTGAGAGAAATCAGTGATCTGGCCTGAATGGATGTGGACTCACTGCGCCATGTGACACCTCTCAGTACAGCTGATGCACTCACAGTCACGTGACCCTAAACGTGTCCAAATGGAGGAGGGCTCTACAGCTCCAGCCTCAGGCACACAGAACTAAACGGGCCCTTCCTTAGCACACGGACACAAGACAGAGGAAGGCTCTCACAGAGTTTCAGAAAGGCAAACCACGTTGGTAAACTTTCACAAGATACTGGTCTGAGGAGAACACTGGACCACTCCACCTGGGGCTGGCTCGAGTGATGGAATGCTGGGTCCAGGCCAACCCCCGCCCTACAGGCTTCCTCTTATAACAAATAAGGGGAGGGGCAGGGACAGGGGCAGGGTGCCAGAGAGTCCTGTGTTAGAAGCCACATTTTTCCAAAGCATAACACAATCTAAGATTTGGACCATAAAGAAGGCTGAGTGCTGAAGGACTGATGCTTTTTAACTGTGGTGCTGGAGAAGACTCGTGAGAGTCCCTTGGACTGCAAGGAGATCCAACCAGTCAATCCTAGAGGAAACAAACCCTGAATATTCACCGGAGGGACTGATGCTGAGGCTGAAGCTCCAATACTTTGGCCACCTGATATGAATAGCTGACTCATTGGAAAAGACCCTGATGCTGGGAAAGACTGAAGGCAGGAGGAGCAGGGGGTGACAGAGGATGAGATGTTTGGATGGCATCACTGACTCAATGGATATGAGTCTGAGCAAGCTCCAGGAGGTGGTGAGGGGAGGGAAGCCTGGCGTGCTGCAGTCCATGGGGTTGCAAAGAGTCAGACACAACTGAGCAACTGAGCAACAATAGCAACACAGTCTGATTCTGACTCAAAAGTCCTAGGAACCAAAATGAATCCCAAACTGCAGGACTCAGTGAAGCGGTGGCACTCGTTAGTTTGACACTTATCACTGGAAGCAAGGCACCCTTGACTTCTTGGAAACTCGAAAGGTCTCACGTGTGCTGGGTCACTGAGCAGAGGGGTCTGCTGTGACAGCCAGGATCAGAGTCAAACCTCAGTGAGATCTCCCCTTGCTGAAGTCTTCAGGGCAGATGCCACCAGGTACACACCTGTGGTGGAAAGTTAGGTTTGTGGAGATGTCTGAACATCCCAGCAAGAGGAGCTAGGAGGATGGGACTCACGGTGGATGATCTTCAGGAAGGTTATGAAAGTGGCTGAGTTATGGGGGGGTGTTGTCAAAAAGTGGGGATAATTTGGCGATTGGGTGTCGTAAGTTCTTCCAAGAGGAAAGAGGGTTCAAGTTTTCACTGGTAAACCTCACTCAGGTTGGAAGAGGGGACGTGACTTGGTTTGGTGGCATGAGAGTGCCATCTGTCTCTGTCTTGTTTCTCACATGGCCTTGGAATGGCCTTATCCGGGCACTATATTCTTGGAACAGGGTTTGTGTTCACTTGAGAACATCACGGTTCAGCTGCCAGTGTGGCTGTTTTTCCACTTTCTTGCACTCTGCACTATTCTTTATTTTTTTTTACTGATAACAGAGGGAAGCTGATTATTGAAGTCACTCATTCCAACAGGATTCTTCCGGAAATAGTCTTTGGGACTTTCCTCTCTTGGACAATTAACAATTATCACTGGGAGAGAGCATGAGTGCATCCAGAACTGACGTCAACAGGATTTCACAACTGCACACTGAGACTTTCGTAGAATGTTAAGCATTAAGTGTGCCTCTAATTCCGAAGAAATTGGAATTGCTCACTTTTGTAGGCGAGCATTTTATTCATTGCATGTGTGCACGGAGACCAAGTTCCCACAGCTAAAGTGATGCACGAGACATGGGGGGTGGCTCAGGGTGCCTCGGTGAATTATGCAGAAATGTTCCTGAGTTTTTAAACAACTTGCTGTGGATTTGATCCAAGGTATGATAACTATTTTCCAGTGGTCATGTGTGGATGTGAAAGTTGGACTGTGAAGAAAGCTGAGCCCTGAAGAACGGATGCTTTTGAACTGTGGTGTTGGAAAAGACTCTTGAGAGTCCCTTGGACTGCAAGGAGATCCAATCAGTCCATTCTAAGGGAGATCAGCCCTGGGTGTTCTTTGGAAGGAATGATGCTAAAGCTGAAACTCCAATACTTTGGCCGCCTCATGCAAAGAGTTGACTCATTGGAAAAGACTCTGATGCTGGGAGGGATTGGGGGCAGGAGGAGAAGGGGACGACCGAGGATGAGATGGCTGGATGGTATCACGGACTCGGTGGACATGAGTTTGAGTAAGCTCTGGGAGTTGGTGATGGACAAGGAAGCCTGGCGTGCTGCAGTCCATGGAGTTGCAACAAGTCAGACCCGACTGAGTGACTGAACTGAGTGCACGCCTGCTCAGTCGCTTCAGTCGTGTCTGACTCTTTGCAGCCCCATGGACTGTAGCCCACAAGGCTCCTCTGTCCATGGGATTCTCCAGGCAAGCATACTGGAGTGGGCTGCCACTTCCTCCTCTAGGGGATATTTCCAACCAGAGATCAAAACCGCATCTCCTGTTCTGGCAAGTGGGTTCTTCACTGCTGAGCCACTGGGAAGTCCAGATATCACGTTACCTTCAGCAGATTTCTAACGTGGGGAGCGTTTCAGCACTTTGAGTCGCATACGCTGGGGAATAAGTAATTTGCCTAGAGATGACATGATACCAACTTTGATCTTCACAACACCTGATACTCTTCCCGAGTCTCAGTCCTAGGAGACTCTTTCATAGAGAAGGATCTGTTAGCAGTGGCTATGACATTTGCTGCAGAGAAGGCAATGGCACCCCACTCCAGTGTTCTTGCCTGGAGAATCCCAGGGACGGGGGAGCCTGGTGGGCTGCTGTCTATGGGGTCGCACAGAGTCGGACACGACTGAAGTGACTTAGCAGCAGCAGCAGGATGACATTGTTATGCCCAAGTCGCGAAATCTCCCAATGACCACCAGGGAGCCGATATCCGATGCAAAAGCAAGAGAGTTTTTATTACCAAGCTCGAGCTGGGGCTCCCACCGATACCGACACAGCAGCTATAGGGAGGAGCCCCGAGCTCTGGGTTTCATTGCTTATATGGGGTATTCTCGCACAAAAAAATTTGAAAAACGGGAGTTTCCGGGTTGGGAGATGTCTAATTGGTTACCTTCTGTGGAAGGGTTAGATGTTGGGTTCTGATTGGTTCCCATTTCCCGGGCTGGCCACGGGTTCTGATTGGTCCCAGGGTGGTGGGGTGAGGTTAATGGATTTCCAAAAAGCTCTTTTCTGGGAATTTTTACAAAATGGAGTCTTCTTTAACAAAATGGAGTAGCTTAGGTCCTTCAGACATTTGCTAAGATCTTCTTAGACCTCCCTCCACGATCCTGTGATCTTCTCCTGGTGCCCACGCCTGCCATCAAGCTGACCTCTCTAACTGGGCATCGTCTGTAGGGATGCACTAGTGAAAGCAACAGCTGGTGTGTGTGGCTGCTCTGGGGGCAGAGACGCAGTGGGGTGGCCCTCTGGAGGAGCTCACCCCGATGTCTCCCTGGACAGAGCCTGCATCTCTCCATTTAATCCCCGTGTGGCAAGTTCAGAGGGAAATGAGGCATCATGCTGAGGGAAGTGGCCGCTGTGTTTGGTGGGAGATAACTCACAAAAGGCTGCTATGGGAAGCTCACACCTATTGTAAGAAACTCTCATCTGATCTGTTCCCCAGAAACCATCTGTGGGTTTAAGGGCTGTGATTGCTCAGACTTTGATTATCAAAAAGCCAGGGAATTTGTCTGGTGCAGAGAAACACCAGCTTTTGTGCTCCAGGTGAACTTTTGAAAGTAGCATTTATTATATTTATGTATTTTTTTCTAGTATCTATTAAGTCACATTGTACTGTCTCCAAATGACAATTATTTTTATTTTTTTCTGTCTGTAACCAGTCTTTGTGTGCATGCTCAATCGCTTCAGTTGTGTCTGAATTTTTGCAGCTCTATGGATCATAGCCTGCCAGGCTCCTCTGTTCATGGGATTCTCTGGGCAAGAATACTGGAGTGGGTTACCGTGACCTCCTTCAGGGGCTCTCCCCAACCCAGGGATGGAACCCATATCTCTTGCGTCTCCTGCATTGTAGGCAGATTCTTTTTCTGCTGAGCCCCTGGGGAAGCCCAACCAATGCCTTAGACTTTTCCTAACAGGTTCTTTCCCTCCCTCATCTCACGCTGTCCACACACCTGTGCGTGTTTTCTCACTGCAGAGAATGATTGCCTTCATTCTACACTGATGTTGGGTTGTGTGTGTTTCTGGCCACCCCAGAGAGCAGAGGATGACACGCTACCCTTCAGCTCAGCCTTAGGGATGGCCCACAGCAGGGAGGTTGCCCTGCTCCCGGAGACATCGACCCCTCCTCCCGTCCTCAAGCATCAAGACCCGTTCCTGCAGCTGGCCCTGGAAACTGCCTGGAGATGGGTCCAGGAGTGGCCCCCAGCCTCCAGGATGGCCCGAGGTGAGCTCTGTCTCTTTGCTTGCACACTCTGTGAGTCCTCTCCTGCATGGAACAAGGCTCAGTCCGTGTGAGCAGCAGCAGATGGCAGAAGCAGTGATGCCACTGCCCGGTCAGGTTATAAAATGACGGGGACTGGCATCCTGGCTCTTTCCCTCTCTCTTAGGTTGCCTGCTCTGGGGAAAGCCAGCTGCCACACTGGGAGCAGCCCCAGGGAGAGGCCACATGGTTAGGAGCTCAAGTGTCTGACCCACAGCCAGCAGGGGAAAGAGGTCTGTCGAAAATGAGAAGCTGAATCCTGGCTGAATCCCGGCCTGAATCCTGGGATGACTACAGCCCAGCCCATAGAACATAAGCAATTCACAGAAAAGACCCTCAGCCCAGGACCACCCAGAGCTAAGCCAGTCCTGGATTCCTGACCCACGGAAACTGAGGGAGGACCTGTTGAAGCCTCTACGTTTGGGAGTGACTTGTTACACACCTTGGATGACTAATACACCAAGGCTCTAACCTTGTGTCCTTAGGTCCCAGTGTGTTCCAACACTTTACCATCAAGATGCGATCCCCAGACCAACCAAGCTGAAAGGATGTTGTTGCCATAACTCCTATTTATCTTGCCGTGTAGGCAGTTCTTCTGCCAGGAGATCCAACACACAGAACAGTGTCTGGAAATAGGAAGTGCCCAGTAAATATTGGCTCTGTTAATAATACAAAGGGTCACAAGACCAAACTCTAATCAGATCCCTAGAAAATCACTCAATCTGAAAGACCGTGCTGTCACCTTACCTTCCTATGAGCTTGTGGAACGATTCCATATTCAAGGGCATCACTGATATACTGCAGAGTCTCTGTGAAGAAGTGTACCGCTTGGGGCCCAGGTGAAGACTGGAAATATCACATCACATGAGGCACATCTGTGAGGCACCAGTGATAAAGACCTTACGTCATCCTTAAGCACCTTGAATGCAGCCATACATTCATTGCTAAGCTGAATATTCAGTTTTCTAGGTTCCCTGTGTGTTCAGGTTTTGGTAATCTAGGGTACATTTATCTTTAAGCCACAGACTTCCTTTAGAATAAAGTATTTATCAATTTTCCTTTTTTCAAGTTATTTTTATAGGAGTATAGCTGCTTTACAATGCTGTGTTAACTTCTGCTGTGCAGCACAGTGACTCAGCCACGTGCACACGTGTCCCCTCTCTTTCGGATTCCCTTCCCACTTAGGCCACTACAGAGCACTAAATAGAGTTCTCTGTGCTTCACAGCAGGTTCTCATCTGTTATCTATTTTATACATTGTAACGCGTATATGTCCTTTTGATGGCATGGGAATGTTAAAAATGACTTCGCTTTTTAAAAAAATGAATAAAGTAGTTCATGTGAGTGGAAAAAAAAAGAATGTGTCCTAAGTTAAATGTGGCCCAGTAAGGATCACATAATTCTACCCAGCTTCCCAAGACCGCCTCCATCCACCCCGGGTCCCTCTGTCCTTGTGATTCAGCCCTTTCCAGAGAGGTAGTTTCCACTCCAGGCTGTGAGGACTCCACTAAAGGCTTCCTACCTGGGCTCCAGCCACTCCTCCAGCCTGGCCTTGCATGGAAAAGTGCTGTCCGCATCCTTCCCTGGGGCCTCTTCCTCTCCTGTCTCTCTCGCCTCCCAGACTGCACCTGGGATGCTTGGCTTCCTTGCTTGTCTGGGAGCCCCTGTTCCAGGCGAGCCACCTGCTGCAGCTCATCCTGGCAGGACCACGGCTCCACCTACAATATACTGGTCACGTGAGCCCCTTTTTGGGGTTAACTCTAGTGACTCACTGATTGACCACCATCCTCGTAGTGTGACACCACCTGTCACCTTTGACATTCAGCTGCTGACCTGGGCTTCAAGAATATTATCAGCACTAACTCTTCAGGCAGAAGGGAAGACGGAGGCGTCACCACAGCCCTGCTGTCCTGCCTGCATCTTCTGCAGACAGAGAAGTGTCTCTACCCCAGCCAACCGCTCCCTGTGATGCCCCTAAGGGCCAGGGGTGGGCACAGTCTGACCGGATCTGTTGCTTAACCACTTTCCATGTCTCCCATCATCTACGACAGCAGAAATAAGTCAGTGCAACACAGCCTGTAGGGCCCGCCAAAATGAAACTATTTACTATCCGGCCCTTTAGGGGAAATATTTCCTGATCCCTGCTGTTTAGATCAGTGGATGCCAGAGGTTTGTAAATGTGACTATAATTATCATAAAAACAACTAACACTCCAGCATTTTAACACTACAAGGAAAGAAAGTCAGTATTTAGGAAGAGAACTTAATGAATAAATTTAATTAGCCATCCTGGGATTTTCTCATATTTAGTGTTTCCAACCAAAAACAAAACAAAACAAAAGGAAAAAGGGCTTTCCTTGGTGACTCAGACAAGAAAGAATCCACGTGCAATGCATGTGAGGCGGGTTCAATCCCTGGGTCAGGAAGATCCCCTGGAGAAGGGAATGCCAACCCACTCCAGTATTCTAGCCTGGGAAATCCCATCAACAGAAGAGTCTGGTGAGCTAAAGTCCATGAGGTCGCAAAGAGTCGGAAACCACCGAGTGATTAAGCAGGAGCCAATAAAAACACCATTCAAGCCCAACTCTGATGCATCCAAAATGACAGGGAGGGACACGTGCACACTGCAATGTTTAATACAGATCACCAGCCAGGACCCACTGCACAGCACAGGGACCTCCGCTCAGTGCATTTTCTGTAATAACTTAGCAAGAAAAGAATTTGAAAAAGAACAGATATATATATATATATGCATAACTGAATCACTTTGCTGTCCACATGCAACGAACACCATATTGGTAATCAACTATACTCCAACATAAAATAAATTTTTAAATGATCATTAGAATTTTAATTAAAACACCAGAGGGTGAGTACTGGCCTTTTTCTTTTCATCGAGAGTGCCAAATAAGTTGAGTGGGTTCCATGACCTCACATTCATCCTGCAGGAAGGAAGGAGGGCAAGAAGGAAAGAAGGGAGCTCCCGGGGTGGACAGTTACCTTGTGTCATCATTGTGACACACTGTGACACTTGTTTCCCATCACGGTTGTAAATGAGGTTATGAAGGCTGAGGGGGAGGAGTGCACAGCTCCTGTTTCACAGACAGAAGCGGCTCTACAGAGACGAGCAGGGAGTTCCGCTCCCCTGCGTCCACTGCGCCTCAGAGCAATGAAGTGAGGCAGCCCAGGCCAGTCCAGGTGATGTGCACGGACCAGGAAGAGCCCTTTACCTGGACCGGAGAAATCGCCTGGTCCACCCTGTCACGTGGCCAGCGAGAGCGCCCCTGCCGGCCCGCGGCGGGGCTGCCTTCCCCAAGTGCTTCTGCCAGGTTTGTACCGGGAGGTCTGATGAGGGGAAGGGCAAAGAGAGCTGGTGCCTGGTGGCCCTACTCCCCCTCCTCCCCCTCAGAGAGAATGGAGTGGCTGGGGATGGGGGTGCAGCACGTGACTGTGAACGGACACATGAATCCCAGTGAAGCCTCGGAGCTCCCCTACCCTCTGGGTAGGAGCGTGAAATGTAAGCCGCTCTGGAGAACAGTCTGGCAGTTCCTCAAGCAACTCATTGTATGTGACCCAGCAAACCTGGTCCTCTACCCGAGAGGAGTGGAAAGGCATAGCCCGCAGACACTTGTGCACGAATATTCACAGCAGCATTATTCGTGACACCCCAAAGCTGGGAACAACCCAAGTGTTCATCAGTGGAGGTGGAGAGAGAAAATGCGGTCTAGCCAAACTGCAATATAATCAGCTAGAAAGATGAGTGGAGCTCTGATATGTGATACAACGGCTCTGACGCTTCAAAACAGTGTGCTAGATGCAAGAGGCCAGTCACAGTGTGTGATTCATACTGTGTGATTCATTTCATGTGAAAGGTCTCAAATAGGCAAACATACAGAAAGCAGACAGAAAAAGGATGAGGGGTGGAGGGGAGGGGGTGGGTGGTAACTGCCGGTGTGGCTTCCTCAGGGAAGCCCTGGTGGCTCAGACAGTGAAGAATATGCCTGCCATGTGGGAGACCCACCCAGGTTTGATCCCTGCATTGGGAAGATCCTTTGGAGAAGCTACCCACTCCAGTATTCTTGCCTGGAGAATCCCATGGACAGAGGAGACTGGCAGGCTACATCCAGTTCAGTTTAGTTCAGTTCAGTTGTGTCCAACTCTTTGCTACTCCATGGACTGCAGCACGCCAGGCCTCCCTGTCCATCACCAACTCCCGGAGTTTACTCAAACTCACATTCATCGAGTCGGTGATGCCATCCAACCATCTCATCCTCTGCCTTCTCCTCCTGCCTTCAATCCCTCCCAGCATCAGAGTCTTTTCCAATGAGTGAACTCTTTGCATGAGGTGGCCAAAGTACTGGAGTTTCAGCTTCAGCACGCGTCCTTCCAATGAACATTCAGCATCTCCTGATTTCCTTTAGGATGGACTGGTTGGATCTCCTTGCTGCCCAGTTCAGGGGTCACAAAGTCAGACACGACTGAGAGACTAACACATATTACACATAACACGTGGATTTTCTCTAAGAGATGATGGAAATGTTTTAAAATTGGCTGTGATAATGGTTGCACGTGTCTGTGGATATACTGAAAACCACTGAATCACAACCCTTGACATGAAGGGACCTGCGCGATCTGCAGATGATAACAAAGCTGTTAAAAACATCCGTGATCGTAGCTGTGCCTCTCTCTCCAGCTTCCCTGCTCTCCTCTCACACTTCCAGGTTTCAATTTGGAAATAACTTGGAGGATGTAGAGAAACTATGTGTCTGTCTGTTCCCGGGCACCATTCCCTCCCACACACACAGAGCCCCATCTACTTAGCTGAAAATAGTCTAGTCTGGCAAACATTAGCTCCCAAACTTAAAATAGACGCTTTCTTTGTGACCTTTAATCGCTACTTGCCGGCAACAATGTAAGTAAAGGCTGAAAGACGGTCATTATGAAAAATCGGAGAAGCACGCTAACGATCCATGGGACTCCATCTCAGCATCTCCCCTGTACCACGGCTGGGAGATAATTAAGTTTGACGCTGGGCGGTGATTTGAAAGGAAAACCACCGCGATTTCCTAGGAGCAGGTCTGTTCAGGCTCCCGCGCCAGAAGTGTACTTCACAAAGAGCCTGAAGGTCAGGAGCTTCTTTCATGGTCTCTCTGCCCTCGGCTAAATGTTCTGTAAATAATTAGACATTAAAGTCTTGGAAATAATCAAGCCACCATATTCCGGGGGTAGAGGACTAATTGGACTTGCTGATCATTAAATTCCCCAGTCTGAAATGCCCGTGTTGGGGGAGGAGAGACTGGAATTCTTGTCTAATATTGATATTTATAGCCCTTTGTTTTCCAGGGAGCAGATGCCTTCCACTCTGTGAGTATAAATTCAGAGCCTTTTAATTTCACATTGCCATCCACAAATTATTTAAGAGCTGGGGTTCTTCTACAAACAGGGTTAACTTAAAAACAAAAAACAAACAAACAAAAAAAAACTCAAGAGAACTGAATAATGTCAAAGTTGAATATAAAGCCTGGAAGCTGCAGAGGCTCAAAAGGGCTGAGCTCTGCTGATGGGTGTCTAGAGCTCATGAATATTCATGACCCACCAGGACTTGGGAGAGATGCTGAACCCCAGAGGATGAATACCAACCCCCCCAACTGGAGAAGCCTGGGTGGGGGTGGGGGGGAGCCCCACCCTATTAAGCCCCAGCTTTGTCTTGTGTCTTAATCAGAAAAGAAAGGCTGGTTTGATTTCCTCCGCCTTCCCCAGGGTTTTTATGAACACTGATAAGATCAATACCTGGATTGTGCTATAAGTCTCCTGAGACAAGGCCTGAGATTCATATCAGCCATCATCATTTTAAAGACCCTCGCAGCCACTTTCCACAGCCGCCAGCGGGGCTAATGGATCCATCTCCACCCTGATCAGACAGCTTCTTCTAAAAGCAAATGAAAATCCATTTCGGTTTAAAATATACCTGGTAATTTAGCATATGTTTTAAAGTAATGGGGTTTCCCTGGTAGCTCAGCTGGTTAAGAATCAGTCTGTAATGCAGGAGACCCCAGTTCTATTCTAGGGTTGGAAAGCTCCCCTGGAGAGGGGATAGGCTACTCACTCCAGCATTCTTGGGCTTCCTTGGTGTCTCAAATGGTAAAGAATCAGCCTGCAATGCCAGAGACCTGGTTTTAATCCCTGGGTGGGGAAGATCCCCTGGAGGAGGGCATGACAACCCACTCCAGTATTCTTGCCTGGAGAATCCCATGGACAGAGGAGCCTGGTGGGCTGCAGTCCATGGAGTCCCAAAGATTTGGACATGTGGCACATACATAAAATAGATGACCAACAAAGACCACTGTATAGCACAGGGAACTCTACTCAGTACTCTGCAGTAACCTATAATGGAAAACAACCAAAAAAGAAAAAGTATACATGTGTAAAAACCTCTATGTATAACTGAACCACTTTGCTGTACACCTGGAACCAACACAGCACTCCAAGTTAACTGTACGCCAAGAAAGAGGGCATTGAAAGGACGACAGTGGCCCGCTGATAGCCCTGTCACTCTGGAGAGTGGCAGGCAGTAGCCTGAGAAGCCGGGCACGCCCCGTGAGTCGGAGCCTGCAGGAAACGGGACCGGCTTTCCGTGTGCTTAGCTGCTTGGGGACAGGCCGCGGGGAGGACATTCGTCTCCTGCGTCTGCACTTCCAGCCTCAAGGCGCTGATACGAACGAGCTTTGCAGTTGCCACTAGACTTTAGTTTTACAACCATCTTGCCCAGTCAGCCTTCCAGAGCAGGGACGTGCGGGATGCGACTGTGAACACCAGGACTGCCTCCCTCTCTCAGCATGCTGGGCACCCCGAGGACACGTGAAATAGCTGCACGTGGCTGTGGGGATCCCGACTGAGCTCACCCAGAGCCCTGGGACACTGCCCACAATCTGTACAATAAAAGCCACCGGACCGTTAATCTACCGTGAATGAATGTTATTGCATGCTTTTGTGGGGACACAAAGGCAAATTGGGTTCACTCTGGAGATTATCTCTCTCCTCATTTCATATAAAAATGCCTAGAAGTCTCCCAAGAGACCATGTCAAAGATGAAATTTATCCACTGCTATGCATTTGCTAATTTGGTGAGAATTCTGATCTCATTTGCGGGGCTTAATGTAGAAATCCGTTGAACCTGAACAGACACACAGCAATGGGGAATTTATCCAATGCCATTTTCTGTGATACGTGTCAGAAAATACACACAGTATGCTGCCATCTCTTTACAGAAACACAAACACACAAAGACACATATATGATCATGCATATGTCGTATGTATAATGTCAAAAATTGAGGCAAAAATGCACTTAGCTCCTAACGGAATCATACTTCCAAACCGCATGTGTGTGTGTGTGTGTGTGTGTGTGAGTTATTAAGGCATGTCTGACTCTTTGTGACCCCATGAACTGTAGCCTGCCAACCTCCTCTGTCCGTGGAATTCTCCAGACAAGAATACTGGAGTGGGTAGCCGTTCCCTGTTCTGGGGGATATTCCCAACCCAGGGATCGAATCCAGGTCTCCTGCACTGCAGGCAGATTCTTAACCATCTGAGCCACCAGGGAAGCCCCAAACAGCATAATGCCTTCCAAATTCCTCCTAATTTATTTCCTCTGATTTTTGAAAGGCGTTCTGTTTAAAAGTATAAACATTTTGTATTGAAAGAACATGTTATAAATCTGTATCATAATCTTCAAGTTTCAATCAAATAACATGAGATGAAAATTCCAAGTTGAGGGATAAAAATGAAGGACCCAGCAGCATCCTTGTGACATGCTATTAGACAAAAATTTAGACTAGCTTAATCCCTTCAACAAGTCTTGGAGAAGGAAATGGCAGCCCACTCCAGTATTCTTGCCTGGAGAATTCCATGGATAGAGGAGCCTGGTGGGTTGCAGTCCATGGGGTCACAAAGAGTCAGACAGGACTGAGTGACTGACACACTAGACTAGTTTATGGGACTTGACTGTCTCCTAAGGCCCCCGGTGCCATATGCTCCCAGGCCATTTTCGGGGTGCAGCCACCAGAACTGCGCTCCTGACAGTGTGATCATTTCCGTCAACCTCGGAGTCCCACCCCCAACCTGCCTTGCTGGTGCCCACCGTCCCTTCCTGCTGCTGCCTGCTTTATTTTGTTAAAAAATTTTTTCCTTGATCTAAAAAGAAATTATACAAATGAGCTTACTTACAAACCAGAAAGAGACTCCCAGACTTAAGAGAACAAACGTGGTTGCCAGGGGAAGGATGGGGACAGGGACGATTAAGGAGATGGGGACAGACGTGCACACTGCTGTATTTAAAATGGATAAGCGTCGAGGACCTCCACGGCTCTGCTCAATGTTGCTCACCGGCCTGGATGGGAGGGGAGTTTGGGGGAGAATGGATACATACGTATGTATGATTGAGTCCCTTTGCTGTTCACCTGAAACTATCACAACATTGTTCAGCGGTATGCCCCAGTACAAAATAAAAAAAAATTTTTTAATGACCTTCGTTGAACTAAGATGAAGGAAGAGTCTGAATGGGAAAAGAATGGGTGGATTAAATAGTATCTTCAAAGCAGCGTTTTTAAGTTCGTGAATGTTCCTTTCTAAGGAGTGTATGATGCGTGTCTATTCCTGGCAGGTAATAGCTCAGCCTTTGCTACACTACGCTGCTAGTCACATAGTTGTGCATGCGAAGGCATAAAGGTGCCTGCGTGTATCATCTCAGTTTCTCCGATTTAGCTGTGAACAGAGAGAAATCTCCAGGTTTGCTGCCTCTGTTCTCCGTGATTGGACACGTTCTAACGAGGGAGAGTGAGAGCGTGGGGCCATCGGACTCGTGCACGGTATATCAAGTCCAAGGTCCTCTGAGGATGCTGATGGTTTAGAGCCAGTTTTATCGTCTCCAGCAAAACATCGTATATGATTCCACAGCCATTTGTACTTTTCCGACAACGAGAAGCACAGGGGACTTGACCAACTTTCACTGTGCCCCTTATTGGAATTTATTATGGATTGTCGGCAGTGAATTATGTTATTCTGTCATATTTCAGAATGTGTTGTCTTCGTGAATGGAGAGAGCACAGGATAAATGGAACATGTGCGGTTGACAAGACAAAATCAGTGACTCCAGGCTGGAACATCCACGGCTTCCTGAGGCTGCTAGAACAATTACCCAGTGGAGTGACTCAGACAATGCAGGTGTGTGGTTGTATTGCTCTGGAAGTGCAAGTGTAAGACAGTCGTCAGTGGACAAAATTCAAGGGGCTGTGCTCCCTTTTGAGGTTCTGACGGCGTGAACTGGCTGGAGTGATGTACCTCCAAATGCGTGTCTATCTGGAGTCTCAGAGGGTGACCTTTTTTTGGAAAGAGAGTCTTTACAGATGCCATCAGTGAAATTAAGATGAGGTCATACTATACCTGTTGGAATGACCATCATCAAACCTTCTACAAACAATAAATGCTGGAGACAGTGTGGTAAGATAAGAACCCTCCTACATTGCTGGTGGGAAAGTAAATCATTATAGCCACAATGGAGGACAGTATGGAGGTTCCTTAAAAAACTAAAAAGAGAGCCTCCGTATGACCCTGCGATCCCACTTTCTGGGCCTATGTCCAGAGAAAAACCTGATCCCAAGGGATACATGAACACCAGTGTTCATTGCGGCACTGTGTAAAATGGTCAGGGCATGGAAGCAACCTAAATGCCAACAGAGGGACGGATAAAGAGGACGGGCACATACATACAATGGAATCTTACTTAGCCATGAAAAGGAACGCAATGATGCCATTTGCAGCAACATACGTGGTCCTAGGGGCTTCCCTTGTGGCCCAGCTAGTGAAGAATCCACCTGCAATGTGGGGGACCTGAGTTCGATCCCTGGGTTTGGAAGATCCCCTGGAGAAGGGAAAGGCTACCCACTCCAGTATTCTTGCCTAGAGAATCCCTTGGACTATATATTCCATGGGGTAACAAAGAGTTGGACATGACCAAACAGCTTTTACAAGTGGTCCTACAGATTATCATACTCAATGAAGTAAGTCAGAGAAAGACTACTGTAATATGATACCACTTATATGTGGAGTCTAATTTTTCTAAAAAAGAAAAGAAACAAATGAACTTATTTAGGAAACAGAAACAGACATATAGATATCGAAAGCCAACTTATGGTTGCCTATTGGGGAAGTGGGAGGGCGGAATAAATCAGAAGCCTGGGATGAACATACACACAGTTATGTATAAGAGAGATAAGCAACGAAGATCTGCTGTATAACACAGGAACCTCTACTCAGCATTCTGTGATAACCTATATGAGTAAGTGAAAAAGTGGAAGTGAAGTCTATCAGTCATGTCCGACTCTTTTCGACACCATGGACTGTAGCCTGCCAGCTTCCTTCGTCCACGGGCTTTTCCAGGCAAGAACACTGGAGTGGGTTGCCATTTCCTTCTCCAGATATGAGAAAAGCATCTAAAACAGAATGAATTTATACATGTGTAACTGAATCGGGGCTTCCCAGGTGGCTCAGGGGTAAAGAATCTGCTTACCAATGCATGAGACATAAGAGGTATGGGTTCGATCCCTGGGTTGAGAAGATCCCCTGGAAAGCCCCACGGACAGAGGAACCTGGCCGGCTATAGTCCATGAGGTTGCAAAGAGTTGGACAGGATTGAGCAGGGACACCTGCCGGCATGCATAGCTGAATCATTGTGCTGTATACCCGAAGCTAACACAACATTGTAAATCAGCTATGTTGTTGCTTTCAGTGGTCCAGCCGTGCCCAACTCTGTGATTCCATGGACTTCAGCACACCAGGCCTCCTTGTCTCTTAGCATCTCCTGGAGTTTGCCCAAGTTTATGTTCATTGCACTGGTGATGCCATCCAGCCATCTCATCCTGTGACGCCTTCTTCTCCTCCTGCCCTCGATCTTTCCCAGCATCAGGAACTTTTCCAATGAGTTGTCTGTTTGCACCAGATGACCAAAACTTTGGAGCTTCAGCTTCAGCATCAGTCCTTCCAGTGAATATTCAGGGTTGATTTCCCTTAAGATTGACTGGCTTGATCTCCTTGCTGTCCAAGGGGGTTTCAGGAGTCTTCTCCAGCACTGCAGTTAGAAGGCATCAATGCTTTGGCTCTCTGTCTTCTTTACGGTCCACCTCTCAGATATGCTCCAATAAAATGGAAAGGAAGATGACGTCATACTGGATTTCATGCTGTTGCTTCAGCTGTGTCTGACTCTTTGTGGCCCTAGGACTGTAGCCCACCAGACTCCCCTGTCCGTGGGATTCTCCAGGCAAGAATGCTGAAGCGGGCTGCCGTGCCCTCCTCCAGGGGGTCTTCCCGACCCCGGGACTGAACCCCACATCTCTTGTGTCGTCTCCTGCGTTGCAGGTAGATTCTTAACCCCTGAGTCACTGGGGAAGCCCCACACTGGATTAGGCTGGGCTGTAAGGCAACGTTTAATGACCTCACATGAGAATTAGACTGACAAAGACACAGGAGAGCACCGTGTGAGGAAGGAGGCAGAGAGGCTGGAGGGGTGTATCTGGATGCATCTGGGTGTCAGGGACTGCGGGCAACCACCGGAAGCTGGAGAAGGCAAGGAAGGGCCCTTCCCTAGAGCATGGGGAGAGCAAGGCCCCGCGACCCCTTGTATGCAGGCTCCCAGCCTCCAGAACTGGAAGACAGAAGTTTACTGTGATTTTAAGCTACCCTTGTTTGTGGTTACTTGTGGCGACGGCCTTGGGAAAGTGACACTTTCTTTTCCAGCTACTAGAGGCTGCTACATTCCTTCCTTCCTTCCTGATCCCCTCCTCCATCTTCAGAATCATCAGTGATGGGGTGAATCCTCAGGTTGCATCTCTCCAACCTTCTCTGTCACCATATCCATGTCCGACCAGAGCCAGGAAGTGTTCTCTGATTTTAAGAACTCACGATTCGATGGAGCTCTCTGGGATAACCCAGGATAAGTGCCCCATCTCAAGGTGGGTGACCCCGGTGACAACTAGAACGTCCCTCTTGCCATGTAGGTGACAGGCTCGCAGATCGCAGAGGTTGGGGCCTGGGCTCTGCAGGGGGTTGGAGGTGCTATTCCAGCTGCAGAAGATGGGCTGGCAGAAAAGGATGCTGCTGCTTTGTTTAGTCGCTCAGTCATGTCCGACTCTTTGCTACCCAGTGGACTATAGCCCATCAGGCACCTCTGTCCATGGAATTCTCTAGGCAAGGATACCAGAGTGGGTAACCATTTCCTTCTCCAGGGGATCTTCCTGACCCCAGGACTGAATCCGAGTCTCCTGCTTGGTGGCAGATTCTTTACCACTGAACCACCTGGCAGAAAAGAATATCTTAAATTAAAAAGAAAACTGTGAGCAATGTAACTTAAAGTCTTAAAAAAAAAAAAAAGTCAGCACCTACTGAGCACTCATTACATTCAAGAAGAAGTATTGGGTAGGAGGGGGAGGAAAAGAAAAGATGAACGAGGCAAGTCTTCCTTTAAGAAATTGTATTCTAATGGAGTAAACACATAAATGCATCTCACCCTAGCAGCAAAAGCGTTTACTATTCAACTCCAAAAAAAAAAAAAAAAAGCACACGAGACCTTCTGAAATTTCACATGGCTCATTTGTTAAGAGTCTGCAAGATGTTTGCCGTGAAATCAGATGCCAGGCAACCAGGAGTTCAGTGAGGAGCCAACCGGAGATCTGTGGGGAGGAGACAGGGTGGAGGGACAGTCTCCCCAAGAAGACGGCTGAAGTGGCTCTTGAATAATGTGTGTGGCTTAAGCAAGAGGGAAAATGAGGCTCCAAACAGCCAGAACAGCGTGAGCAAGGGAGCTGAGCCGTGAAAGCTCAGTGAACATTGAGAAGACCAAGTGGGGCTTTTTTAAAGAGGGTATCCAGCCTGAGAATGAGGGTGAAGCTTAATTTGCTTTATTCACCAGCGACCGTGGAGCGCAGCAGACAGCTGTTCTAGCTGGTTTTCTCTTTGCCTTTCAATTATTTACTGCTTAGTGGCCCAGATGATGGCAGACTGGACATTATTTTTCAAAACCAAAGGCAGCATTCTTTTCCTTTTCAGACTGTTTGTCTACATGTTGAAAATAAAATTAGAGTTTAGAGATTAATAACAAGTATTGTTGATGATGTTTTTTTAAAAAAATACATTTCTGGTAATCGGAGTCTCTACTTCTGAGCAGGCTGACAGCTATAGGGAAGCTAAGACTGCCCCCCTCCATTGCCCTACAAATGTGTCTCTTTGGCATGAGGCTTATTTTAGGCTGGCTATTTTTAAGAAAGGGAAGATTTGGGAATTCTCTCTTTTTACTTTTCCCTCACTACCTAAAGAATCTAACTAAGGGCCTGTTCCTGAAACAGAGTCATCCCCAGAGATGTCGGCAAACAATATGTGTAATTGTGGTGGGAAAGGGCTTCCCAGGTGCTGTTAGTGGTAAAGAACCCACTTGCCAGTACAGGAGACAAGAGTTCGATCCCTGGGTCGGAAAGAGCCCCTGGAGGACACGGCAACGGATTCCAGTGTTCTTCCCTGGAGAATCCCGTGGATGGAGGAGCCTGGTGGTCTGTAGTCCACGGGGTCGCATGGAGCCTGGCACGGCTGAGGGGCTGAGCAGGTGGTGGGGAAGCTCTGCAGCACGTAGGGGTCAGGGCCCATGGTGTCTCACTGTCTGCCCCTGGCCCAGCAGAACATGTTTCCCAAGCTCCCAGGAAGCATCATTTCTGGAAGAAATCCCAACAGTAATCATCCTGAATTACCTCTTGGGTGGAAGATGCCCCAGGACTGAACCTCCCAAAGCTCCCAGTGAGGCCGGCTGTACTGGAAGCTTTCTGAGGCCAGTCAGGTGTCAGGGAGGGACTTCAGGTCGGTGGTACCCAGACTGTAGGGCGAGGTTAGGTAGGTGGCGTTTGGGTTGCATATTTGCTGCACATTACTCACATATCCTTTTTTTTTTTTTGCCAGCCACTTTTAAATTTGGAAGTGTATCTGCTCAATAGCAGATGTTCTAAAAATCTTTCACAATTATCTAAACTAATAAGAAAAATAAGTTTTAGTTTAAGCCTGCTTGAAAGGTAACTCTCTCATCTCACAGACTCATTCCTGTTGTTGAAAAGGAAGACACTTTCCTCTGCCGTTCTGGGGTTAACTGGCTGGTCTAAGAATGAAACGAACATGAGATGGATTAACAGGAGAAAACCAAACACAAGTTTAATAACACGTATAGATGGGAGAGACCCAGGGGAACTGAGAAACTCACCAATATGCCAGAAGCCTCCACTTTAAATACCATCTTCAGCCAAAGACAAAAGATGTCAGGGTAGAGGTTTGGGACCTTAGTTCAGTTCAGTTCAGTTCAGTCGCTCAGTCGTGTCCGACTCTTTGTGATCACATGGATTGCAGCACGCCAGGCCTCCCTGTCCATCGCCAACTCCAGGAGTTACTCAAACTCATGTCTATCGAGTCAGTGATGCCATCCAACCATCTCATCCTCTGTTGTCCCCTTCTCCTCCTGCCTTCAATCTTTCCCAGTGTTAGAATCTTCTCATTGACATGGGATGGAAAAGGAAATGCTTTAGATTTCTTTCAGATGGAATAAAATGGAAAACCCACATCCCTTCCAGGTAGTAACATATAAATTGTCTGTATGCTGTTTTCTATAAATACTTTGCTAAGACTGAAGTGTTATTTCAAAGTTTGTTGACTGTGGATGTGTTTTAAATGCCCCCTAATTATTATGTAAAATTTAAGTCAACACAATCAATGTAACCAGATAAAATATCCCATAGACTATGTTCTATTTCCCTCTGGGAGGTATTGTCTGGAGTTAATTCTGGAACCAGAAAATCACGCCCCTGAAATCCACCACACCTGCTCCAGGTGGGGCACTGGGCCTTTTCCTCAAAAGTTCCGTTGTTCAGACCACCTTCTCTGGATTTTATTTTGACATCTACACTCCAGAAGGTTGGGAGCAGAGTGTTATTAAAGAAGTGACCAGTGTATTCACAGGCATTGAGAATATAAACTATTATGGGTTGAAGAAATCAGCAACTAGGATTTACTGTATAGCAGAAGGAACTATTGAAATGATAACCCACTCCAGTGCTTTTGCCTGGGAAATCCCAAGGACAGAGAAGCCTGGCAGGCTACAGTCCACGGGGTTGCAAAGAGTCAGACACGACTGAGCGATTAATACACGGGGAATTATATTCATTATCTTGTAATAACCTATAGTGGAAAAAAAAACTGAAAATATATAATAAATATACCCCCATGAAATTAAAAGACGCTTATTCCTTGGAAGAAAAGTTATGACCAACCTAGATAGCATATTCAAAAGCAGAGACATTACTTTGCCAACTAAGATCCATCTAGTCAAGGCTATGGTTTTTCCAGTGGTCATATATGGATGTGAGAGTTGGACTGTGAAGAAGGCTGAGCACCGAAGAATTGATGCTTTTGAACTGTGGTGTTGGAGAAGACTCTTGAGAGTCCCTTGGACTGCAAGGAGATCCAACCAGTCCATTCTGAAAGAGATCAGCCCTGGGATTTCTTTGGGAGGGATGATGATAAAGCTGAAACTCCAGTATTTTGGCCACCTCATGCAAAGAATTGACTCATTGGAAAAGACTCTGATGCTGGGAGGGATTGGGGGCAGGAGGAGAAGGGGACGACCGAAGATGAGATGGCTGGATGGCATCACGGACTCTATGGACATGAGTCTGAGTGAACTCCAGGAGTTGCTGATGGACAGGGAGGCCTGGTGTGCTGTGATTCATGGGGAGAGTCGGACACGACTGAGCGACTGAAATGAACTGAACTGAACTGATACCCCCATCAATAGATAGGGATACAAAGGAATATAAAAGGAAAGCAAACATAAAGTGAACTAAAAGATTAATTGAGAAAACACAGGAGTGGGTTCTGGGCTGGGGATTCTCACCTGTGGTGAAATGTCACAGGCTTCCCAGGCTGTCAGGGTGTGACGTGTGGGGTGTGGTCCCGTTGTGCATTTCCAGAAAGCACTGACGAGGTCCTTGGGTCTTCCCGTCACCCAGATGGCGGAGAAGAGAGTCAGAGGGTCTCGGGTGTCGCAGGCGTGTCCCCTGCTTTCAGCTGGCAGCACACACCTCTCCCTGGGCAATGTCCCTGAGACTGGAGGAATCCGGATGAGTGGCTGCGTAGCCCCTGTCCTTGATGGGTGTGTCCTTTCAGCACAGCTCCTGGCATGGTGACCAAGTCTTTCCCATGTCCTAACACTCAGGCCCGTCTAGTCAAGGCTTTGGTTTTTCCAGTGGTCATGGATGGATGCGAGAGTTGGACTATAAAGAGAGCTGAGTGCTGAAGAATTGATGCTTTTGAGCTGTGGTGTTGGAGAAGACTCTTGAGCATCCCTTGGACTGCAAGGAGATCCAACCAGTCCATGCTAAGGGAGATCAGTCCTGAGTGTTCATTGGAAGGACTGATGCTGAAGCTGAAACTCCAATCCTTTGGCCACCTGATGTGAAGAGCTGACTCACTGGAAAAGACCCTGACGCTGGGAAAGATTGAGGGCAGGAGGAGAAAGGGGTGACAGAGGATGAGATGGTTGGATGGCATCACCAACTCGATGGACATGAGTTTGAGTGAACTCCGGGAGTTGGTGATGGACAGGGAGGCCTGGTGTGCTGCCGTGCATGGGGTTGCAAAGAGTAAGACACAGCTGAGCGATTGAACTGAACGGAACGGAACACTCAGGACATTCCGGGTGCCCCTTGCCCCAAGAAGTCTGCCTCCAAGAAGCTTCCTGGGTCTTGTTACCTTGCTCGGCACCTGCCCTACCAGCCTGCCTTCCTTATCCTGTGGGTCTATCCTTAACTGATGGCCTGGCTGGTCCACCCGCAGTGACAGACAGCAGATGCTGCAGCCTGTCCTGGGTGAGCACCGATTCCCGATGGGGTGCGGCCCCTTTGGTACCTGAGTGACCCGACGGACCATCCCAGCCTGCCCGGGTTCCACGTGCTTTGGAATCACTGAAACACGGGGGCTGTGAGTGCTGGCCAGGCTTTCATTCCCTGAGCCTCTTGAGAGGCGAGCTCTGATGACGCAGGGCCCTGACCTTGCACCTGTGCGTGTTATGACCTTGCACCTGTGGGTGTTGTCATAAATGGCTGCACAAAACAAGGACGCCCCCAGCCAGGGGAGCAGAGAGGGGACTGGAACTGGCAGAGAGGGGCGACCTCAAACCTGTCACCTCCTCTTGACAAACCATGAAAGGCTTCCCTCTCTGCTGGCTGTGCCCTTAGGACCGAGGTTTTAGGGTGGCTGCTCCACTTTCGGGGTCTGTGCCTAGTGATACATCATTCATCTCCTTGGGTGTGGGCCCTGCAGCCACGCGGTCATCACCAAGCAAGCGTGTCCAGTGTTGTGGTGTTGCAGGGAAAAGCCAGTTCTGACCCCCATGATGGAACTGTTGTCTTTGACTTGCTCTCCATTGCTTTTGCTCTTATCATCACTCACAGTGGCCTGCCTCAGAGAATCTTGCCCCTCTGCCTGACGGTTAAACTAAACTGCCTCTGTTCAGAACCCTATCCACCTGTGGATGGCAGGAAGGAAGAAATTAACACATCCCCTGCATGAGGCTTGACCATTCTAGGAGATATTTGCAAGATTAATGGGCTTTTTACTTTGTTTAACCACCCCCACTCCATCTCTGTTCTATAAAAGAACCTGCCGTACAGATCCCTATAGGGTAGTTATTTTGAGACAGTCTGTAGAGGTTTGTCTAAGGAACAGGGTTGCGGGGGGGCGTCTACTGATTTAAACAATAATCACATCTAAAAAATACCTTCATAGTAACCTCTGGACTAGTGTCTGAACAACAATAAGGCACCAGAGCATAGCCCAGCTGACACATAAAATTGAGTCGTCATAGATTCAACCAACGTGAGATGTCTGTGTTTGATCCCAAAGGTCCACTGCAACTGCCTCTGAGGTCAGGGCTGGGCTGGGGGAGAGGCCTGGGGGAAGAGGCGAGCGGGCATCTGATGGGTAGGGCTCCACTCTACTCGTTTCAGCTGGAGCTGCCTTCTTTCAGAGTTCCTACACTGGGCATTAGTGAAAGACTGTAGGTAGGTGGGTAACATGCTTGGCATATGGAAGAAAAAAATGCGATACATTAAAAAAAAAATGTTTGCCAACTCACACCTTGGATAACTGACTTTCAAGTATGATTGTGCATTAAATCGTATTTCCCTGTGGCCCTGGATGTGCTTGCAGATTTCAAGTCACTTGCTCAATGATTTCCTGCCTGCCTCTCTCCCACAAGTACACACGTGTGTGTGCACAGGCACACAGCCACAGGGAAACTGATGACCCAGCTTGTTGCTCCTAGGAACTCAGAGGCTGGTTCAGGTCTCCAGCTCCAGCCTCGTCACTTCTAACTTGTTGGTTCTGACCCAGTTGTGCTCTAAAAAAGTCACGGGCGTGACTGTGGGGCCTGGGACCTGCTGGGATGGTGAGTTTCTTACAAAGGTGGCCAGGCTGCTGCCATTTGTACCCTTGTTATTGTCATCCAGTTGCTAAGTCGTGTCCGACTCTTTGCGACCCAATGGACAGCAGCACGCCAGGCTTCCCTGTTCTTCACCATCTCCTGGAGTTCACTCAAACTCATAGAGTCAATGATACCATCCAACTGTCTGATCTTCCATTGCTCCCTTTTCCCCCTGCCCTCAATCTTTCCCAGCATCAGGGTCTTTTCCAGTGAGTCTGCCCTTAATATCAGGTGGCCAAAGGATTGGAGCTTCAGCTTCAGCATCAGTCCTTCCAATGAATGTTCAGGGTTGATTTCCTTTAGGATGGACTGTTTTGATCTTCTTGCTGTCCAAAGGACTCTCAAGAGTCTTTTCCAGCATCAGTTCTTCGGGGCTCAGCCTTCTTTAAATGGTCCAGCTCTCAAATTTGTACATGACTTCTGGAAAAACCATGTGTACACTTAAGATTATTTAATTGGCCTGCTGAGAAGATAGAACCTTTCAGATTCCCTTCTGTCTATGTGGCTCCTTGAGGACTTTGTTGAAAATCAACAGCTCTCTTTGACCTTCATTACTCATTTTCCACTGAATGCCCACAAGACTTAGGATCAGCTGTTCTTGAGCTACAACCTGAAAAGCAGCAACAGGGTCTAAACATATATCATCTTGACACACAAGACAGACTTCTTGTTATCCCAGCTGGAGTCATTCATTTACAAACTTAGATGATTCTTTTGAGGTCATTTCTTGAAAGATAATGATCTCATCTAGACTCATTCATTGTCAGATTTCTGTTTAGGCAAACATTTGCATACACATTTTTAAATATATTGAAATGAGACCCAAACCCGGTAACCTTGGACAAGTCATCCAAGCTCCTGGCTCCTAATTTCCATCTGTGATAGGAAGAAGGAGGGCGATTAAATGATCGTAAAAGGTCACACTCCTCCCCGCTACTAGGCACAGCAACCGTTAATACCCAAAAGCACCTGCCTGAGGAACATGGAAAGGGTGATCCCTGGAAATTGTTGTCTCTTGTAGATTTTACCTATTATTAAGGTACCAAGAAACTTAGTTTTAATTTAATATACAGAAACATAATAGTTACTCAGTATTTCATTGCTCAGGTATATGGACAGTCAGTATATATACTGCAAAAAGAGAGATGTCCCCCAAGTTTAGAGAAGAGGCTGGTAAACATCACTCTGAATTAAGATAAAAATCATTATAAAATAATGAGCTAGCTACCCTAGAAATTGAGAGTCCCTTGGAATGCAAGAAGGTCAAATCAGTCAATCCTAAAAGAAATCAACCCTTAATATTCTCTGGAAGGACTGATGCTGATGCTGAAGCTCTAATACTTTGGCCACCTGATGCAAAGACCTGACTAAATGGAAAAGATCCTGATACTAGGAAAGATTTAAGGCAGAAAGAGAAGAGGACAACCGAGGATGAGATGGTTAGATAGCAATACCAACTCAATGGACATGAATCTGAGCAAACTCCAAGAGACAGAGAAGGACAGAGAAGCCTGGTGTGCTGCAGTCTATGGGGTTTCAAAGAGTCAGACCTGACTCAGTGACTGAACAGCGAAATAACATCTGAGACATTAGTCCTCAGTATGAAGGACTGATGGATGATAAGTTGATGTCGGATGAGATTCCTGTTACTTCTCAAAGTTATACCAAACACAGTGAGGCATCTTCACCAATTTGGAAAGTGTCTCCAGGGAGACCCACAAGGGAGGCTGCTAGTTGAAAGGAAGTTTTATTCCCATCTTTGCTGTCACTTGTCCAGTTTCAGTGATTTTATATGAAATAGTTCCCATTTAAGGGGAGCTGAGCCACAAGATGGCAGTGAACAGGACCACAGCTTGCGTGGCCTCTGCCTGGGTCAAGCCCAGGGTCTCAAGGACCCTGATAATGGGGATGGTGAAGATGCTTCTGATGCAGGGCCCTCTGAAGGCTCCAGGAGCAATTCAAGAAGGATGAGGAGAACAGACAACATTCTGAAAGCTTCTGTGTGGCCAGACCTGCCCCAAACGCTTGGGTTCTATCATCTCATTGGATTCTCATGCAAACTCTAGAAAAAAGCCCCCACTTAGTCACTTGACATACAGCAGAAGGGTCAGGGCAAGTACTTGCTGGGGCCACAAGTTCATCAATGGAGGAAGGACTCGAACCCAGGTAGACACTCTCCATCATAAACTACTCAAAGTGGGCAACAGTCTGAGCTTCAGTTGGGAGGTTGTTTTACATGCAGACCCTCAGGGGTACCAGGGGTGATGAGCTTGTGCACTCGACTTCACGAGGGCTACCAGGCTGCCTCTGGGGTAGCATTCCTCTCCTGGGACTGCCTTCCCCTCCCAGCTTCCTCCTGGGTGGAGCTAGAACACTGTTCTCTCCAGGCGCCTTGCCAAGCTCAGGCAGTGACCCTTTTACATATTTCAGCCTCTTTGCAACACGCTAGTTCCCACTGCGATGGAGACATGGGTCACAGGTGTTCCCTTCCGTGGTCTCTTTCACAAAGTTAATGCCAGGATTAACACTAATCCGAAGGACTTGAAATCACAAAGAGGAACATGCATTTAAAGCTTTGTGATTTAATGTTCTAAGTGCAATTTTTAACCACATAAAAGTGTGAGGTAAGAGTGACTAGGATACCCTATTTTATATTCTCCAGACGTACAGACAGACAAGCTCGATGTTTGCGGGAGGAATAACCTACACAGAAGTTCAGTACTGTCAGCTCCCACCGTAGAAAACAGGAAGATGTCTTCATGTGTGTGTAGATGTAGACCCAGACCCAATGGCAAACACAGCGCAACAGAGTTCATTAATGTTAACACGGAGAGCTGCACGCGTGAGTGCCCCAGGCCTCCGTAGCCCCTCAGATACGGTGGACATCTAAGTGGTCTATCCCATCAGGCTTTTTTGATATGAAAAGTGACAGGCTTATAAATAAAGCCTCATTGGCTAGCCCAGTGGGCTTTGTGGCTCTTGGAGGTGTTACTGTATTCATACACTGACTGACCTGATGCACAGAGACTTCTCTTCTGCTACTGTTTCGCTTCTAAGATGTAAGCAACAATATTATTTTGAAGTGAAAGGAATAGGACGGCATCTCCTGGGATCCAGGAAGATACAGTGCAGATCTGGGAGTAAAAGTTATCCATGAGTTAGCGGATTTGCAATATGTTTACAGTTAATATTGCTGCCCTTTAGCCTGTATAAGATAACATGGCAAACCAGTCTTCAGATACCCCTGGATACTTCAGAGTGTAAACAGCAATTATTTATGTCGTGGAGACTACCATTTATAAATGGCATGGAGTCCTCCTCTTTAGGGCTCAGGAGCATCGTACATCAAGACTATGGAAGTTAACTTAAACACTGAATCTTTCCTTTTCAATTGAGAAGGATATTGATTGAATTAAACTGAATTTGCTCAAAGCTATCATCACTCCTCTTTGCTCCAACTACATGACATTTTCCAAATAAATTGAGTCTTCAGATTTAGATATCTGAACAGCAGAAGAATGCACAGGGATTTCAAATTATTTGATTGACTTCATCAGAAAATATCCTGACATCTCAAACATCAAGACACAAATGTACTGGGGCCCAAATAATCTGTTTTATTATATGGGTTACAAAATCACTTGTTCTCATCTCCACTTTAAACTATGGAGATGGGTGGGATGCCTACATAGAGAAGTTCATGTTGGTGGTAGGAGAGGGGTTAGATGTAGCAGTATGCCTAATTTGTTTGGGCTTCCCAGGGGGTGCTAGTGGTGAAGAATCCACCTGCCAGCGCTGCAGATGCAGCAGAGCTGAGTTTGCTCCTTGGGTCGGGACACTCCCCTGGAGAAGGAAATGGCAACCCCCTCCAGGGTTCTTGCCTGGGAAATATTATGAACAGAGGAGCCTGGTGGGCTACAGTCCACGGGGTCGCAAAGAGTCGGACAAGGCTGAGCCCAAGAATCTCATCATCATCTAATTTGTTTGCAAAAATAAGACAAGCTTCTGATTGGTAGCCTGATGATTTAAACCATTATAGATTTGGGAAGACAATAGAGTCTGTTCAGTATGCTGAGTAACTGAAACAGGGGCCCCTCTTAGTGAGGTCCTTGGAAGAAAAGTTATGACCAACCTAGACAGCTTATTAAAAGGCAGAGACATTACTTTGCCAACAAAGGTCCATCTAGTCAAAGCTTCGGTTTTTTCAATAGTCATGTATGGATGTGAGAGTTAGACCATAAAGAAAGCTGGGGGCTGAAGAATTGATGGTTTTGAACTGTGGTGCTGGAGAAGACTCTTGAGAGTCCCTTGAAGAGCAAGGAAATCCAACCAGTCCATCCTAAAGGAGATCAGTCTTGGATGATCATTGAAAGGATTGATGTTGAAGCTGCAGCTCCAATACATGGGTCACCTGCTGTGAAGAACTGACTCACTGGAAAAGACCCTGATGCTGGGAAAGATTGAAGGCCAGAGGAGAAGGGGGCAACAGAGGATGAGATGGGTGAATGGCATCACCGACTCGATGGACATGAGTTTGAGCAAGCTCCGGGAGTTGGTGATGGACAGGGAAGCCTGGTGTGCTGTGGTTCATGGGATCACAAAGAGTGAGACAGGACTGAGTGGCTGAACTGACTGACTTAGCGAGGTTTGGGTCTCCAGCTTTACCTGCCCAGAACCTTTGATGCTGTACCATCTGAGAGAGGCACACTTCCTTTTCCAACCAGCAGGCAGCAACCTAAGGGAAATCGCCTCTGGTATTTTTTGGCACCCTCAGTTCTATCCCTGCACAGGAAGAACCCCTGGAGAAGGAAATGGTAGCCCACTCCAGGATCCTCGCTGAGAATCGCATGGACAGAGGAGCCTGGCGGGCTACAGCGCGTGAGGTCTCAGAATTGGACGCTACTGATCGACTGAGCACGCCCGCCCCACGCCATGCTTGGGTTTTAATTAGCTCCACTGACTGTTGGAGCTCCACCATTCACTGAACCAGCCGTAAGACAGCAGGGACAGTTTAAAGTGAACCCTGCTTTCTGGGCTATTCAGAGGAAATAAAATGTCACCCACATGAGTCTGGATGCTCACATACACTTGTCTCTTGTGAGCGATCAGCCTGCTGGCCTGACGGGATAACTGAAAATATTCAGGTCAGCGTCCTCACGACCTGCCTAGGTCCACCAGCTGAGACTAGCTTTGGATTTAGTCTTATCACTTGATTACGCACGTCCTTCTAAAGAGGCCCTGCTCGCCCCCACTTTGATACGGCTGCTGTGGTCATTTACCGGAGCCGTTTCTCCTCCCTGAGTCTTGTCCGTCGCTGTTTTCTCGTCTCCCTTACACTTGCCTCAAGGCCTGGCTGTATGTTACAGTAGCCCTTGGATCTTCTGGGAAATGTCAAAAAAAAAAAAAAAAGCTGTAATAAATGACTAAACTCTGAGTTGCTCTTGGTCATTCCCACTACAGTGACTCTGCTCAAGGACACATAAATCTCCGTGAAAGCTGACAGTGTCCCAAGGAACATGAGGACAGGTGTCCCATCCTGGGACTGAGTGACAGCTCCTAAGCTTTATTCTGCAAACAGATGACTTTGTGAAAGTCATCTGCTCAACATTAAGTCATCAGAAAGAATTTTCAGAGGATGCAGCGGACTCAAAGAATGGATTTAATCATGATTAAATGCTTTTAATGAGCATATGAAAAGCTATCTTGTCTCTTCCTCATTTATGTGTAACACGCAGTTTAACAGCCAATAGTCACACAGAGTGAAATGAGACAGTCTTTAAACAACATCGTGTTTCAACTAATCCCTCAGACTTGAGAAAAAATAAAAAAAATCTTATGAAAGTTCTTATATACTAGATATATATATATATAATAAATGGTTAGCACACTTAAGTATAGCAATTCTAATGGAAAATATTTATATATGTTAATTGTCTCTGTCTACAAACCTTTTTGAAAAATGATGCCAATGGTTAACTATAAAGTAATTAATTTTCCTAAATCATGTTTAGGCTTCCCTGATAGCTCAGTTGGTAAAGAATCCACCTGCAATGCAGGAGACCCCGGTTCAATTCCTGGGTTGGGAAGATCCACTGGAGAAGGGATAGGCTACCCACTCCAGTATTCTTGGGCTTCCCTTGTGGCTCAGCTGGTAAAGAATCTGCCTGCAATACAGGAGACCTGGGTTCCATCCCTGGGTTGGGAAGATCCCCTCGAGAAAGGAAAGGCTACCCACTCCAGTAACCTGGCCTGGAGAATTCCATGGACTGTATAGTCCATGGGGTCTCAAAGAATCGGATATGACTAAGTGACTTTCACAAATCCTGTTCACTTTTCTTGATCATGTAATTATTTACATATGGTCAATAAGAGTTCTTTATCATTTCCAAAGAATAGCAAGGAAAGATAAGAAAGCCTTCCTCACTGATCAATGCAAAGAAATAAAGGAAAACAACAGAATGAGAAAAACCAGAGATCTCTTCAAGAAAATTAGAGATGCCAAGGGAAAATTTCATGCAAAGATGGGCTTGATAAAGGACAGAAATGGTATGGACCTAACAGAAGCAGAAGATATTAAGAAGAGGAGGGAAGAATACATAGAAGAACTGTACAAAAAAGAGCTTCATGACCCAGATAATCACGATGGTGTGATCACTCACCTAGAGCCAGACATCCTGGAATGTGAAGTCAAGTGAGCCTTAGAAAGCATCACTACGAACAAAGCTAGTGGAGGTGATAGAATTCCAGTTGAGCTTTTCCAAATCCTGAAAGATGATGCTGTGAAAATGCCGCATTCAATATGCCAGCAAATTTGGAAAACTCAGCAGTGGCCACAGGACTGGAAAAGGTCCGTTTTCATTCCAATCCCAAAGAAAGGCAATGCCAAAGAATGCTCAAACTACCACACAATTGCACTCATCTCACATGCTAGTAAAGTAATGCTCAAAATTCTCCAAGCCAGGCTTCAGCAATATGTGAACCATGAACTCTGATGTTCAAGCTGGTTTTAGAAAAGGCAGAGGAACCAGAGATCAAATTGCCAACATCTGCTGGATCATCAAAAAAGCAAGAGAGTTCCAGAAAAACATCTATTTCTGCTTTATTGACTATGCCAAAGCCTTTGACTGTGTGGATCACAATAAACTGTGGAAAATTCTTCAAGAGATGGGAATCCCAGACCACCTGACCTGCCTCTTGAGAAACCTATATGCAGGTCAGGAAGCAACAGTTAGAACTGGACATGGAACAACAGACTAGTTCCAAATAGGAAA
The DNA here is from genome assembly GCF_014754425.2 of Oryx dammah. NCBI lineage: Eukaryota > Metazoa > Chordata > Mammalia > Artiodactyla > Bovidae > Oryx > Oryx dammah. The sequence continues at coordinate 4,534,290 of NW_024070204.1, forward strand.
AGGAGTACGTCAAGGCTATAGATTGTCACCCTGCTTATTTAACTTATATGCAGAGTACATCATGAGAAACGCTGGGCTGGAAGAAGCACAAGCTGGAATCAAGACTGCCGGGAGAAATATCAATAACCTCAGATATGCAGATGACACCACCCTTATAGCAGAAAGTGAAGAGGAACTCAAAAGCCTCTTGATGAAAGTGAAAGTGGAGAGTGAAAAAGTTGGCTTAAAGCTCAACATTCAGAAAACGAAGATCATGGCATCTGGTCCCATCACTTCATGGGAAATAGATGGGGAAACCGTGGAAACAGTGTCAGATTTTATTTTGAGGGGCTCCAAAATCACTGCAGATGGTGATTGTAGCCATGAAATTAAAAGATGCTTATTTCTTGGAAGGAAAGTTATGACCAACTAGATAGCATATTAAAAAGCAGAGACATTACTTTGCCAACAAAGGTCCATCTAGTCAAGGCTATGGTTTTTCCAGTAGTCATGTATGGATGTGAGAGTTGGACTGTGAAGAAAGCTGAGCGCCAAAGAATTGATGCTTTTGAACTGTGGTGTTGGAGAAGACTCTTGAGAGTCCTTTGGACTGCAAGGAGATCCAACCAGTCCATTCTAAAGGAGATCAGTCCTGGGTGTCCATTGGAAAGACTGATGCTAAAGCTGAAATTCCAATACTTTGGCCACTTCATGTGAAGAGTTGATTCATGCTGGGAGGGACTGGGGGCAGGAGGAGAAGGGGACGACAGAGGATGAGATGGCTGGATGGCATCACGGACTCGATGGATGTGAGTTTGGGTGAACTCCTGGAGTTGGTGATGGACAAGGAGGCCTGGCGTGCTATGATTCATGGGGTCACAAAGAGTCGGACATGACTGAGTGACTGAACTTAACTGAACTGAAAGGAACATGATTTTAACGATGGACGTGCCAGAAACCCTATCTAACTAGTTACAACAAGCCTACAAATACTCTTCCTCAGGTGTGAAAAGACGCCAGGGAAGACTTCCCAGGAGTGCTGGCTGGTACCTGCTCTGTGGACCATGGAATTCTGGCCCTATGATAGTATCACTTCCTGGCAAGTAGAAAGACTGACACATTTCATCATCTCAGAGAAAGAAGGTACCCTTATTATTGAAAGTATTAAAGAAAAAACATAGTAATGGTGGATTAGATGCCTCACTATGTCTCACGCAAGAAATGCACTGATAAGTGCAATAAAATAAATCTGACCAGTAACTATAGTTCTAGGATTTACAAAGCCTCATCAGAGGTTAATTCTTAGTCTTAATGGTATATAACTTTTAAGCCATATAGTCAGGCTGCATTTATACACTAAGAGACATCCTCTGTAATAAGTAAATAAAGGTGGTAAATAAAGCAAACCATAAAGCTTGCCATGCACAATCAGAAAGTCACAAAACAGTGAGGTCAAAGCTATGTTGTAAAGCCTCCAGGAGACTGTCTTGTGCGCCCAGCTCCTCAGCCCTCTCTGCATCCACACACTCTTGCCCACCTCACAGTGTGCCTTTCCCTGCCCCTTCACTTTGGACTTGGCCACGGGACTTGCTTCCCCCGACGGTATATCCTCAGAGGAGACCGTGTTCCATTTCTTATCACAGGAGATCTCACACATGTCCACTCAGCATCTCAGGTCTCTGCTGTTGCCATGAGAACATGTTCCCCTGGTGACTGCTGGGCTTTCAGCCTTGACTCCAGAGTAAGATGTGTGGGTGGACCTGAACCACAGATCTGATGTGGGAAGCAGTGCCATCCCCACCCATCCCGGTGGAGATCCACAGAACCCTTGAAGACTCACAGACATGGGAGCAAAGATAGATACCTTGTTCTAAAGCCTTGGTTTGGGGGATGGTTGTTATGCAGCAATGAGTAACTGATACAGGAGTGAGTAACTGACCACAGGGTGGGGCTGTGGTGCCTGAGTGGCTCCTTGTCTCGCTCTGTTATCTACAAGCTCTCAGAACACAGCTCACATTTGAAAACAACAACATCTTGTACCTGAGATAACAGAAAAATAACAGGTGTACTCTGTATAACACTAGGAGTGCTAATAAATGATACCTTGAAGCTTTCCTGTGAGTTACTATTTCCTTAGGGTAAATGATTTTGTCACTGAATATTGTAACACCAATGTCTGAAGATATATTTTACCTATGAGAATGTGGAAATCACAAGAGAAAATTGCCATTTATCCACTATGATCAAATTATGAATTGATAGTCTATAGTTTTGATTTCTTTCTATTTTGAAACATTTAATGAGCAGTCCATCTGAAGACTGGACTGTCTTGTATCTCTTTTTAAACAAGAGTACTTTTTAAGTACTTTGCCTCTGATTGTCTCTTCATGAAGAGGGTCTCCTACAGCCTCCATCAGCCCCCCTTTCCTTTTAGACTCTAATCTCACTTCTGTGAAATCCCATCGGGCTTCACACCTCTCTTATATAGCTGAATTATTATTGTCCTTCATCCATTTGCATTTTGAAATCTGGCCTTTAATGCTGGTGTGAAAATGTCCCCAGCTCACAACAGGTGCTCAGCAATGTTGAATTGCTTGCATGACCAAACCAGAGGCACACCTTCTCTTAGGGTCCTCTAACAAGGTTGTTGGCAGAACAATACTTAAGAAGATGTTTGTCTTATGTGCAGCGGTGAGATAATGCAATGTTTGGGCAGAAGATCAGACTCTGAACTTCTCAGATCATCTAGGGCTAGGTCTAACGAGGACAATGTCCTTCCTAGGAGATCAGTGGACAAATGAACTTCCATAAGGCATGTTTTCTTCTTAAGTGAAATATGGTTGCTAACAATGACCTTATGCACCTGTTATAGTGGTTAAGTGGAATCATTGCATAAAGGGCCTGGCACACACTAGGTCATTTCATCAAAGCTTGCTAACACTGGGCAATACAGGTCCTTGATATTTGAACAAGTGTGGTTCCCTCTAGCCAAGGATCCTGCATCAGATATTAGTAATTTTCACCCAGCACCTTCATGCTCTCCCTCAACAATATTTAGGAGACCATTACATCACCCCAACTAAGTTCAGTTCTGTTCAGTTCAGTCATTCAGTCATGTCCGACTCTTTGTGACCCCATGAATCTCAGCACGCCAAGCCTCCCTGTCCATCACCAACTCCTGGAGATCACCCAGACTCATGTCCATCGAGTCAGTGATGCCATCCAGCCATCTCATCCCCTGCCCCCAATCCCTCCCAGCATCAGAGTCTTTTCCAATGAGTCAGCTAAAGGATCCCGCAATTCATCTTTTTAAAAACGATTTTAAAGCCTTGGATTTGTTACAATATTCTTCTTTTTTATGCTTTGTTTTTTGGCCTTGAGGCATGTGGGATCTTAACTCGCTGACCAGGGATCCAACCTGCACTCCTTGCACTGGACGGTGAAGTCTTACCCAGTGGACTGCCAGGGAAGTCCCCTGCAATTCTTCTTAACAACAACAAAAAACCCAACACACAGCTTTTTTAAAAATGATAAGAACATTTCACTCTCGAAACAGGAAGGTCTAAAGCTTGGTAGTTGAAGTTGTGATTTTAATCCGCGACTCACCCTGACATGTTCAGAAGCAGTACCGAGTATGGACATAATTTAACGCGGCAGCTGCGCTCACAGGGAATTTCTCAGGCTCAAGAATCTGATTCCATTGGTGCTGAGTCTCCTGTGGATTCAGGCGGGATCCACAGGAGCCCAGACCAGGCCCCTCACGTCCTTGGGGGGCCACCTGTGTGCTTGGATGTCAGGAGCCCCCTTCCCCGTGGCATGCGTCACAGATGGACGGCCACTCCTTCCGTCTTCACTGCATGGGGTTTTATGAAGTATTCCCAGGGGATGCAGGGGCAAGCATTTTCATGACATCCTTTCTCGTTGGTAAGCTTATTCAAGTATTTGGTCCAAGAAAGTTACAAATCATGTATTTAAAATAATTGTGCATGAATGGCAGAAGATTTTGATAGCATATTAAAATGATATTAATGAGGCTCTCCAGCTGGCACTAGTGGAAAAGAATTTCCCTGCCAAGGCAGGAGACGTGGGTTCGATCCCTGGGTCGGGAGGATGCCCTGGAGGAATCAGTGGCAATCCACTTTATATATTCTTGCCTGGGAAGTCACATGCACAGAGGAGCTTGGCAGGCTATAGTCCATGGGGCCGGAGAAGTAGTCTGATACAACTGAGCATGCGCGCACGGGTACGTTAATATCAACCAAATGATTTCTAGGTAATTTTGTTGTCAGTGAGACTCACTACCAAAATGAACAAAAATCTGAGTGTTGTCATGAAATTGTCAAAGGAAGCAAAAGCCAAAACACCATCTTGCTGCTGCTGCTAAGTCACTTCAGTCGTGTCCGACTCTGTGCGACCCCAGAGACGGCAGCCCACCAGGCTCCCCCGTCCCTGGGATTCTCCAGGCAAGAACACTGGAGTGGGGGTTGCCATTTCCTTCTCCAATGCATGAAAGTGAAAAGTGAAAGTGAAGTCTCTCAGTCATGTCCAACACCATTTTAACAGTTTCTAATACAGCTTCTATTATAGGCCAGGACAGTTATAAACAAAAACTAGGCAGAATGATATACAGCAGTGGATGAAGTGTTTGGAGCATTGGTCTCAGACTTGACTACCAGCTGCAGAACTGTGAGCAGGTCACCAACAAGAAGACTGAAGCAGGTGACAGCTGAGGTAGGTGTGCAGTGACAAGGTGCGTAGCTCCAGACAGACGCAACTACAACGAGGCAGAAGTTCATAGGCTAAAAAAACTGTTAAACATTAAAGTCCGTAGTTTCAAAATCTCTGGCAACAGACTCAGAGGGACCATTAGCAGAACCAAACCCAGGCACACCCTTTCTTAGGGACGTCTGTATACGTGTGGTTTTAGTGAAGGGTGTACAAAGAGTGAAGCACACATTTTGGCAGAAGGTTGCAACCAGTCCGTCCTAAAGGAGACCAGTCCTGAACATTCATTGGAAGGACTGATGCTGAAGCTGGAGCTCCAATACTTTGGCCATGTGATGTGAAGAACTGACTCACTGGAAAAGACCCTGATGCTGGGGCAGATTGAAGGCAGGAGGAGGAGGGGACAACAGAGAATGAGATGGTTGGATGGCATCACCGACTCAACAGACGTGAGTTTGAGCAAACTCTGGGAGTTGGCGATGGACAGGGAGGCCTGGCGTGCTGCAGTCCATGGGGTCACAAAGAGTCGGACACGACTGAGTGACTGAACTGAACTGCAGATAGTCACAAGAAACAGATGTCTCCTTTAGTGATCTTAGTGGTTTTTTTTTTTTTTTGGTATGAGAAAATGCAAGATTGTGGGCTCATAAAATCTCCTGAAAGTATCTGGCTCTCTGGAGGCCTGTTCTTCCAGTTTCCCAGAGCTCAGAGGGCCTCACTCCTGAGCTCCTCGGAAGTGCTCTCATGGTGTGCTGATGGTCAGGGCCTGCAGTGACCAGTGACCTCGTTCTTATAGAACCAGATGGTGGACGACGATTTTTAGTTGGTATCCCTCCCCCCCCTTGCAATAGCCTCAGATTAAGTCTTCCTAGCCATTTTAAACACGTGCCAGAATAATTTTTCCTCTCACACTTGTCAACAAACTTAGGCTCTTTTTCATCTTCCCCAAATCTTAAATTAGCATAAAACTTATGAAGAGCTTGGCTAATTCAAACTGATGGCTTGAGAAGCCCTCACAGATTGCCAAATTGTGTGATTTGGACTGTCAGCTAACACAGTGAAATGAGATTTGCTGGAATCTATATTTATCAGCGATGGGAAACAGCTGAGTGCTGACGCCCAGCCGACATCAAGCCCTGCACTCCCAGTGTGCTGTTACAAGGCTCTTTGTGCCTGCTTGCTAAGTTGCTTCAGGTGTGTGTGACTCTTCACGACCCCATGGATGGTAGCCCTCCAGGGTCCTCTGTCCACAGGACTCTCTTGGCAAGAATAATAGAGTGGGTTCCCATGCCCTCCTCCGGGGGATCCTCTTGACTCAGGGATCGAACTCGCATCTCTTTAGTTTCCTGGCAGGCTGGTACTTTACAACTGGCACCACTTGGGAGGCCCGCAAGGTTCTGAGGTTCCTGCAAATGCATTAGATCATGTTTCTCTTCTGAGGGTTTAAAGCCAGACCATGGGATGGAAGAAAGAACAAAGGCCTCTCTCAGAGCTCACCCTTACTCCCCTGGGCCACGTGACTCTGTGGCTCTGTCACGTGGTCCATCCTGCAGAAACCCCGCAGGGAACCACAGGTGCAGCAGGATATGCACAGAGCGCCTCCCAAGAGGACCTGAGAAAACTGCTGAGTCATCACCTACAATCTGCTGAAGAACAGAGACCACCTCTCTAGGGCTCATAATTCCCATGATGACGGGCAGGCTGCAGACAGCCTGACTGAATCCCGCGGGACACGGGAGTTGAAGGGCTGGCTTTATCTCAGTGCATCACAGCTTGCTTGGACCAGAACCTGTCTGGGAGGTCACAGAGAGGTATGGACAGGCCCCTCCCACAGCTGCTGTAGGACTGACTTCATCTGGAACATGTCCTTGATGGTCCAACCCCTACGAGTTTCAGTTCAGTTCAGTTCAGTCGCTCAGTCGTGTCTGACTCTTTGTGACCCCATGGACTGCAGCACGCCAGGCCTCCCTGTCCATCACCAACTCCCGGAGTTTATTTAAACTCATGTCCATTGAGTTGGTAATGCCATCCAACCATCTCATCCTCTGTCATACGCTTCTCCTGCCCTAAATCTTTCCCAGCATCAGGGTCTTTTCAAATGAATCAGTTCTTTGCATCAGGTGGCCAAGTATTGGGGTTTCAGCTTCAGTCCTTCCAATGAATATTCAGGACTGACTTCCTTTAGGATTGACTGGTTGAGTCTGCTTGCAATTCAAGGGACCCACAAGAGTCTTCTCCAGCACCACAGTTCAAAAGCATCAGTTCTTCGGTGCTCTGCTTTCTTTATAGTCCAACTCTCACATCCATACATGACTACTGGAAAAACCAAAGCCTTGACTAGACGGACCTTTGTTGGCAAAGTAATGTCTATGCTTTTTAATATGCTGTCTAGGTTGGTCATAACTTTTCTTCCAAACAGCAAGTGTCTTTTAATTTCATGACTGCAGTCACCATCCGCAGTGATTTTGAAGCCCCAAAAAATCACTACAAGTTTCTCTTCTCCCAAATTTGCACGGGCTCATGTGGGGTCTCGTGTGCGGACAGACATTTGGTGCATTGGCTCCAGAGCAGGCGCCTTTGAGACGTGAGGCCCATGCGGGGAGGAGCGAAGTTTCCGCCCTAGTCTTGGTTTCTACTTCCTGCGCACGGGAGACCCTGGCTAACGGCGTCTTTACCACCACTTCTCCCACATCAGCATCCCACAGTGTCATCTATATTAGCTTAATTTAAGTGTTAATCATTCTGAAGTAGGAAAAAAAATGCTTTCTTAGGAAGGTCATCTTTCAGTTAAAACCTGAACCCAGCCTTATAACAATCAGATGAAATGAAATATATCCCAATGTGTTTCATGAAGACAGCAGCATTTTCTGTCTTTTAGGCACCACTGTTAATATGCCAGGGCTTCCCTGTTGGTTCAGTGGTAAAGAATCCATTTACCAAAGCAGGATCATAGAAAAGCCAAGAGAATTAAAAAAAAAAAAAAAAAAAAAACAAGCCATGTACTTCTGCTTCATTGACTATGCAAAAGCCATTGACTATCTGAATCACAACAAACTGTGGAAAATTCTGAAAGAGATGGGAATACCAGACCACCTGACCTGCCTCCTGAGAAAGCTGTATGCAGGTCAAGAAGCAACAATTAGAACTGGACATGGAACAACAGACTGTTTCCAAGTTGGGAAAGAAGTACGTCAAGGCTGTATATTGTCATCTTACTTATTTCACTTCTTTGCAGAGTACATCATGCCAAATGCCAGACTGGATGAAGTACAAGCTGGAATCTATATTGCCAGGAGAAATATCAGTAACCTCAGATATGCAGATGACACCACCCTTATGGCAGAAAGCAAAGAGGAACTAAAGAGCCTCTTGATGAAAGTGAAAGAGGAGAGTGAAAACGCTGGCTTAAATCTCAACATTCAGAAAGCTAAGATCATGGCACCTGGTCCCATCACTTCATGGCAAATAGAAGGGGAAACAATGGAAACAGTGCCAGACTGTTTTTCGGGGCTCCAAAATCACTGAAGATGATGACTGCAGTCATGAAATTAAAAGATGCTTACTCCTTGAAAAAAAACAAAAAAAGATATGATAAACCTAGACAGCATATTAAAAAGCAGAGACATTACTTTGCCAACTTAGGTCTGTCTAGTCAAAGCTATGTTTTTTTCCCAGTAGTCATGTATGGATGTGAGAGTTGAACCATAAAAATAGCTGAACACCAAAGAATTGATGTTTTTGAACTGTGGTGTTGGAGAAGACTCTTCTGAGTCTCTTGGGCTGCAAGGAGATCCAACCAGTCAGTTCTAAAGGAAATCAGTCCTGAACATTCATTGGAAGGACTGATGCTGAAGCTGAAACTCCAATCCTTTGGCACCTGATGTGAAAACCTGATTCATTTGAAAAGACCCTGATGCTGGGAAAGATTGAAGGCAGGAGGAGAAGCAGCCGACAGAGGATGAGACGGTTGAATGGCATCACTGACTCAAAAATTGAGTTTGAGGAAGCTCTGGGAGATGGTGATGAACAGGGAAGTCTGGCCTGCTACAATCCATGGGATCACAAAAAGTCAGACACGACTGAGCGACTGAGCTGAGCTGAACTGAACCAACGCAGTAGATGCAGGTTCGATCCCTGGGTTGGGAAGATCCCCTGGAGTAGGAAACGGCAACCCACTCCATTATTCTTGCCTGGAGAATCCCCTGGACGGAGGTGCCTGGCAGGCTATGGTCCATGGGGTTGCAAAAGAGTCAGACATGATTTAGCAACTGAACAACAACAAATTGACAGACCTGGTTAAATGTATATTTTTTACAGAGAAAACGGTGTAAGATGCTCATTGGAGACATTTAACTGTACCACATCTGTTATTTTAAAAGTTCGGAGAGTAGTATTTAAAATGCCTTTTAAAATTTTTATGAGAATAACATTGGGTCATGTTTTTGTTTTAGGGCTTAGCTTCTTTTATAATATTGATTGAGAATTTAATATAAGCTAAGTACGCGTGGTGGTTTTTATTTTTTGATGACTTGAGATAACACAAAGGATTGGGTTTGAAATTCAACTCCGAAGAGTCAGCTGCTGCTGCTAAGTCACTTCAGTCATGTCCAACTCTGTGCGACCCCATAGACGGCAACCCACGAGGCTCCCCCGTCCCTGGGATTCTCCAGGCAAGAACACTGGAGTGGGTTGCGATTTCCTTCTCCAATGCATGAAAGTGAAAAGTGAAAGTGAAGTCGCTCAGTCGTGTCTGACTCTTAACAACCCCATGGACTGCAGCCTACCAGGCTCCTCTGTCCATGAGATTTTCCAGGCGAGAGTACTGGAGTGGGGTGCCATTATGTTACCCAATTTCCTGGATACCAGAGAGTGCAAGACACAGGCTGAGCAGACAAAGGGGACCCCGTTTGGTTTGCATTGTTCCAAGATTAATGTCTATAAAGCCCTTAAATAGGATATGGAGCTACATTTCCAGGCTGGAAAGAGTGCATTTGGTTATGAGACATCCACTTTACACTGAGATAGTTATTTAACTTCTGTGTCATTTTCCAAAGAGCGTTGCCCCAGAATTGCCCAGCTTCTAGGTTTGTTTTTGGTCAGCAACTCTAGTCAACCAGCTACATTCCGCTGAAAGCAATCCATAGATACAGACTCTCTAAGGACTCAAGTATCATTGATTTGTTTGCCAGCAACTTATCAATTCGTTATTTCCAAGAAGGCTTGACCTGTTCATCCTCTATCAATCTAACGCCTATCTACCCGCCAATCAATCTCTTGATCTATTTATCCCTCCTGTATATATTTATATCTCCATCTGTTTTTCTATCAATAGATTTAGAAAGACCAAGAGATAGTGAAGAAAACTTGAGAAACCCATTTACCTTCCCAGGACTAATGAAAAGAACTTTCATTGGCATAAATGCAAACCTTTCCCCCCAACTTTCATTAAAGCTTCTTGAGAGGAGTTACATGGCCAGGAAGCCAATGTTTCACCAATGACCTGTCACACACTAAGATCTCACTGTAGATTTGGGGGCTTTAAATTCCCCCGGGGGCTCATGTTCCAAATTCACATCTTTCCACAAGCCACTTCCCTCTCAGCTTAGAAGATGTGTTTGTCCTTCCATGAAAAAAAGTCTCCCTGGGATCCTGGCTTTTTCTCTGCCTTTTGGCCTTTTCCATATCTTCCCATTTGGTCTAAAGCACCTGGAGGAATTATTGAGAATAGAGTTTCTTTGTCCCTTTTCCGACAAATTGCAGTCTGGCTTCTGACCACAGGTCCCATCACAGCCCTGAAGGGACTATTGGGAGGACTTCCTATCATGATGGAAACCTCCGGTGGAAACCAGGGGGGTTTTCTGTCTTTTCTCATCAGAGGTGAGTAACCCTAGGGGCAGGCATCGTCCTCCCTGTGCTCTGCAACGTCCCTCCCCGGGATGCACTATTGCCCTGCCTGACTCTGCAAGCTGAGGTTTCCCAGGCCCCATAGACACTGCCGCAGGGCTGGCCTCACCCCCAGCTGAAGATGGAACCAGTGATTCCCAAACCTGTCCTTATGGTCCCGATCTGTGCCGTGAGCTCCAGCCTCGACTCCCGGAGGTTCTGGGAGAGTCGTCTGAAATCCCACCTACACCTCAGGTACAGCTCACGGTGACTCTGCTGCACACCTGTCCCCCCATCCACGCACCTCCTCTCTGGCCCGCTTCACAGAGTCTCCCCCGTGATCACATTCATCTCCGCCAGAATTTGAAGTCATCATCCCCCTCTTCCCCACGTTCCTCTCCCAGACACAGCCTCCCTTTGGTTCTGTCCCCTAAATAAGGACTGACACATGTTTGCCTCTTTATCCACCTTTTAATGCGTGCTTTCAAGCCCTGAGCGTATTTTTTAATATTGGAAAACATTTGAAATGTTTTCTTCACTGGTCTCTTTCATTCAGATCTGATTTCTCTCCAATTCCTTTTTTTCATCCCCCAGCCCACATGGGCTTTCTGGAATGCAGACCTCACGCAAACAGATATGGCCAACTGGGTGTTGATAAATCATGGGGGAGCCAGTAATTATAGAGCGCAGCATTGAACTGGAAGGCACCAGATTTATTGGCAAATATGTAAATGCTGACCTAGCAGAACACCCAGGCCCACGGTGCTTCCTGAATAAATACCCTTTCTGAAAGCCGTGGAAGAATATCTCACTGAAAGGGTCTTTCTTTCTGAAATATGCTTTCAGAAAGACACTGCAGCAAGACTGTTTAGTAAATGAGGGCTCTATGTGTTCGTGGAAAGAGTATACCTAATGAGCAAGGGCTTGCAAATCCTTGAGATTAGGCATTTGATACAGTTTTTCCTAAACCTTACACAAGATATTTCTGTGAACTTGGATTTGAGGGGATCCCAAGAAATGATGTTAAAGCTGAAACTCCAGTACTTTGGCCACCTCATGCGAAGAGTTGACTCATTGGAAAAGACTCTGATGCTGGGAGGGATTGGGGAGAAGGGGACGACAGAGGATGAGATGGCTGGATGGCATCACCGACTTGATGGACGTGGGTTTGTGTGAACTCCAGGAGTTGGTGATGGACAGGGAGGCCTGGCGTGCTGCAATTCATGGGGTTGCAAAGAGTTGGACAAGACTGAGCGACTGAACTGAACTGAACTGAACTGAACTGTGCTCCCTTAAAAGAATTTATCATGTGAGAGTAGGGTGCTTTTTGCTTTCTTACAATGTTTCTGAGCTTTGCAAGATCTTTAAAAATAGACATATTTGTCTTATAATTAGGATAAATAATAACAGAATTAATCAACACAAACTTTTAATGACAAACTATGTCCGTCTTGGTTCTTGGTTCTCACGAGAATTCCCAGCTGGGAGAAGCCACCTGCCTGCCTCCAGAGAGGTTTGCCTTTAAGCAGGATAGAAGAAGCGCTTTCTTGGCACCTGGAGTCTCTCCTCCTCCCCCCACTCCTCCTCTGCTCTATTAAATCTGCGGGGTCTCCTGCAGGAAGAGAGAGCGGCAGGACCAGGGCCTGTTTCAGCGGTGTTTGCATATGCTAATGAGAAGATGGCGCAGTGCGGCAGGAGGCATGTGTCTCTTTATCTCAGCTGTAATAAACTTGACCTTTATCTGCAGCTCAGCCTTCCTGATGAGAGCTGCCTTGGGTGTAGGGGTGTGTGTGTGTGAGAGACAGAAGGGGTGTGTGTGTGTGTGAGAGAGAGAGAGAGAGGGAGAGAGAGAGAGAGAGAAGGGGGGTGTATACAACTCCCTGTGACACAAAGAGGAACTAAGACAGTGAACTGTGATCTTCCGTCTGATCTTAAAGGCTGTCTTTGTCAATGGAACATGATTTGGTTTCAGGCTGCACCCCTGGGATCCATGCCCTCTCTTTTACAGGAAGGTGACCTTCCCTGGTGGAGTGCACCCCTGAGTTCTTCTGAGGACAGAGTGGAAGTTGGAGACCCACAACACCAGGAGAGCAGTGGGGAATGTTTACTAACCTGGAAAGCCACGGGACTCTTCAGATGGGCTGGAGGCCACAGCGGAGACCCGGGCCGGGGGCCTGCAGGGCGTCACCCCGGGATAGACCGGGCGTCTGGACCGCACTCTGGTGTGCAGTGGCTCAGAAGCCAGCGGGGAGGACTGGTTTCTCTCCCGGGGGGAGCTCTAGAGCCCTGGGGTCACTGTCACGGGGCCTCTGGGCCGCGCACCTTTCTTTCAGTCCTGTTTTGCTTTGCCCCTAGCGTGTGTGTCCCTAGCTGCGCGACGCCCCCACTGCCCCTTGAGTTGCAGACCTCACTCTTGCAGAGGGGTGGGTGTTCAGGCCCCCTCGGGGTGCCAAGCGTCCTGGCAGAGGGGTAAGGACACCCCTGAGTCTCCTCGGAAGAGTGGGCTTGGGGGTGGGCCGGGTCTGTTGGGTCACCTGTGGGTTTACAGTTTCGACTTCACCCAGCACAGGCGTCGTGGGCTCAGCCAATGTGCTCAAATGTGCTTTCTGTCTCTGCCCCCCAAGTCCTGCGGAGAACTCTGAGCCCAGGAGAGTTGTGCTCTCTCCCATGATGTCTGCAGGACAGGGTCTGCAGCTGCAGGGCAGAGTGGAGCCTGGGCTCCCACCCGCGTGGACACGATCACAGCGGCCTCGCCCCGTCCGGCCAGGCCCCGAGGGCTCTGTGGGCAGCACCCCTTTCTGGGCCGCCGTGAGGACTGTGAGACCACGGGGCAGACATGAGTTCTCTTTTCCTCCTTTTCCCAAATCAGGATACCTTTATTATCTTGGCCTGCTTTAGATTGTTTAAGTTATCTGAGGGTTTCCTCTTTTTTCTATTTCTTGGGTAATACAGGTTTGTATTTGATCCTTTACTATGGATTTTTGTTGGATTCTGATATGTAAGTCAGGGTTATTTGTGCAGTTGTAAGCGGTCAGCAGGTAATCACGGCTTCAGATTTGTGATGCGTGTCAGTGGAGGGTGCTAATGTTGGCTGGAAGGTGTGTGTGTGTGCATCCAAGTGCGGTGTTGTGGAGCAGAAAGTGCATAACCATCGGTGACAGTCACTGTACATTCTGTCAGTCTTGCTGATGAGACCAGAGCTTGTTAGAGGAGACACACCATCTTTACCTTTGCCTTGCTCCCAGCCTCAGTTGTCCTCAACACATCCCCAGGCAAATTAAACCATCTGTGAGTCCTGAGAATGTCCCTTTTGCCCGCCACCTTCTTGCCCCTCAATCAGCATCACTGCTTCTACAAGACAAAGGAAGCCTTCACGGTCCAGTGGCCAAACCCTGTCCAAGTCCATCCTACAGCGTGGTCCATACTTCTCACTCTCCATCCACACAAGCTGCCATGGGGCCACCTCATGCCCTCAAGACTCTCCTCTCTTGCAAGATGCCCACTTGGTGCTAAAAGAAATTCGATTTCAATCCAGCATGGGGTTTCTGAAGGAGCTCTGTCTCTCCCTTGAACATTTCTAACTTACGCTTAAGAGATCTTCATAGAGATGGGAGCTGGAAACTTTTTTCTTTTCTTTTTGTCTGCGTTTTGACGCTGTGAGGCATTTGCAGTCGCCTGGTCCAATTCCCTCATCTTGTAGTTGAAGGAGACACCTTCTACTGTCTGCCCTAAGTCCCACGCCAGGCCAAGGACAGTGACTTCGCTTGCCCTCCTGTCTAGTAACTCCTGCCCACCGGTTCTGTGTCTCCTGTTCCAGAGGTGTAACAGGTCTCATCAATGTGCCTGGGAGGTGAAAGAAAGTGACAACATGACCAGACGCAGTCACAGGGTCTCCAAGACCACTAAGCGCTTTTCTCAGTGATAGCCAGGAGAGTGACCCTGAGTGGACCATGAGGGAAGCCTCGTTTCAGAAAATCTTTAACACCCCAAAGAGAAACCCCATCCCCATCAATCAGTCACCGCCGTGTCCTCTACCCCAGGCCCCAGCAGCTCTGCTTTCTCTATCGGTAGATTTGCCTAATCTGGTTGCTTCATGTAAGTGGAATCATACAATACGTGGGTTTTTGCGTCTGGCTTCTCTCACTTAGCATAGCAGTTCCACTCTAAGATATAGGGGTGGGGCTTCCCTGGGGGCTCAGGTAAAGAATCTGCCTGCCAACGCTGGACACACAGGTTCTATTCCAGATCTGAGAAGATCTCACAGGCTGCAGGGCAGCTAAGCCACGACTACTGAACTCCGAGAGCCTAGAGCCTGTGCTCTGCAACAGGAGCAGATGCTGCAGTGAGACGCTCACACACGCAACCAGAGAAGAGCGTGCACAGCAGGGGAGACTCGGCACAGCCCAAAATGAGTAAACACACAGTGAAGCACACACAGACATGTAGGGGTGATGACTGCATGGCCTGGTGAGTGAGCTGGATCCAGGCTGCTGAACTGTGTCACTGACAGTGATAACATTTATGTTATATGTATGTTCCCTCAGAAATCTACTTAAGGAAACAGAGCTTTGTTTCTTTTAAATGTACCGAATAAGTTGATTGAGAATTGACAGAAATTTTTCAGGGATAGATTCGGCTGCCTACTCATCAATGAAGAGATGCAATGGTTGTGAATTGCTCAGTAAGGGAGATGCTTAACCTTAGAAATCTTATCTTTGTTGTTCCGTTTAAACCTGCTCTAATTCTTGGAACCATATATAGCAGAAAGTAGGTTTCAGCTCAGCCCTGGTCAAATTGCAGGGAGTACTTAATTAGTATGATAAAAAAGTGAAGGTTTACTAAATAGTTAATTCACACTCAGCTTTACATCATATTTTCTTGTCTTTGATGTTTGGGAAAATCGAGCAAGAATAGACATGATCCTGGCTGGATAATCAAGAAATAGATCAATTTTAAAGGCACTGCTCTGCCTTTATAGTTCCTTTTGCAAAGAAGAGGAAAATTATGTTTTGTCTTGCTTTTTGTTGAATATATATAAGCCTGAAAACAGATGTCATTCCCCTGGTATCTTCAAGCTATTAGCGGTGATATAAAAACCGGTGCTCTCCATGGGAAAGAAGAGGTTTGGACCATGTTACAGCCGTGCTCACAGCATATAAACATTTCAGTGATGAAAATGGAATTCAGAGCCAACAGCCCTACGTGTTAGTAAAATTCACTTTCAAAATATGCTTTTCATGTGTGAGCCATATAGACGCCAACACATGACTGTATTAATAGCACACATTTCTGGCAAGAACAAACAGAACTTGACCTGGTTAACCTCTTTTTGGTCAATAAATATGTCAGAGCATCAGAATTATTTCAGTGATACTTGATTTTATAGTGCCTGGAACCCAAAGTGATTATTTTCAAAAAGTGCAATTAAAAGTTCTGAAAACTTGCTGAAAAGCCTCCCTTTTATTGCACTTATCCAGACTTTAAAAGATCCGTTGCTCACAACAGACTCTTATGTGGTGCAGTTTCCAGGTTTTGTATCAGAACTCAGTA
Source organism: Oryx dammah (assembly GCF_014754425.2). Taxonomy (NCBI): domain Eukaryota; kingdom Metazoa; phylum Chordata; class Mammalia; order Artiodactyla; family Bovidae; genus Oryx; species Oryx dammah. Next base: position 4,550,427 of record NW_024070204.1, read on the forward strand.
CCTATACAGACAGCATATTCCACTGCCTGCAGCTCACCTCCAGACTCTTGCCATCTTCTAAAGGGCATTGCAATTGTTTTTATAGAATTCATTCCTTGGAGGGAAATGCAGTCGGAAGGAGGGTTGAAAGGGGTTTGTTTAATACAAAAGGAGGTAGGTTTCAGTGACCCAGTTCCTGGTGTGTGGTTCTGGAAGGCTCTCCTTCCCCTGTGTGTGCCCCTGTGAACTGCTCTCCACCCTTCAGGATGCCACTCAGAAATCCTTCGCTTCCCTAAGTTAGACACCCCCTCTTCTTCTGCTTCTGCACAGCTTGTGTTTGATGGCACCTGGTGTGTGAGGCTCCATCCCCCCAGGCAGGTATGTCTGCACACTCACTTCCACATCCCCACTTCCAAGGCTTGGCAGACAACCTGCCAATCAAATGTGTGAAAGAGAGTAAGTGAACGAAGGTGCAAATATTCCTTAATTACATGACACGTTAAGATCTGATGTGGCCGCGGAGGAGTGTTTTTCATGTTTTCTGACTGCCCTACATTGTCACAGTTGCTCTTCCTTTTGGGGGTACAGACCTTCCTCTAGGATAAATAAAGGTCCTGGCAGAGAGTCGCGGGAATGTCCCCTGGCTCCCTGCCCAGTGTCTTTATATTGATAGATGTGTGTTCAGTTGCTCAGTCGTGCCCGACTCTTTGTGACCCCATGGACTGTAGCCCGCCAGGCTCTTCTGTCCATGGGATTTCTCAGGCAAGAATACTGGAGTGGGTTGCCATTTCCTTCTCCAGGGGATCTTCTCAACCTGGGGATTGAACTCATCTCTCTTGCATTTCCTACACTGGCAAACACACATATTTGTATATACATGCGTTATGATACGTGTTTCAAAAAATATATAAAATGGTACTGTGGTCAAATTGTGTGTGTGTGTTTTGGACAGTATCAGAATTCATATACATAAGTGAGTGTTTCTCACTTGAACTGGCTATAGCATCAGAGAAAGGTGTGGCCAAGTATGATATTTTACATAACCAATATTTTACATGGGTACAGCTATTAAGGATGGTTATTAATGATTAAATGTTAGCAGCAAGAGATATTTCGGGGTCCTCACTGTCTGTGACATCAAGAATAAGCCAGTTAAGCTTTCCTGCCTTAATTTCCTCAGGTGACAAGTGGAGATGATAAAACCACCTTCCGTATGATGCTGCATAAAGATTGAATAGCTCATGCAGGCAACCCCTTAGGATGGTGTTTCCACAGAACGAAGGACCAGTGCCTGCCTTTTGATTACATGCTTGTCAGTTATCCCAAGTGAATGGCAAACCTCTGAGTTTTAGCAGCTAACGAATTTATTAACACTTTCATGTGCATAAGGCACAATCTGATGGGAAAAAATAAAAAAAGAAACTAACAAATCCATAATCATCATAGGAGTTTCTTTAAATCATATTTTCCATAAATTAATAGATGAAGTATAGACTTATTCCTTTCATAAACCCAAAGAAAATCAACATTAAAAAACAAAATCAGATCTGTTATGTTTGACTACAATTCATGAATTATAAAATAGTAGCAAATGATAGACCAAAAATACACTCATTAAGACCTTCTAGTAACCCTATGGGAAAGCCAGAATTTAATTTTAAACGAAGCCACTTTACCTTTCTGTAGTTACTTTTTAATTAAACAAACGACGCTTTGTAAGAGAAGGTATTTAAATGTACACATAAATAAATTTTATGTACAGGGGCAAGATAAGATAACATTTAGGAAATATGTCCAAAATATCAGGTATTTATGTAAAAACCTTATAACTTTTTAAAATGTGAAGTTTAAACTTCCTTAGAACTTTGATTCGGCAAGACCTGGTGTTCAGAGGTAAAGAAGCCTACTGTGGAATCTTTTTCTTTAATTTGCTACAAGTATCTTAGTCTGTGAATGTGCTACTGACCAGACATTAACAAGCAACACTTTGCAAAGGCAGCAGCTCCCGGGGGAATTGTAGTGCCCGAAGATACAGAATAAAGTCAACACCGAGATTCACCTCTGGAAGTCAGCCAGTTTATTTCTCCTACTTCGGTAAAAACAAACACAGTTAACGAAGGGCTCATACAATGATTCAGGTTGGTTTATACAACTACAGATGATGTCACAATGTACAATTATTTGTAATTCCAAATGTTTAAAGCATGTAAACTATAAAAGTAAGTGTTTAGTATTTAACTATTGAACACGTTTAAAAGCTATTTTCCTGGAGGAGGAAACGGCTGCTGCTGCTGCTGCTAAGTCGCTTCAGTCGTGTTGGACTCTGTGCGATCCCATAGACGGCAGCCCACCAGGCTCCCCTGCCCCACTCCAGTACTCTCGCCTGGAAAATTCCATGCCTTGTGGGCTACAGTCTCTGGGTTTCAAAGGAAAAGACACGACTAAACCACTAACACATACGAAGGTATCTTAGGTCTTCCCTGGTGGCTCAGATGGTAAAGAATCTGCCTGCAATGCAGGAGGCCTGGGTTCAATCCCTGGGTTGGGAAGATCTCCTGGAGAAGGCAATGCCTACCCACTCCAGTATTTTGCCTGCAGAATTCCACGGACAGAGGAGCCTGGCAGCTAGAGTGCATGGGATTGCAAAGAGTCAGACACGAGCGAGCGGCTTTCACTTTCAAAGCTATTTTAAACCGTCTCACTATTTTGCTCTTTAAAAAGAGCCACAGGGATAATAATGCTGTCATTTGTTTCTGCTCCTCTGTCCTCCTCCGTCATACAGATGGACCAACAGATGTAGCTCCATTTCAGGGCTGACCGAGAAGAGAAAGGAAGCACGCAGAAAAATAACGGTGGGGTTTCTCTAGTCCACTCCGAGGGAGAATGTGAGGAATGATGTCCCCAGTAAATAGATACAGAGATAATAAAAAGGTGTCCTCGTCTGTCTGGTCCTTGGAGAGTGTATCGGTCAGGAACCCAGCAGGACACAGATGGCCCATTCACAGGGACTGACCTCTTCCTGCCCGCCTTGCATCCCTTATGAGGGATGTAGGTAGGTTGAAGCCACGGGATGCAGAGATTCAGGGCCACTGCGATGGCTGAGCTGCCTGTTACCCCTTGCAGGCAAGAAGGGGTACCGGGAGACCAGGCTTACGGAAGCCAGAGCAGAGAATCCTGCAGACAGGCCACCTTGAGGCTGCTGTGTCCCTCAATGGGGTCATGCAGCCAGCACAAGCCTCCTCGCGGAGGAAATGCCAAGGGGAGCAACGCCTTCACTCTCCTCCACCCACAGACATGCTGCCCCGGCTCCTCCCTGGCGGCCCAACAGGACGTCTGAGAACAGGGCACCGTCGGCGTGGCCCACCTCCTGGACCGGGGAGCCGGGTGGAGCAGAGAGAGCAGACTGGAGGGGGCGAGGGGGAAGCCCAGTCTCACGTGATTCATCCTCTGAAGGTGGTTCTGCGGGAATTCCCGGGCGTAACGTGTTCTAGTGACGCACTTCATGGCGTCAGAAAGCGAAAATCGTCCTGGGAAAATAAATTGTTAACATTTCCTCTAAATCATTCTCCATGATACTAGTTGTCTGAGTGTGGTTTTTATAGCTTTTCCCTCCCTGACACCTCACAACTGAAGTTTAGAGCGAGAAGTTAAATAACAGGTCTTCAGCATCAAAGGGGCTTCCCAAGTGGCTCAGTGGTAAAGAATCCACCTGCCAATGCAGGAGACGTGGGGTTGATCCCTGGGCTGGAAAGATCCCCTGGGGAAGGAAATGGCAACCCACTGCAGTGTTCTTGCTGGGAAGTCCCACGGACAGAGGAGTGTGATGGGCTACAGTCCACGGGGTTGCAGAGAGTCAGACGTGACTGAGCTACTGAGCGCGCGCACGCGCACACACACACACACACACACACACACACACACATTTCACAACAACAAATGTCAGAGTTGCAGATGATGGTTTATTTGATGGGAGGCTATTTCACTAGGTGTCTATATTTAGCAAATAAAAATAAAGATCCTCAGTTAAATTCAAATAAACAATGGATTTTAAAGTAGAGGTATGCTCCAAATACTACTTGGTACATACTTATATTAAAAAGCTCTGTTTATCTGAAATTCAAATTTAACGGGACATTGTGTTTTAATCTGGCAACACTGCGCTTCACTGCTGCAGTCAGTTTACAAGGTCACCATTTGTAAATTGCTTTTTCTTTCTCAAAAGGGAGCTTCAGGTCTGTTGAAACATTTAAACGTGGCACAGACTCATTGCTCCAAGTTCCACAGCATGGCCTGGGATAATTTCAAGGTTGGGTTTCACAAATTCTTACCTCTACTCTAGAAGAATTTTAATATGGGAAGTATTCTGTTGTTTATTCATGCATTTCTTTGGTAAATGTTAATTAACATCTCTTTAGTGCTAGGGACACTTTCCCTGGTAGCTCAGCTGGTAAAGAATCTGTCTGCAATGCTGGGTCCAATCCCTGGGTTGGGAAGATCCCCTGGAGAAGGGAAAGGCTACCTACCCCAATTCTTGCCTGGAGAATTCCATGGACAGAGGAGCTTGATGGGCTACAGTCTGGGGGTTGCAAAGTGTCAGACAAAATAGTGCTAGGAATTATTCTAGATGTAGAGGACACAGCAATAAACACCAGAGACAAGACACCTGTCTCATCTATCCTCACGGCACTCAGGGTCTGGTGGGAAAGACAGGTAAGAAGGAAACAACACGATTTAAAGTAGTGACCAGGAAGTCCAGTGGTGAAGACTCTGTGTTCCCAGTGCAGAGGGTGTGGGTTTGATCCCAGGTCAAGAAACTAACATCCGATATGCCACGTGGCCAAAAATAAATAAATAATACAATTTTTTTTAAAAAAAAGCAATTAAAAAAAAAAACTTGCAATGGTCACCATACGACTATAATGAAGAAGGAGGCAAGGAAGCGAGTGGCAGATCACGGAGGCGATTTTAGGCAGATGCTCTTGGGCAGCTTCTGTGCAGAATGACTCGGGGGCGAAGATCCAGAAAAGTAGAGGGTCATGCACAGACCGGACAGGAAAGCATCTCAGAAGAGGAAACAGCACCTGCAGTGTCCCCGAGGCTGAGAAGCAGGGGGAGTATGTTCAAGTGCAGGTACCAGCCAGTGTGGCTGGAGCTGAGGGAAGCGAGGATGGGGAGAGATGCCGGGCTCAGGGGCAGCTGGTTCTGTTAGACTCTCAGACCTGGTGGAGTAAGCGAGAGGCTACCGAGTGGTCTGGAGCAGAGGAACCATGTGTCCTGATTCTTACAGCTGGAGTAGGGATGCTGCCTGGAGATCAGGACGGAGGAGCACAAGCAGGAGGGCAGAGCTACAGGGCTCTCAAGTCCAGGCGGGGATCCAAGGCAGCTGGAACTCGGCGGGCTTCCTGGTGGCGCAGACGGTAAAGAATCCGCCTGCAATGCGGGAGGCCTGGGTTCGATCCCTGGGTGGGGAAGACCTCCTGGAGGAGGGCACGGCAACCCACTCCAGTATTCTTGCCTGGAGAATCCCATGGACAGAAGAGCCTGGAGGGCTACAATCTATGCAGTCGCAAAGAGTCGGACACGACTGAGCGACTAAGCACAGCACAGCAGAGGTCAGAGAGAACTTACCTGAGGTCTGTTTGAAAGGTGGGGCCAACGGGACTGAAAGGCGGTGAGCGGGGGACCCTGGGAGAGAGGAGCAGGTTAGCTCCAGACTTCTGGCTTCAGCGTCTGGGCAAATGCTGATTCTGTTCACTGAGATGAAGCAGTTTGGCGAGGACTGAGTCGTAGGGAGGAGGAAATCCAGAGTTCCACAAGGAAAATGGCACATTTCTTTCTACATTCAAGATGCAATCGCATTCTAGAAAGGGTGCTGAGAGGAGAGATGGAGAGCCTGGAACTTCACGGGGACGTGGAGGCATGTGTTGGAGCCCTTGATGTGTTGACTGGAGCTTCGAGTTGGCTCTTGCCAGTTTGGTTCCCTGGGAAGCTGACTCTGAGATGGGCACGAACCTGTGGGTTTCTTAGAGCAAGCTTCACCCGAAATTGATAGCTTTACATTCACACTTTCTGATTTCCCTGCCGCACTGCTCTACCTGCCTTCGGTCCATCTTGTCAACCCTCTTTTCGAAGGCAAGTCTCTTCACTTGCCCACTTCACCTTGAATTCTCAAAGCCATTGCTTCTCCAGTGAACCCCACTCTTTCCATGTCATCAGTTCTCCCCTAATCACTCCTGTTGAGCTGTATTATTTTCTCTCTTCTCTCTTCCCCCTTGATCTTATGCCTGTTTTCAACTGTTGTCCCATATTTCAGCTTCCCTTTATGCCCAAACATTCTCTTAAGTCAATTTTTCTGGAGTTTAGTTGCTTTGCAATGTTGCATTAGTTTCTGCTATACAGCAAAGTGGATGAGCCACAGGTGCACATATATTGCTTTCATTTGGGATTTCCCTCCCATTTAGAATAACACGGTGCATCAAGTGGAGTTCCCTGGGTATACAGGATGTTCTCAGTAGTTATCTATGTTATACTTAGTATCCATATACCCTGGTGACCTCAGATGGTAAAGAATCCACCTGCAACACAGGAGACCTGCGTTCAATCCCTGGGTTGGGAAGACCCCCTGGAGGAAGGCTTGGCAACCCGCTCCAGAATTCTTGATGGAGAATCCCCATGGACAGAGGAGCCTGGCAGGCTACAGTCCATGGGGTTGCAAAGAGTCAGACATGACTGAGCGACTAAGCACATCTGTAGTGTACATGTGTCAATATGCCTAAACTTTTTAAAGAGGCATCTGCTCCCAACCTCAGTAAGACCTTCATTCTACATCCAAAGGAGCTTCTGCTTGTCCCGCTATACCCAGACTGCAGTGTTCAAGGCCATTTGCAAGTTCTCTGCTAGACCCACGGACAGCCTTGTCCTCAACCTACGGGACGCCTCAGTATTGTTGGAGATAGCTGAAGACCAGACATTGATTCAGTGCTCTCTTGACCGCAGTAAGGTCACTCCCTGGGGTCCCTTCTGCTTCAAAGCCACCCCGCCCGTGTCTCCTTGCCTCATACCCATCTTCCACTTTGCCTTTTTTGTATTTTCCAGCCTTTGCCCTGCCAGGTACTTGCCTTGCATTGTATTGTTTATTCCCATGGATTTAAATATTATTTGTAGGTGGATGCTTTCAATTTTTAACTCTCCATTCTAGCCCATGTTTTTGACACCTCCTTGTGAATTTCTCCCAGCTATCTCATTCCCCCCATGTTTTCTCTCCAAATTTCCATGTTTCTGGAAATCACGGAGCTGCAAACCATTGCTCATTTCGGATCCCCTTTCCCGCTCGGTTTCCCATCTACAATGGTCACCAAATGCCATCAGTTCCCTCTCATACTGTATCTCAAATCTTCCCACTTCTCTGAATCTTCCGCTTTCACACTTGGTTATTGACAAAATCTCCTGTATCTTCTGTGGCTTTTTTTCTTTTTGCTCCCTTCAATATATTTTTCACATACCAGACAAGCTTTCTGAAATATACCTCAGATCATTTCACTCACCTGCTTAAGGCTTTTCAAAGGCTTCATTGTGTGCCTTAGAATAAAATAACCTCCCTGAAGGAATTTGGGTGAATTGATCCCTACCTGCCCTTCCTATGGGCTTCCATGATAGCTCAGTTGAAAGAATCTGCCTGCAATGCAGGGGACCCTGGTTCGATCCCTGGGTCGGGAAGATCCACTGGAGAAGGGATAAGCTACTCACTCCCAGCTTTCTTGGGTTTCCCTTGTGGCTCAGCTGGGAAAGAATCCGCCTGCAATGCAGAAGACCTGGGTTTGGTCCCTGGGTTGGGAAGATCCCCTGGAGAAGAGAAAGGTTACCCACTCCAGTATTCTGGCCTGGAGAATTCCATGGGCCGCATAGTCCGTGGGGTTGCAAAGAGTCGGACACGGCTGAGCGCCTTTCCCTGCCTTTCCCATTTCATTTTCTCTCCTCCTCCCTCCTCGTCTCACATCCTGCTCATCTTTCCTCAGTTCCCAGTTCTCCTTGTCTTCCTGCTCGACCCACAGCCTCCTGTTGTGTCTCCAGGAACTCCACACAGCCCCTACTTTATCTTTTGAATTGCTATTTCCTTACTATTCCTCAAGCCCCCACTTAAAAGTAATTTCCTCAAAAAAGTCTTTGCAGCCCCTTTCCCTTGGAGAATACCCCTATTTGATTTGAATTCTCATTCTCACACTTAAAACAACTGGTTCCAAGCCTGCCTCTTCCTCCAGTTCATGAGGGGATCTCACCTGTTATGTTCTCCCTTGGACTCACCGATCTTGTAGGACAAACGAAATCCAAGAGAATAAGAGGCTTGTTGGAACAATGGACCGGTTTCAAATTGGGAATGTCTTCCCTGAAGCTTAAATGGTAAAGAATCTGCCTGCAATACAGGAGACCTGGGTTCGATCCCTGGGTCAGGAAGATCCTCTGGAGAAGGGAATGGCAGTCCACTCCAGTATTCCATGGAGAATCCCATGGACAGAGGAGCCTGGCAGGCTCTAGTTGGTGGGATTGCAGAGTCGGACACAACTGAGCAATTGAACGATGATGCTAGGGTAGGCCATCAGAGAACGAGAAGGATTGCTGTCACTGTACCTGAATTTACAGCAAGACATCCAGAAAGCAGAGTATAGCATTCAGCAAAAGATGAGTAGGCAAGAACAAAGACAATATTTTAGATCTGTGGTGTTCTCTGTCCCTTGTGTGTAATCAGATGTGGTCATCAAAAGATTCAGACATATGCGTGAAACAGGAAAATCATTAAGTGATCATTCTTTCAGGTAGTTACCACAAAATTATGCATACATGCACATATACAAACATTCATGAGAATGCATGCGTGTGTGCACGCTAGGTTGTCTCACTTGTGTCTGACTCTTTTTGATCCCATGGACTGTACCTCACCAGGCTCCTCTGTCCATGGGATTCTCCAGGCAAGAACACTGGAGTGGGTTGCCGTGCCCTCCTCCAGGGGTTCTTTGCTACTCACGAGTGGAAACCGAGTCTCTTACATTGCCTGCACTGGCAAGCCTGTTGTTTACCCCTAGCACCACGCGGGGAGCCCTTACATGAGTATACATATATACACACGTGCAAGCAATAACCACACAATATTGTCACATTGCAGAGTTCCTTACAGAATGATCACTTTTCTAAAAGACCTACAGGCTGTTAAGAAGATATCTATCCTATTTGTAATTCTGTTTATTCCCAGAACCCATGTTTCCCAGCTACCTCCTGTGTGCCAGACACTGGGAACATGTCATTCAACAACAAATAGCACCCAGCTGTTGTGTCGAGAGACTCCAGGAAGAGTAAAGAGAGGCCAGGTGCCCTCTAACTGGTGCACACGCGTATGTGGGGAGGGGCGCACAGCAGGTGCAAAGAAGCAGATGCAACAGCCCTGGGGCAGGGGGTGTGCCCGGCAGAGAACACAAGGACCACGTGCCTGCGGGAGGGGGGCGGGTACAGAGGGGCAGCTGGGCAGGCCACGTGCACGCCTTCGGGGCCAACCGCAAAGCTTTGGTTTTCCCCTGAGTCGGAGGGGAGCCTCCGGGGGTGTCTAGAGGAATGGTGTGATGTGACCCCCAGTTCTCGGGGCTGATTCTGACTCCGTGTTGAGAACCTGTGGTCATGCAGCTGTGGACGCAGAGGAGCAGGCAGGGCCACAGAAGTGACCTGCTGGGGATGATGGAGATGTGGGCAGAGGGCAGCAGGAGGCGTGGTGACCACCGCCCGAGTCCAGATGTACTCGGTGCCTGGGGACATCACTGTTCGCTGATGGGCTGGGCGTGGGCGTGAGAGAAACAGAGGTGTCTGGTCCGTCACATCTGGCCCGAACAACTGAAGAGTGGAGCTCCCATCTGCAGACGTGGAGAGAGTCAGTCAACTGGGCAGCCTTGGAGTTACTGATGCTGCTGTGGCTGTTTCTATTGGAAAGAATTTCAGCATTGACAGGATGCCTCAGTTGGTAAAAAAGTCAACCTGCAATGCGGAGTCCCTAATTTGATTCCTGGGTCGGGAAGACCCACTGGAGATGGGGTAGCCTACCCCACTCCAGTATTCCTGAGTTTCCCTGGTGGCTCAGCTGGTAAAGAATCTGCCTGCAATGCAGAAGACCTGGGTTCAACCCCTGGGTTGGGAAGATCCCTTGCAGAAGGGAAAGGCTACCTACTCTGGTGTTCTGGCCCAAGAACTATACAGTCCATGGGGTTGCAAAAAGTCAGACACAAGAGTGACTCTTCATGCGAAAAACTGACAGAGGCAGCTTGTCCTTTTTATAATCCCCCAGGGCCATTTTGTACTTTTTCACATAGAGCAGTTATGAGAAGGACATCTTGGATATTGTTCTTAAGTCCCTCCACAGCCTGAGTGCCATTCCAGCAGTTGGAAATTCTCGACGTGCTGTGTTGCAATTATGAGTCAACGTGCTCCAAGGAGATCTTCCCTGGGTGCCTCAGGTGGTAAAGAATCCACCTGCAATGCAGGAGACCCTGGTTTGATCCCTGGGTTGGGAAGGTTCCGTGAAGAAGAGAATGGTTACCTCCTGCAGTATTCTTACCTGGAGAATCCCATGGACAGAAAAGCTGGAGGGTTACCATTCATGGGGAAGCAAAGAGTCAGGCACGTCGGGGCTACTAACACTTCCATGCTCCAGGGATGAGGGCGGTGTCCTGAACACATCCTGTTTTGTTTGGTGGAGGGAATAAAGTTTATACCTAAGGAGGTCCTTTTCATGTGTTTTGAAAATAGTCATGCCCTGGACCCTCCTCACTGTCTACTTTCTTGACTTTTGACTAAAAAATGTCTCTTTATAGATAGTAATATGCTTTTTGATGTCTCCAGTCTTGCAAACGGCCAGGAGTCAGCCGTCTAAGCCTGAGGGGCTGAGGTAACCACTCCCTCACTTTATTTTTTTTGGAAACCCTGCAGATGCCAGGATTTGTCTGTCCATGGGTGCCTTATTCACTGTTCTCCCAGCCTGACCTGGAGGGCAGCAGGTGGGTTGAGCTCTTCTGTTCTCTGTAACCTTGATAATTCTCCAGGTTAATATCACACTTAGGAAAAAATATGTTTCTACTATCTGTGTGCATGCTTGCTCAGTGAGTCGTGTCTGACTCTTTGCGACCCCATGGACTGTAGCCCACCAGGCTCCTCTGCCCATGAAAATTTCCAGGCAAGAAGACTGGAGTGGGTTGCCATTTCCTACTCCAAAGCATCTTCCTGACCCAGGAAGTGAACCCAAGTCCCTGCCTCTCCTCCATCGGCAGGTGGATTTTTTACCACTGCACCACCTGGGAAGTTCATTATCCACAACGCTGGTAATTTTCCAGATTGATATCACACTGAAGAAAAGCATGTTTCTACTATCTGCATTTCCAGCCAAATCCTTTGCAAATATTTTGTGATTTTTCTTCCCCCCACCAAAAAACATTCTTAACATGAAATCCATCTTTGTAAGACTCATGCTCCCCTCGAACCCCAAGAGAACCCTGACCATGTGCTCTATTGATTTTCTTAGAAAATCTGTATTAGCCAGACTGTGAATCGTAGCATCATTCTGGGATCAAGGTCATCAGTGGCAGCCCAGGTGAAGATGAGGAATGGGATTACAGAAGGGTATTGTGTCTCACGTAAGACCTCCAGCCAAGTCTGTTCCAAGTTTCCAGTGGGCACACGGGGTATTGATCCAAAGCTGCCCCCTGCTACTTAGCCACGTAGAGAGGCAGAGGCTTAATCTATCAGATGTTATTTTCTGCTGAGTCTCAGGTGGTAGCCCAGGATCGATATCCTTAAATCCAGAATCTCTGTATTAAGTCACAACAGGGCCATTTATCATCATTCTGGTCCTTTCTTCTCATCAGCATCCGGAAGCAGGTCCAGCACTCCCTACCGTGTGGCCCTAAATAGTTCCTTGCGTTATCCTCCTTAAATACATTCTCTCTGAACTGTACAGAGTCAGGAACTGGCTTTTATTAAAGCGTATTTTCCAAAGCACTTTGACTATTTGAAGAGATTAACTATTAAGAACTGACATAGTGGCACGTGCATTGAGAACTGGATAAACGTCAATCAACACAAAGTGAAGGAAGGGCAAATCCCACAGCAATGGAAAAGTGAGTGTTAGTCGCTTCAGTCACGTCTGATTCCTTGTGACCCCAGGGACTGTAGCCCGACAGGCCTCTCTGTTCGTGGAATTCTCCAGGTAAAAATACTGGCGAGGGTTGCCATTTTCCTCCCCAGTATTGAGCCCAGGTCTCCTGCATTGGCAGGTGGATTCTTTTATTTTCTTAACAATAAAAGTTGTGCTCAGTTGTTTTAGTCGTGTCGGACTCTTTGCAACCCCGTGGACTCTAGCCTGCCGGGCTCCTTTGTCCATGGCAAGAACACTGCAGTGGGCTGCCGTGTCCTTCTCCAGGGGGTTTTCCTGACCCAGGGATTCAGCTCTTGTGTCTCCTGCATCGCAGGCAGACTCTTTACCCACTGAGCCACCTGGGAAATCCAAAAATAAAAGTTGTGAAAGTGAAGTCGCTCAGTCGTGTCCGACTCTTTGCGACCCGTGGACTGTAGCCCACCAAGCTCCTCCGTCCATGGGATTCTCCAGGCAAGAATACTGGAGTGGGTTGCCATTTCCTTCTCCAAGTAAAAGTTACTGTTTATTAAAAAAATACAGCTAATTTTCAAAACCACACACAAAACAATATGTGGTACATAATACGCAAAATAGTAACATCATTCAAAATGTGTTTGAACCTAGCTTTCTTAAAATGATTCTCAAATTGTTAGATTGCGTATATGTTTCCAACTGATTTTTTAAAAATCTATTTATTGTTTTTAATTGAAGGATAGTTGCTTTACAGAGTTTTGTTGTTTTCCGTCAAGCATCAGCATGTATCAGCCATCGGAATCCATACGTCCTGGCCGGTGGGTTCTTTACCGTCTGAGCCACTGGAGAAGCCCGGCAGCGATGGAGACAGTACCAGCACCAGGAAACCAACAGGCACGGGGGCATTCGACGCATATTGATGGCAGTGGGCAGGATCAGCACTGAATACCTCAGGAAGAAACCCGTTTACCGAAAACATTTTTAAAGTTTTGATAGCTTGCGGTGAGTGATGTCGGATTCACGATCTCTGAAGAAGATTCAGCTTCGGGACCAGGGACCAGGCTTGATTGCTGAAGAGCTTTTGTGTAGCAAAGTTTTATTAAAGTATGAAAGGGACAGAGAAAGCTTCTGACACAGACATCAGAAGCCGGGGTGGAGAGTGCCCGCCCCGCTAGTGTTAGCAAGGGAGTTAAATGCTGAAAAAAAAAAAAAAGAATTAAATTAGTTATTACAATAAATCAAAAGAATGTCTTGAGGTTGTAAAGATCTTATTAGACCCACTCCCACAATATACACTTTAAAGTATCAGGATTAGTCAGAAGGTTTTCAGGAAGGAGAAGCTGTCCTCAAGCAGGATACATTGTTGTTATATAACCCCTAGTACAGAGTTTAAATCGATTTGTTTGTTGTGTAAACATCAGTTCCCGGCTTAAAGAAAAAAAAAAACAAAACATTTTATGTGACTAAGACTAAGGACATGGAACAACAGACTGGTTCCTAATAGGAAAAGGAGTATGTCAAGGCTGTATATTGTCACCCTGCTTATTTAACTTCTATGCAGAGTACATCATGAGAAACGCTGGGCTGGAAGAAGCACAAGCTGGAATCAAGATTGCCGGGAGAAATATCAATAACCGCAGCTATGCAGATGACATCACCCTTATGGCAGAAAGTGAAGAAGACTAAAAAGCCTCTTGATGAAAGTGAAAGAGGAGAGTGAAAAAGTTGGCTTAAAGCTCAACATTCAGAAAACGAAGATCATGGCATCTGGTCCCATCACTTCATGGGAAATAGATGGGGAAACAGTGGAAACAGTGTCAGACTTTATTTTGGGGGGGCTCCAAAATCACTGCAGATGGTGACTGCAGCCATGAAATTAAAAGACGCTTACTCCTTGAAAGGAAAGTTATGACCAACTTAGATAACATATTAAAAAGCAGAGACATTACTTTGACAACAAATGTCCATCTAGTTAAGGCTATGGTTTTTCCAGTGATCATGTATGGATGTGAGAGTTGGACTGTGAAGAAAGCTGAGCACCGAAGAATTGATGCTTTTGAATTGTGGTATTGGAGAAGACTCTTGAGAGTCCCTTGGACTGCAAGGAGATCCAACCAGTCCATTCTAAAGGAGACCAGTCCTGGGTGTTCATTGGAAGCACTGATGCTGAAGCTGAAACTCCAATACTTTGGCCACCTCATGTGAAGAGTTGACTCATTTGGAAAGACTCTGATGCTGAGAGGGATTGGGGGCAGGAGGAGAAGTGGACAACAGAGGATGAGATGGCTGGATGGCATCACGGACTCGATGGACATGAGTTTGAGTGAACTCTGGGAGTTGATGATGGACAGGGAGGCCTGGCGTGCTGCAATTCATGGGGTCGCAAAGAGTCAGACAGGACTGAGCAACTGAACTGAACTGAACTGAAGGAATGTAGAGGAAAAAAAAAAAAATTGTCCTTTCCTCCTCCTCAAGAACCCCAGACCCCTCTCTCCTCGGGAACCCCACAGCTTCTTATCAACCTGTCCAGGAACTGACGCTCAGTGTCTTGACCTCATGCTCTGAGGGGGTTGGGGGCACTCAGTGGATTGCTGAGCATTGTAGTAGTTCTCATATCTAACTAACAGTTTCATGTGAAATTCAGAGGGTACTGTTAGAGGTTGCTTTTGCATGGCTTTTTGCTGAAAGTCAAATTCAGTCTGAAGGGGCTTCCATCATGTCTGTATCACTGGGAAACAGCTGGTTGACTTCTTCTGTAGTTTTGTGGAGCTTCAACTTTATTGAAAATTTCTTGGGAAATTTTAAGTTCTAAATAAAATAACAGAAGCATTGTTTTATACTAAATTATACCAACTGTTTTATGAGATAGAGTGCAAGATTTGCATCAGTTTATATCAGTGTCAGAGCACGTCCTACAGGCTGTAAAGATGGAGCTTTACTAAACCCACTCTTACCCTTTCCAGCTGGGAACATGACTCATTAGAAGGGTCTTCCTACTTTTCAAAATATCTCGGTGTTTTGATAAAGATTCAAAGGGAATTTAAGGGCCTTGGACCTGTATTGTACGTGGCCCACAAGTACACAGTTCCTGTCTGTGATCTGAGTTACTGAAAATCACAGAGCTAACGTGGGTGTAGAACATGCCAGGTGACTAGGCTCTGTCCTAGTCACCATATTCAATTCCTCCTCTGAGTGTTCTCATAAGCTAAAGACACAGACTGGCTTCCATTTTTAACAATGAGGAAGCGGAGGCATGAAAAAGTTCCAGAATATCTTAGGGTCACCCCACTGGTGAGTGACAGGGTTGGATTGTAGCCCACGGTCTGCGATCATGATTGCGATCACAAATGCCTCTCTCCACCTTGGGGCATCCCGGGGGCTCAGCAGGAAAGAGCCCATGGGCAGTGAAGGAGGTGCAGGAAATGTGGGTTCCATCCCTGGGTCGGAAGATCCCCTGAGGTAGGCATGGCAACCCGCTCCAGGATTCTTTCCTGGAGAATCCCACGGACAGAGGAGCCTGGTGGGCTGCAGTCTGTAGGGTTGCAAGAGCTGGACATGACTGAGCACTCTCCACCACAGCACAGACTTTATAAAATTTAATTTGTACTTTGCCTTTCTATTTTTGATAAAATAATGGTAAATACCATTAAGTCCAGCGTGTTTTTACTCTTTCCTGTAAGATAGTGCCTCTTTTAACAACGAGAAACAGTGAGAAAGTCGTCTTGGAAATTCCAGAGGTAGCCAGCTAGGATGTTTAGGCTCTATTTCAAGGAGTCCAGCTGGGGTTTTGTTTGTTTCCCTAACAAAGGTTTCTCTCAGGGCCTCTTCTGCTGCTGGATGGAGGGTAAGGTAGGTGAGGAATTTAGCAGAATTGAGGTCTCCAGATATCCGGGATCCAAGTGACTCAGCAGGTGTCTATCATTATGGTTGTGGCCCTGACGTGCTTTCACAGCGATGAGGATAACAGCAGGACATGACCAACACTCGCTATAACTTCAGCAGCACCTGCTACGGACCCAGTGTTTCTCTAGATCATTTCATTTGAACTCATGCAACCCACTAAGGAGAGCCAAATGCTGCCTGCATGTATACCAGCTTCAGTGCCAAGGCTCCGGTTATGCTGTTTCCTAGGAAAAAGCAGGAAGAGAAGCTCTTCTTGGATCGAGCGTGGGTACCTGCAAGTTGAGGGTGGGTGGAATGTGTGGTTTCATTCAGCAGGCTTCAGGTGATACTGAGTGAGGTGCTTCTGTGAGCAGTGTGCGCTATAATCTGTAACTGTATACACTTCGCCTGGGGAACCTGAAAGGAAATCACTGGGGAGGGTGGTCAGTCCCCACTGAGAGGTGCAGGGAAATATCTGAAGAGGGCAAAGCCAAGAAGTTGGAATTAAAGATGGAGCACTCTCGCCTGGAGAATCCCAGGGACGGGGGAGCCTTGGGGGGCTGCAGTCCATGGGGTCGCTGAGAGTCGGACACGACTGAGCCGCTTCACTTTCACTTTTCCCTTTCACTTTTCCCTTTCGTGCATTGGAGAAGGAAATGGCAACCCACTCCAGTGTTCTTGCCTGGAGAATCCCAGGGACGGGGGAGCCTGGTGGGCTGCCGTCTATGAGGTTGCACAGAGTCAGACATGACTGAAGCGACTTAGCAGCAGCAGCAGCATACAGAGTAGTATTCATGCTGCACTGAGGCCTGTGGCACTTCTAATCTAAGGTAAAGAAGGGCAAAAATCAGGGAAGAGGACCCTCAAAATCCTGCACTCCCAGCGAATATCCCGCCCCTTCATTTGCATGAGCCTTGCAGGAGGCTTGTCAAAGAAACCCAGGGTGGACCGGTGGGTCCTCACCCGCCTGCCCACTCTCCATCTGAGCGCATGTCCTTGCTTAAATAAATTCTCACTTCCCCTTCTTAACCTTTTGGCTTCGCCTCCAAATTCTTGACTGATGAAGAAAGAACCTCAGATTCACCGACAACACCTTCAAGAGTGTTGTCATGAAAAAGAAAAAAAGAGGGTTGAGTTTTCCCCTTTCCCTTTCCTGAGAACAGAGAAGATGAAGAGAACAGTCAGCAGGCCTGAACACTCCTGGTATTTTCACTTTAACTTCTCCTAACTCTGCGTATCTGTAATTAAGCTTGCTTTTCTGCCCCCTGACTCGGCAGGAGCTACAATTCACATTTTTTTTCCCTCTAACTCTATGATAAATACATCCCCGTCTGGTGCTTACCCTTGTAACACCCTTCCCTCGTTGTTATATATCAGAAAGAAGGCCGAAGAGCCACTGAACCGCCAGACGCAGTTGCTGGGTTACTGATGCCAGTGTGTGACCGTCTTTGAAAAATGAAAGGAGAAGAAATAAAGATCCTGTCACCTTTGCTTCTCATCACCAGCTCCTGACTGCGAGCCTGGGCCTTCTATAAGCCCCTAGACTCCTCACACAGAGGGGCACGGTTCCTGAAGTGGGCGCCTACTGTGTTCCGCTCTCTGCCAGCTGAGAATGAAAGCTACCATTCTATTTCCTCCAAACTATGTTTCCATACTTTTTAATTCAGCTTCCATAGGCAGAGAAGGCCAAGATTTTGGCCACCCACAAGAGGAAAGGAAAATTAAAGGTACAGAAATAGGGGGAAAAACAATTTTGCTTCAAGAAAGCAATGTCGACTAGAATGGAACCCCTCTTCCTCTTTAAGTCAACTAAAATACAATCATTTTAACTCAAGATTTAAAATTAAAAGAGATTGCACAGAGGGTTAGAAAGAACCAAATACAGGTTTGGTTATTGCAAAGGTTAAGCACATAGATTTAATGGCGGTGGCATGGAAAGCAGTCTTATGAAAAGGGCAGAATGAAAAAAAGCTTCCGAACAATGTTCTTAACCCTACTGTGTGGAGTTTTGCATAAATGTTGCTGGGTGGCCACCACCTTTTGCTGTAAAATTTGCTGTTTATCCACTCTGCTGCAGAAGTGCTTCCACAGAATGTGTTTCTCACCAGGGTTTTAAAATATTTACATCTGCTGATTAATAATGTATAGTTGGCATTCAGGACCTTAGAGTCATGAATAATTGACATGTTCATTTAAGATTTGCAACTGTTCTGTATAATGATGAAGTGTGCCAGTCGAACTTACCCCAGTGCTTCCCATAAGGAAAATTTGCAGTAAAATCCAGCTTTCCTTCTGTTTTAGAGAGGCTGAAAATACGGACTCTAAGCAAATAAGGCAGGAAAGCAATTGTCTGTGCCAGATGTCCTCTGTTAGGAACTGGGAAGCCACAATGCTCGCAGCCACCAGAGAAAATGGATTTTTTTTTTTTTTTGGCTGCAGTTTTGGTTGAAGGAAGGGGGCTTGGGATTCTGGTCAAACGCCACCCTGCCTCTTCATCCTACTGCAGTTATTTAGGAGTGGTCTGAGATGCAAGCGTGCGTGTGTGTGGTTATGTGCGTGTGCGTGTGTGTGCGTTTCCAACCACTACCAGTTTAATTATTATGACAGTGGTTTCAGAAAAGAAACTTGGTTAAAAAAAAAAGCAGTGAGAAGCTAGTATAAGGCTTTGTCTGGTAGCCATCTTCACTGAATGAACAACGAACCCCAAAATGTTCATTTCCAACCACACTTCTCTCAGGAGCTGAGTGCTTGTTATTGGCAGTTTAACATCGAAAGTTTTCTTTTAAGATTTTTTGATGTGGATCATTTTATTTAAAATCTTTATTAAATGTTTTAAGATGTTGCGTCTGTTTTATGTTATAGATTTTTGGCCTCGAGGCGCATGTGATCTTAGCTCCTCGACCACTGGAAAGCAGTCTTAACCGCTGGACCGCTGGAGAAGTCCCCAAAATAATTATTTACTTTCAGAAAAGAAATGTCAAATCTGACAGTTTTAGAAGATTTATAAAAAAAAAAAAAAAGAACAATATTGAATGTAACTTTTCACATTTTTCCCTTTCCCCTGGCAATTCAGCCCGGGGGGGGGTTACATAATAATCCCCTGCATGGGTCATTAGCCATAAGCCACATCATGGAAAAGGCATAATTTTGTATTTATTTTTCTAATTTTACACAAAGATCCCCCTAATTCACTCCTCGGGACTATGCCCCATTAGCTCCGTAATCTTTCTATACCATTCCTGGCTCCTCTGTAAGAAAATCTCACTTTTAGCTTTTTTTTTTCTTTTATAAAATGGTTTTCTAACTCTTGTCAGGGAAATAATAGAAAAGATGTCATGGCATCTGCATTTCTGGGCATATACTCAGCAGTCTTGTGATTCTGAAGGGGTGACTTTTCTAACACAAAGACAAGGCAACAGGCGAAACCGCTTTCTCGGGACCTTCACCTAATCCCACCTGAGCCCATGTCCTCGTCTCTTATTCTGAAGATACTTGGTGATTTTGCTCACGATGCGCTGGAAGTGGGTGCCTTGTTGTAATATGTCTGGTTGGAGTCTCGAGGTCCTAGTAGCTGGCAAGCACCCCGCCCCAGTGTACAATCAGACACTTTCTCATCTGCCTGTTTTGACAGATATCTCTGGCTCTTGTCTTCCCTGGCTGTGTGAAAAATCTCTGGTTCCCAACTTCGGGTCATGCAGTTACAATTACGTCTTCCTGGCTTGTGAAATCTGTTTGAAAGTGTCAGTAGCTCAAGTCATGTCCGATTCTTTGCGACTCCATGGACTGCAGCCAGGCTCCTCTGTCCATGGGATTCCCCAGGCAGGAATACTGGAGTGGGTTGCCATTTCCTTCTCCAGGGGATCTTCCCAACCCAGGGATCGAACCCGGGTCTCCTGCATTGCAGGCAGTTTCTTTACCGTCTGAGCCTGCAGGGAAACCCGAAATCTGTTTGAGGCAGCTGCATTTTATTGACGTCAGCTGCTCCAGAGGAACCACCAACTGCACCTTCAGTTTCATCTATCCGCGTCTGAGGGTGAGACACAGGCAGCAAGCCAGGCCTGACCATGGAAAAAGAGAACACTCTACGGTTCACAATACAGGGGACTTAACTGAGGGCATCACTTACACAGCAAAGCCAGTGCTAAGAAGCTAAACGGGAGCAGTAATGTAACAGAGATGAACCGATAGGCAGTTTCTCAAGGCTGGGGGTGAGGAGTGCTACCAGGGCAGGGGCTGGGGTCATGGTGCAGAAAAGAACCTGAGGGTGGAATTTTCCAAGAAGAGCCTGAGCCTGAGAGAAAAATGTGAGATTACAGAGATAGCACCCAGGCCAGACGGTGAAGGCAGATGGCACCCAAGGTAGAGTGGGGTAACAACCAGCCCTCTCCCTTCCCCCCACCTTGCCTCCAACCCGTTGTCCAAACCAGCAGGAATCAGCTGACAGGGAGCGTGGGACTTGCGGCCCACTGAGCTACTATTCTGAGCTACAGATTAGCATAGGGAAGGTTTGAGGGTTAGCTCTGCAGCCAGACAAGGTCAAAGGCCAGCCCTGGCTGCCCTGCCACCACCTCCATACGCAGAGAAAGGAGACTGAGGTACATTAATACACGTCTCCAAGATGTCTGGCTCCACTGTCTTGGCAAATAAATCAGTAACAAGTCAGAATTTATACTTTTCCCAGTAGACTATACCATGATGTGAAAGATACTTGAATATCTTTTGGTTTCTTTTTGTTTAAGAATATCTTTAAGATATTTAAGATGTTTCTTTAAGAATATCTTTTTGTTCTTAAAAGCTACAGAAATACATTTTATCTGAGGAGAGGACTAATTGTCAAGCGAAGTCGAAGTTTATTACATGAAAATTTCTCAGAGTATATATATATTTTTTTTAATTTTTATTTTTACTTTATTTTGCTTTACAATACTGTATTGGTTTTGCCATACACTGACATGAATCCGCCACGGGGGTACATGAGTTCCCAATCCTGAACCCCCATCCCACCTCCCACCCCATATCATCTCTCTGGATCATCCCCGTGTACCAGCCTCAAGTATCCTGTATCCTGTATCAAACATAGACTGGCAATTCGTTTCTTACATGATAGTATACATGTTTCAATGCCATTCTCCCAAATCATCCCACCCTCTCCCTCTCCCACAGAGTCCAAAAGTCCGTTCTAAACATCTGTGTCTCTTTTGCTGTCTTGCATACAGGGTCATCATTACCATCTTTCTAAATTCCATATATATGTATTAGTATACTGTATTGGTGTTTTTCTTTCTGGCTTACTTCACTGTGTTTCCACCTCATTAGAACTGATTCAAATGTATTCTTTTTAATGGCTGAGTAATACTCCATTGTGCATATGTACCACAGCTTTCTTATCCATTCGTCTGCTGATGGACATCTAGGTTGTTTCCATGTCCTGGCTATTATAAACAGTGCTGCGATGAACAGTGAGGTACACGTGTCTCTTTCAATTCTGGTTTCCTTGGTGTGTATGCCCAGCAGTGGGATTGCTGGGTCATAAGGGTATATTTTTAAAAGGGAACTTCAAATTAAATTGACAGAAGTATGCGTTAGGTTTGGGAAAATGTACACACATATGTATAGAACGTTAGAACAGTTGCAAGACTAAGATACATGAATGAGATAAATTTGAAAGAGTCATGGCCTTCAGCTGAATCCTTGCAGAGTTAGTTGCACAGCGAGCTCAAGGCAGAGACGATCTGTTTCACCTCCATAGGAAAATAATATGGCAACAAATGTGCGGAGAGACACAAACGTGAGTGCCTCACTCTTAAAAAGGGATTAGCTGGTTCCATGGACACCTTGGACAGACAACCACACAGGGCTGAACCACGGTTAGTTAAGACAAAGGCATCAGGGACCTAGGATGTGAGGCAGTCACTGCTAGCAGCTCACCCAGCACCCGCCCCCCTCCCACTTTTCCTTTTGTCAAAAAGTCAGCTTTTTATTTCCAGGTGTTGGGTAGCAATACCCTCATGGACTCTGAGTCTCTTGTCCAGGTTCTGACGGTACCATTCGCTGTGAGTACCAGTCAGGGCTCAAGGCAGGAAATGGAATCCATATGGAATATTGCAAAAAGAAAATCAGTTAGCAATGGGCTTCCCTGGTGGCTCAGACTGTAAAGAATCTGCCTGCCAATGCAGGAGACCCAGGTTCGATCCCTGGGCCGGGAAGATCCCCTGGAGAAGAGAATGGCAACCCACTCCAGTGTTCTTGCCTGGAGAATCCCATGGCCAGAGGAGCCTGGTGGGCTGCAGTCCATGGGGTCGCAAAGAACTGGACACGGCTGAAGTGACTTAGCACACACATGTGCTGTCTGGAACTATGATTTCTTCTTGAAATCCTAGAAGGTCAATATTCAAGGCAAAAGTCTATAAACTGGGAATAATAGTACAAAGGAAATTACCAGGTAAATGAGTCAGTGATCTAACCAACCTAGAAAAAACTTACCTCTCTAAAGTTCCAGGTGGATGAGACATTAAATCCTCCTCCTCATTGGGTGAATATTCTTAACATGCAGCCAAAAAAAAAAAAAAAAAAGACTTCTTCACATGAGGTATGTATTTCACTGCAACAGATTGTAGAAACAACTCCATGGAACTTGTAATGAGCAGGTAATAACGAATTGTAAAACTGCAGCTGATGTCACAAAAAATGGTTGAAGTCTTTTTACAGAAATAATTCTATGTAATCCAGACATTCAAACATACACAAGAAATTCCTCACGAATAGCCAGCAGGTTGTCCACTTTCCTGACATTTCTACTTTTGACTTCACAATTTTAAATTGTTGGGAATCTCTTATCTCAGAGCCATTCTTCTGAAACTAATATAAGCATACGGTAAGAGTTCTGTTCTATTTCAAACATTTAGTGTCAGGTAGTTTATATTACTCTTCCTGATTTAAGGAAATTTATGCCATATGTTCATACAATTTGCATGCCAAGTTTCCTAGCAGAGAGATTGGTCCTGTTTAAGACATCTGCATTACCAGCTGTCATGATGGCCATTGGGCAAACCATGAAATCCAGCAAAGCTTGCCACCATTTCTTTGGGGTGAGGTACTTTTAGACTGGAAAATCTATCTTTCTTTCTGAAGAGGAGCATGGCAACTCACTCCAGTAGTCTTGCTTGGAGAATCCCGTGGACACAGGAGCCTGGCAGCCTACAGTCCATGGGGTTGCAAAGAGTCGGACACAACTGAAGTGACTCGGAACACATGCATCTAGCTTTCTTTATGTCTGCCTGCCCATCTAAAAGACTTTAAAAATCTATTTCAATGTATAGTGCGTGCTATGAATGTTTTAAAATGGGTAGGGGAATAATGCAAATTTGGAAACATTGTGTGCGTGTATGTGCTGGCGTGTGTGTGCTGAGTCGTGTCCAACTCTTTGAGACTCCATGAACTGTAGCCCACCAGCTTTCTCGGTCCATGGGATTTCCCAGGGAAGAATTACTGGGGTGGGTTGCCATTCCCTTCTGCAGGGGATCTTCCTATCCCAGGGGTCAAACACACGTCTCTTGAGCCCACTGCATTGGTAGGTGGATTCTTTACCATTGAGTCACCTGGAAGCCTCAGACTCATTGATTATTTGCAAGGTGCTAATTTTTTGCCTGATATTTTTTATTCACTGTGTTATACATTGAGCCTGCAGGCTGAGAACAGGACATCGTCTCAGGAAGACACAGTCTCCCCCAGCATGTAAACAGGAGACCCAGCTTCCCAGTATCTCTTCCCAAAGCATCACACAGCAGTTGGGCCGTGCAGTAACAGCCTGTTCACTGATACTAGCTGATGTGGTCCTGTCCTCACGGGCAGGACATCGAGTCCTAAGGTACTTGGTGCACATTCTACAAAACAGCAGCAACCACACTTTCATCTTCCATGCATGGTATACCCACATAGTTAAGTGAACTTCAGTGGTTCAGGTTTTATAAGATCCCAGTTCTTAAGTATGCAATTAAATGGAGCGTCAGTAGTCCATTGATTCAGTTAATGAATAATCTGTAAATGGTTTTACTGAGAAAATTGCTTATCCTCACCCTTCCCTTGTAGAAAAATAGATTTTTATAAAAGATTCACATAGGAGTGGATCCATCTACAAGGAGCTGAAACAAACTAGCAATGATGCCAGTCAGTAAAGTTACTGTCCTATAAGGAACCCCAAGCCAGAGGGCCTTATCACTGCAAAGGTGGATGTTTTGCTTAGACCTCACGTCCAGGGGGCTCTGTTCATGTGTTCCCTTGGGTCCGTGGCAACCTCCACCTTCCGCAACAGGGGGAAGAGAGCAGGGCTGGCCACACAGCACCTCTGTCTGCAAGTGGACGGGTCAGGCTCCACGTTTCCACTGCCACAGCACGGGACTGACTGTGCTCACTGGAGAAGAAACATGCCGTCCTACTGCGTGTCCGGAGAGGTGAGAGCTAGAAGCACAGGCACTGCCCTGGGCCCTGGGCCCTGAGCCACAGACAGCTCTGGTCATGCCCTTCGCCTGCCTCTTGAAGGCAAAAGGAGAAGCGGGTCGCAGAGGATAGGATGGCTGGATGGCGTCACCGACTGAATGGACATGAGTTTGAGCAAGCTCCGGGAGACGGCGAAGGACAGGGAAGCCTGACGTGCTGCAGTCCATGCGGTCGCAGAGTCAGACACGACGGAGCCACTGAACAACAGGTGATCTTTTCCACCCCCCTCAGCCACAGAGGGCTCTGGTCATTTCTTTCTTTAGGTGGTTTTGTTTCGGTTTGTTTTGTTCTGGGAAGAACTGGAAAGAGGTAGAGTTTGCCTCTGAGCTTGTCTCCTTGACCAGAGGTCCAGAGCCTTCTGTCCTCTGCTTTCCCCGGCACGAGCATCAAGCCCTGACCTCCTCAGTGGTACCACATCCTTCTCTTCTCATCCTCAGCTGGATACTGATGACTGGAGATGTGTAATCCTGTTCATTCTAGGAATTATCAGCTATTCTAGGAAGTATTCTCACCATGCAAGCAGAAACTATCAGTCCAAAATAATTCCTTCTGGGACTTTGCTGGTGGTCCAGTGGTTAAGACTTTGCCTTCCAATGCAAGGAGTGCAGGTCTGATCCCTGGTTGAGGAACTAAGATCCCACATACCAGAGCCGTAAATAAATGAACGTTGCTGTTATTGTTCAGTTGCTAAGTCAAAGCCGACTCTTTGCGGCCCCAGGGACTGCAGCAGGCAGGCTTCCCTGTCCTTCACTATCTCCCAGAGTTTGCTCAAGTTTATCTCCATTGAGTCACTGATGCTATCTGACCATCTCATCCTCTATCATTCCCTTCTCTTTTTGCCTTCAACCTTTGCCAGCATCAGGGTTGTTTCCAGGGAGTAATAAATATTTAAAAGACAAGCAAAGCAAGCAAACAAACAAAAGCCAAGTAATTCCTTCTGTATAATCAAAGCATTACTTTTAAGAGCAGTTCCTATGAAATACTTATTTACTTCTGTGCATCCCATTCCCAGGAAGAGGTTCAGATCCTCCCATGAGCTGGACTATTTGCCAGACAAATGCCTCACCCTGTCTGAAACTTTCACTGTGTGCCAGGCACATGGGAGCCGCTTGCCATCAAGTGTTTGGCTGCAGCTCTCTGAGCCTGAGTCTCTGCCTCTGTGAAATGGCTCCAATCTCTGTCTATATCTTCAGAAGCGTCTCGTCTGGGTGTTTCACATCTTTCCGTGCCTCTTCCTTGCACGGCCAATTGTGATGGCAGTCAGGGCCAATCTGAATATTCCAGGATTATCTCTTTACTTCAAGACCCGTAATCACTTTTGCAAAGGCCCTTTTTCCAAATAAGATACCATTCATGGGGTCTAGGAATTAGGACCTGGGTTTGTCTTTGGGAGCCGTTATCAGCCTACCTTCTTGTTCTGGACTTTCTTTCAACAGTTAATGTTGAGTCAATAGCCTGACTCTTATTTTTCTTATCTTTACCCACCCTACCTCAATTCTTTATCTTTTGCTATCTTCTGGGGGATTTTTTCCTTAATTTTTTTCTGTCTCGTAAGTTCTATTGCTTCATCTTAATGCTTGGCCATCC
This sequence comes from Oryx dammah, assembly GCF_014754425.2. Taxonomy (NCBI): domain Eukaryota; kingdom Metazoa; phylum Chordata; class Mammalia; order Artiodactyla; family Bovidae; genus Oryx; species Oryx dammah. The sequence goes on from NW_024070204.1 coordinate 4,576,507, forward strand.
TGTTTACCTTCTGGAGTACATTCTTTTCCCTCTCATGCTCCTTTTTCATAGTGTTCCAGTTCATTCTTGCTCAGTCACTCAGTCGTGTCCGACTCTTTGTGACGCTATGGACTGTAGCCCGCTGGGTTCCACTGTCCGTGGGACTCTCCAGGCAAGAACTCTGGAGCGGGGTGCATGTCTTCTCCAGTTTATTTATATGGACGCAAATTTGTGCCTGCCTCTCTCTGTGTGTATTTCTACTCTCTTGCACTTACCTTGCTTATGCTGCGTTCTATTTTTTTGTTGTTTTCGTTTCTCTGTCATGTGAGAGAGCTCTCCTCAGTGTCTGCTTTGGTCACCTGTTTATATTTTTAAATGAGATAGAAAAAAAAAAAGAATCCCTGCAGAAGCTCTCTGCCAGTGAGTGTACAGGATGAGAGAGGGCAGCTGGCAAACCCATGACCTCTGTCTTCCATGATCACATAGGAAGCAGGATTTCTTACAGGGACCAGACAACATCAACACCTTTTCCTCCTTGTTCTTCGAGTTTCAGGGACAAACTTGATTCTTTAAGCTTTACTGTGTCTATTTTTTTTTTGTAAAAGCAGGATGTAAAATGAATATTGGCCTTCAGTGCGTCTGATTTCACTAAGATCCCCAGCATCAGCTGCACATGCGATCTCTTCTGTGCCTGGAATCCCCACTTCTAAGGTTTCTCTGAATCAGTTTTTTTTTTTTTTTTTCCCCTAATTGAAATTCTCATCCCTTGCTTGGGGCTGGGAGTGACTTGATTGCTCTAAATAGGAAAAGGGACTCTTTCTCCCTAGCTTCAGTCAGTTATACCCTCTTATCATCTGGACAGAATCCATAGTCCTTGCGCCAAGCCCTAAGGTGACTCCAGACCTGGTTCAACATTTTTTTTTGATTTTGTAAAGGAACATGGTGGCACTCATTAATTTTATGGGTCAATCAGGCTGGGCCCGGAGAAGGCAATGGCAACCCACTCCAGTACTCTTGCCTGGCAAATCCCATGGACTGAGGAGCCTGGTGGGCTGCAGTCCATGGGGTTGCTAAGAATCGGACACGAGTGAGCGACTTCACTTTTACTTTTCACTTTCATGCATTGGAGAAGGAAATGGCAACCCACTCCAGTGTTCTTGCCTGGAGAATCCCAGGGACGGGGGTGCCTGGTGGGCTGCCGTCCATGGGGTCGCACAGAGTCGGACACGACTGAAGTGACTTAGCAGCAGCAGCAGCAGCAGCAGCAGGCTAGGCCACCATACCCAGATATTTGACCAAAGACTGATTCTAGATATTTCCATGAAGGTAATTTTTTTAAATGAAATTAACATGTAAGTCAGTAAACACTGAGTAAAACAGATTGCCATCCACAAATGTGGGTGGGACTCATCCAATCAGTCAAAAAAACTTTGGAGAAAACAATTGAGGTTCCCCCAAGCAAGGAAAGAGGATTTCTTCCTTCATATTTGAACTGCAACACCAACTATCAGGGCTTCCGTGGAGGCTCAGATGGTAAGGAATCAGCCTGCAATGCAAGAGACCCGGGTTTGATTCCTGGGTCAGGAAGATCCCCTGGAGAAGAGAATGGCTACCCACTCCAGTATTCTTGCCTGAAGAATTCCATGGGCAGAGCCTGGCGGGCTATAGTCCATGGGGTCTCAACAAGTCAGACACGACTGAGCAACTAACACATCAACTATCAACTCTTCCTGTGTCTTGAGCCAGCTGGCTGTCCTGAAGGTTTTGGACTTGCCAGCCCCGGCAATCACCTGAGCCAATTCCTTGAAAAAAATCCCTATCTATCTCTCTATCTATCATCTTATTGGTTCTATTTCTCCAGAAAACTCACTAATACACTGTCTCCCACAATTTACATAGCAACTTCTATTGCTATGCTATAGACATTATTTCCTCTGACTTTTCACCATCAAAGTTGCCACAGTGAGAACCATATTTGGGCATCATTATCTATTAAGAGATCTTTGTCTTTGAAGTGTGAGCTTTTCATAAGTGTGAAGGCAGGAGACAAATGCTGTCTGTGTTTGGAAATCCAGTATCAAACTTGGAATTAACACAGGCCCCTAAATCCATAATTACTTGGTCATTGTTTGGGATAAATCTTGAGATGGGTGGGCCACCTATGAGGGTAAGAGCATTGTAAGGCTTATGGTGCAGTGGCCAAAGTGTTTCCCAGGACAGTTCATCACACAGGGATGTTTTATGAGGGTTTATTTGTTGCCACTCTAGAAAAGATGAGAGCTAAACACCCGCTCATCGTAGCGTCCTGTCCTTTCCTCAAACAGTCGGTGCAGTTGAGTTTGTGTGTGTGTGTGTGTGTGCGTGCGTGTGTGTGTGTGTGCGCGCGTGTGTGTGTGCGTGTGTGTGTGTGTGTGAGTGTGAGTGTGTGTGTGTCTCCCCTCTCCAGGGACAAGAATATCAAGCTGTTAGCAATGAGTTAATAAAATCAGAGAGACAATTATTTAGTTGAGATGAAAGAAAGGTCAAGTTTTCCCAGACGTTTCATGTGATAATTTAACCTTATTTATTGCCTAGGATTTTGAATGCCTTTATAAAAATGTACAGACTGCATGATCTTGGAGGAAGCCATCCCATTTGGGAAAAGAAGCAATCACATTTAGTCAGGACCAGTGGTCTCCAATGCACCTTTCCATCCATGAGGCTGAGCATCCCACAGGAAGAGAATTCGCAGTTGCTCATGACCTTGCAGGAAGCATCAGGAGGGAAGCCTGGAGTCTACTTAGATGATCTTTCGTAAACCTTTTAAATATATTCCTTTTCACTGAAATAAAACAACACAAGACAGGTAGGAAATAAAGGTATTACTCATGATATTGTATGTAGTCTAATTAATAATAATGGTTACACTGTATATATTATCAGCTGCTTTATAGAAAACTTTGAAAATTCTTTTTTCTAATGATATAAAGAGACACTTACAGATTGGATTTTTATCAAGAATACATCCAGTAGCAGACATCATTTCTGTTTCGTTGCTTCATCCTGGAGTTTAGTGCCTCTCAGAATTCATCTTCCAGGGTTGATGACTCTTCCCTGCAGGCACGATTGCTGAAGTTTCTAATTGGGCAAGTTAGAACATGGTCAAAGGCAGAAAACTGATGCAAAGAGTGTCCAAAATTCCAGTGCAGATGGTTCTCCAGGCTAGGGTCTGACCTTGGCATTATAAGCTCAGAAATACAAACTTGTTGTCACACTGAGAAGGTCCATTGTGTGTGGGGTGGGGGGGAGCTACTTTTTAAAAGCAAGCTCATGAGACTGACATAAAACCAGATGACCAGATGGCTACTTCTACAATGTGCACAATCTAATTGTTATTCAGAATGAAATATTCCGGTTGGCAGTTCCAGCAATTTTCTCACTGCAAGCTAGACCCACATAGGAAAGCAAATCAGGGGGTTCATTAGTGAGTGAGCTTACTGAGCCTGGAATTCGGACAAGAGGCCAACAGAGCCTGGAGCTGCCGTCGCTGTTAAAGGGCAGGTGCTACAGATGGGGACTTGAGGTTGTAAGTCCCCTGCCAGAGGCCCCCTCTCTCCTGGACAGAGGGGCCACCAGTGTTGACTCCTTTCACCGCAGCTTCACGGGGCTATGCTGGTGCCCTTGAAAGATGTCTGCCCTGTGGGTCCCCGCTGTCTACCCTCTGGGCAGAAGCCTTGTTTCCCTTATTCATTCATCTTTGGCTTACCCATATCAGGGTCAGTTCTGTTTTGAAAGACTTGCCATACCTTCCCCTTCTCCACCATCATTCACCTGATCTGTAGCTTTGCAACATTTTGAATCAACATTATTACTGTAACTTATTGGCTGTTCTTCTGGCACCTCTGAAATCTTCTGAGCAACATCTATTTTCTTTAGATAAATCAATACATTAAACTGTATTTTGCCCAATTATCAAAGGTTGAGCCTTCCATCTTTCAAGGACTGAATGTGGACGATCCCAGGTGTCCATGCACAACCGGGGGCCTGTTACACACAGCAGAACTCAAGCACCCAGGATTCGCTGTTGTAACATTGAACTTGCCCAATAAAAAATGACTCAGATATATGCCAACTCTTTATTGACTGAAGTGGCCTAGTGGCAGTCCACATATACTGTGGAGAGAGAGTCCACTCATGTGACACAGTCTCCAAGCACACCTGTGGGTCAGCACCACAGCCGTCATGAAAAAACCAAATTCAGAGGCCACCGCCATTCTTTTCTTGAAGTAGGTTCCTTACTTGGGTCGGATGTGGACTTAACTTCCTCAGAAGCTGAAGACAACTCCAAAGACAATCAAATAGGACCCACACAGCTTTAAAACACATCGAGAAGCCTCATGAAGATCAGCCTCTGTGACCACCTCTTCTCGGGCTTCCCAGGCAATGCCAGCGGTAAAGAACCCACCTGGCAGCACAGAAGCCATGAGACTCGGGTTTGACCGCTGGGTCGGGAAGATCCTTTGGAGGAGGAAGGCGACCCACTCCAGTACTCTTGCCTGGAGAATCCCATGAACAGAGGAACCTGGCAGGCTACAGTTCATAGGGTCACACAGATTGGACGCAACTGAAGTGACTTAACACACTCATGCACTCAACTCTATTAAACCCTCCTCCTTGAAAGTACCCTTTGTGCCTAGGAGAGAAGTTGGAATAGATTTTATCAACTTCAACAGCTCAGGGGAGCCCTGTGTCTCTGGAAACAGATTTGGAAGCATTCAGATATTATAAAATGAATGTTGTATTCAGATATTATAAAATGAATGTTGTATTCAGATATTATAAAATGAACATTGTATTCAGATATTATAAAATGAATATTGTATTCAGATATCATAAAATGAACATTGCATTCAGATATCATAAAATGAATGTTGTAACTTCCTCGTGCCTGTGTGCTCAGTTATATCCGACTCTTTGTGGCCCCATGGACTGTAGCCCACCAGGCTCCTCTGTCCATGGGTTTTCCCAGGCAGAAATATTGGAGCGGGTTGCTATTTCCTACTCCAGGGGATCTTCCTGAGCCAAGGACTGAATCCACATCCCTTGAGTCTCCTGCATTGGCTGGTGGGTTTCTTTACCACCAGGGCCACCTGTGAAGCCCATGACTCCCTTGGCCTTCTTTAAATGTTTTCTGGAATCACAGGTAAAATATTAGAGACCATAGCATTCATATGAGACTTTCCAATTCAATTTCTTTGATTTTTGGGGGGAGATATTAAAATTTAATATTTATTCTTGCTGTTGAAGGAAAAACATGACACCAGACCAGGTGAGGAGACAGAGGTTGCTTCTACCCTGATGCTATGACTGGTGATGGGACGAGAGCAGAGAGAGAGCAAGCCTAGGAACGCGGCTCTGCTGCAGCAAAGCGTGAGAGGGTGCATGAGATCTGGAGGAGGGCGCCAGCACGCTCACCTTACCCAGGGCGTTCCCACCCTCCACCTCTTCAGCAGGCCTGGAATTCCAATTTTCCTTTTTAACCAATTCAGCATAAATAATAGTTGTATAATTTTCACACAACAGCAAGATACAAATGCTATTCAAGTTCCCACAGACTATAAGCCAAGAGACATGGGAACATATCTGGGGACGTAAAACAAGGTGCAAAAACTTCATGGTCTCAATTCAGTTCATTCGCTAGGTTGTGTCCAACTCTTTGTGACTCCATGGAGTGCAGCAAATCAGGTTTCCCTGTTCTTCACCATCTCCCCGAGTTTCCTCAAACTCATCCATTGAGTCGGTGATGCCATTCAACCATCTCATCCTCTGCCACCCACTTCTCCTCCTGCCTTCAGTCTTTCCCAGCATCAGGGTCTTTTCTAATGAGCTGGCTCTTTGCATCAGGTGGCCAAAGTATTGGAGTTTCAGCTTCAGCATCAGTCCTTGCAATGAATATTCAGGGTTGATTTCCTTTAGGATTTACTGGTTGGATCTCTCTGCTGTACATGATTTAAAGGTGTTGAAATCATACAGAGTCTGTTACCACTGTGATATTATAGTAGAAAAGAAAGTGAAAGTGAAGTCGCTCAGTCGTGTCTGACTCTTTCCATCTCCATGGACTGTAGACCATCAGGCTCCTCTGTCCATGGAATTTTCCAGGCAAGAGTACTGGAATGGGTTGCCATTTCCTTCTCCAGGAGATCTTTCCAACCCAGGGATCAAACCTGGGTCTCCCGCTTTGCAGGGCAGACGCTTTACCATCTGAACCACCAGGGAAGCCTTATTATGGTAGAAATCAATATCAAAAGATATTTGAAAATAACCCACTTATTTTCAAGTGCAATGTGACATTTACTAAGAGAGATCTTTGACATAGCCTTCATTGAAAGGCCCAATGAAGTTAAAAGACTGAAAACACACAGAGGGTGATTGAAGAGAAGAAAGTATTTAAAAGAGAAATCAATATCAAAATGAGGAATTAATATCAGGAGTACAAACAAAAAAAAGAGTACTTATAAAACCTTCTGTACTTGGAAATTAAATGTTCACTTTTGAAACATAGGTGTATCTATTAACAAGAAGCCATAACAAGAAAAATCAGAAAACATTTGCAACAAAATAAAAATAATAAGAGACTTTATCAGAATTTGTTGCATGCACGAGGCTTCCCTGGTGGCTCAGTGAAAAAGAATCTGCCTGCCAATGCAGGAGACTCGGGTTCCATCCCTTGTTCGGGAAGATCCCCTGGAAAAGGGAATGGTAACCCACTTCTGTATTCCTGCCTGGAGAATTCCATGGATGGAGGAGCCTGGTGGAAGCTGTTCAATGCAACTAAATACAGTGTGGAAACTAGATTCCATTTTCTTGTTGTTTTCATTCTCTTAGACCCACAAGAGTGATCAGAAGCTCTCTGTAGCTTGCTGTCTCTCAATCCTGCAAATCAGCAGGTGTTCCTGGAGCAAGACAACCCGCAAAGCTAGGCTCACCTGTCTGGTTCTCATCATCTCTCCTGTCTCATCCCATGAACACTTTCATAAGGCCTGGTTCTCAGCACCATTTCAGAGCACCAGTGTCTTCAAGCAAAATATCTTTCCCAGCTTTCCAAGTTGCTCTCAATGAGCACGTCTAGTCTCTTCTTTAAAAGGTGATTTTATTGCAGTTGTCATATTTAACCAACAGCGGATGTCAGGGATTTGCTTCTTAAGAGATGTAATTGAAAACACCCAGGTTAAGATTTTTGCTTTCTTAGAGAGAAGATCATTATCATCATAATCTTTTCCTTTCCAAATCTCCTCTTCTCTTCCTATCTTGTAACTCAACACTGACATCTCAACGTGGAGTTTATTTTGTTAGTTTTATAGCTCTGGCATCTAGTGTGGTTGTCTTGCTTACATGCCACCCTCTGTTTTTACTCTGGCTTCACTGTGATCACTAAGCTCCGATGTGGGTGTGTGCACTAAGGAAAAGAGCATATTACAAAGCTGCAACGCTTTGTACTTACCACTGTTCATATTGTATGGGTTTTGAACACTATAATCCTAAATTAGTTATGCAACTCTGCGTAAGGCACCAGCATCCTATTTATTTTACAACCGAATTTCCATTCTATCTCAGAGGCGAACATATAGATGATATAGGAGGCGGATTCCGGTGGCTCTCACGTAGTCGCTGACAGATGTGTAATTCAATATGTCTTTGCATGAATTCATAATGAGTAGAGGGGACAATTCCCCAAGCACTTCCTCGCTAATCATCTGTCACAACAACATGGGAGGTTGAAGGCAGCGCATTACCCTAGGCAGGTTGCTGCTAAATTTTCAGACTGACGTGGATGCTGTGCCTTTAGCTGTGAATTTCCTGGAGTGGTCAGAGCACCCGCCCCAGAGTGAGTGGGCTGGTTTCGGGGCATCTTCCTTTTTTTCCATGTTGGAGAGCATTAATAAGTCAGCAGAATCTGGAGCCTGGGTACACGCCTGGCTGTAGCGTTCTCTCTCTCTCTCTTTGTCCTGGCCTCACCCGCCATGCTTTTCTCTGATGCTTGGCTCCATCTCGACACCAGCCCTCTGTGGGTCCTGTTATTTCCTAGGATCACGTGGACACACTGTTCGTTCAGCCCTAAGAAGCCAAGTTCCTGTGAACTCTCTTTCTTATATTCGCCCCTCCTGGCTATGTGCCTGTTTGTCTTTGGAAATTTTCAGCTATTTTGGAAGCTTCTGGGAGGCAGCCAGTGTATGTCTTACATATTCAGTTCCCAGCAGCCATCTCAGTTCCTGGCACAAGACAGGCACTTAATACAGTTTGAACAGATAAATCAGTAGCTCGCTGGCTGAGTGCGATGATCTGCGGTTGCTGGAGGCCGAGTTCCCTCCGTGGAATAAGGAGAGGAGAACACCAACGTCATTCCCCCACGTGGGACTGAAGCAGCCACGCCCTGCGCAGCCCAAAACCCATGGCTCCCGGTTCCAGCCTCTTCTTTGACTCCTCTTCACCCACTGCCATCCCTTGCTGCTTGACACATGCTTCTGTTCACGACCACGTTGCTCTTTTCTTTCAACGTGACTGTCAATATATTCTGCTGTAAACACAGAACGACACTTGCCGCTCATTGGTGGAATTTGATTCTGGCTTTGCCACTTTGGACAAGATCCTTCACTCCTGGAAGGCCCAGTTTACATATCTGTTAAGTGGTGTGATTTGACGACATGACAGACACCATCTTTTCCAGATCTCAACCCTTGCGTCTCTACCGGGGTCACTGGGAGACTTGGGAAGTATGGCCCACCGTGCTCACATGTGAGGCTGGACAGTGCTTCCCTCACGGGTAATGGGTGGACTGAATGGGTGAAAAGGAGCCTGGATATGACACGATTCACTTACCTGGACCCCACTGAAGGGAAGCTGCCATCTGTACTCAAATAAACCCATCGGTCAGGCAACACATGGCATTTTGTCTGAAGCAGCGACAGTGTGTGACTTCCATGGGACACCCACACCACGTGCCACCACAGGAGGGAAAGACTGGTCCTTATTGGAAAACTGCATGCTCTGAGGAACAAAGGGCCTTGCTTAGCCAGGCTGCATTAACTGTCTAAATGGCAGCCCTCCTTCAGTTAAAATATTCTGTGCTTTCTTCTCTACCTGGTGACAGTTGTATCTGAAGGCTTAATGGGTCAGTAATGCCCGATCCTTGGTTGCTGAATAAAGGGACTCAAGAGAGGAGAAAGAGCTGTTGAATGCTTTGCATGAAGCTGGCTGTGGTTGTACAGAGTAGGTTTATGCTTCTGAGAAGATGGAGTCATGACTATATGAAAGGTTGTTTTATAAGGAAGATACACCACTGAGAAAAGAAGGTAAGATAGTGCTCTTAAGTCATGGGGAAAACGTTTAATAGTTACACAAAGCCTCTAACAATTCAGGGGTTTGCAAAGGATGAGCCCAGGGTCAGTGACAGTTATTTCATTTTGTTTTTTTAAGAGGAGGGGAGCTATTATACTAGAATGGAATCCTAGGCTCAATTTCCTTTTCGTGGAGTGAGAATCAACTTCGAACATATCTTTAAGGCATAAACGTGGTGATTACAGCCATGATGAACCATCTGCCCACTCACATCTCAGAGTGAAAGCAACTGGATAATTTTCAATATCTACGATGATGTAAATATGGAATTATACAGAGAAAAAGTAAATCCATCTTGTGTAGGAAATTAAGTAAAGTCTACAGTTTAGCCATCATAAGAGGGAAGAACTCTTGTCCAGATGAGGACTTCTGGTGTCTCAATGTCCTTCCTGGGGAGCTGCCCCTGTGACCCTTGGAGTGAAAGTAGCAACTGTGAGCGGAAAAGACAACCTTGACCACAGATCTGATCCAAGGAGCCACCAGCAAAGTCACTGAGGGTGGTTCCAATCCTGGGGCTCCCGGCGGTGAGAGCCTGGGTAGGGGCCATACCGGGACCATGAACTTGGCACGGGTGGGTGACGGCTGGGATTGGTGACGAGCAGGTGGAGAAAGGGACTGAGATGTCACCCAGCTCTGGCCTCCGAAGGTCACGTGATCTATTTTCTTTCACTTGGCCTGGCATCTTATTCCTGGTACCCACAATTCCCTCTTTACCTCACGTGTATCTTTACCCAAGTGTCCCCTTCTGAGGATGCCTGTGATGACCAGTTCAGTTCAGTCACTCAGTCATGTCTGATGCTTTGTGACTCTGTGGACTGCAGCATGCTAGGCTTCCCTGTCCATCACCAACTCCTGGAACTTACTCAAACTCATGTCCACAGAGTCTGTGATGCCATCCAACCATCTCATCCTCTGTCATCCCCTTCTCCTCCTGCCTTCAATCTTTCCCAGCATCAGGGTCTTTTCCAATGAGTCAACTCTCCCATCAGTTGGCCAAAGTATTGGAGTTTCAGCTTGAGCATCAGTCCTTCCAGTGAATATTCAGGACTGATCTCCTTTAGGATGGACTGGTTGGATCTCCTTGCAGTCCAAGGGACTCTCAAGAGTACTCCAACACCATAGTTCAAAAGCATCAATTCTTCGGTGCTCAGCTTGCTTTATAGTCCAACTCTCATATCCACACATGACCACTGGAAAAGCCATAGCTTTGACTAGATGGACCTTTGTTGGCAGAGTAATGTATCTGCCTTTTAATATGCTGTCTAGGTTGGTCATAGCTTTTCTTCCAAGGAGCAAACATCTTTTAATTTCATGGCTGCAATCACCATCTGCAGTGATTTTGGAGCCACCCCCAAAATACATTCTCTCACTATTTCCATTGTTTCCCCATCTATTTGCCATGAAGTGATGGGACCAGATGCCATGATCTTAGTTTTCTGAATGTTGAGTTTTAAGCCAACTGTTTCATGCTCCTCTTTCACTTTCATCAAGAGGCTCTTTAGTTCTTCTTTGCTTTTCCATAAGGGTGGTGTCATCTGCATATCTGAGGTTATTGATATTTCTCCTGGCAATCTTGATTCCAGCTTGTGCTTCATCCAGCCTGGCATTTTGCATGATGTACTCTGCATATGAGAAACGCTGGGCTAGAAGAGGCATAGGCTGGAATCAAGATTGCCAGGAGAAATATCAATAACCTCAGACATGCAGATGACACCACCCTTATGGCAGAAAGTGAAGAGGACCTAAAAAGCCTTTTGATGAAAGTGACAGACGAGAGTGAAAAAGTTGGCTTAATGCTCAACATTCAGAAAACTAAGATCATGGCATCTGGTCTTATCATTTCATGGGAAATAGATGGGGAAATAGTGGAAGCAGTGTCAGACTTTATTTTTTGGGCTCCAAAATCACTGCAGATGGTGATTGCAGCCATGAAATTAAAAGATGCTTACTCCTTGGAAGGAAAGTTATGACCAACCTAGATAGCATATTAAAAAGCAGAGACCTCACTTTGCCAAAAAAGGTCTGTCTAGTTAAGGCTATGGTTTTTCCAGTGGTCATGTATGGATGTGAGAGCTGGACTGTGAAGAAAGCTGAGCACCAAAGAATTGATGCTTTTGAACTATGGTGTTGGAGAAGACTCTTGAGAGTCCTTTGGACTACATGAGATCCAACCAGTCCATCCTAAAGGAGATCAGTCCTGGGTGTTCATTGGAAGGACTGATGCTAAGGCTGAAACTTCAATACTTTCGCCACCTGATTTGAAGAGTTGTCTCATTGGAAAAGATCCTGATGCTGGGAGGGATTGGGGGCAGGAGGAGAAGGGGACGACAGAAGATGAGATGGCTGGATGGCATCACCGACTCGAGGGACATGAGTTTGAGTGAACTCCGGGAGTTGGTGATGGACAGGGAGGGCTGGTGTGCTGCGATTCATGGGGTCTCAAAGAGTCGGACATGACTGAGCAAGTGAACTGAACTGAACTGAACTCTGCATATAAGTTAAATGAGCAGGGTAACAATATACAGCATTGATGTACTCCTTTCCCAATATGGAACCAGTCTGTTGTTCCATGTCCAGTTCTAACTGTTGCTTCTTGACCTGCATACAAATTTCTCAGGAGGCAGGTAAAGTGGTCTGGTATTCCCATCTCTTTAAGAATAATTCTCTTTAAGAATAACCAGATAACCACGATGGTGTGATCACCCACCTAGAACCAGACAACCTGGAATGAGAAGTCAAGCGGGCCATAGAAAGCATCACTATGAACAAAGCTCGGGGAGGTGATGGAATTCCAGTTGAACTATTTCAAATCCTAAAAGATGATGCTGTTTAAGTGCTTCACTCAATATGCCAGCAAATTTGGAAAATTCAGCATTTGCCACAGGACTGGAAAAGGTCAGTTTTCATTCCAATCCCAAAGAAAGGCAATGCCAAAGAGTATTTAAACTACCCCACAATTGCATTCATCTCATACACTAGCAAAGTAATTCTCAAAATTCTCCAAGCCAGGTTTCAACAGTATGTGAACTTCCAGAAGTTCAAGCTGGATTTAGAAAAGTCAGAGGAAACAGAGATCAAATTGCCAATATCGGTTGGATCATTGAAAAAGCAAAAGAGTTCCAGAAAAACATCTAATTCTGCTTTACTGACTCTGCCAAAGCCTTTGGCTCTGTGGATCACAACTGATTGCAACTTTAAATCTGCAGCTACCCTCCCCAGTTATACCTCTCCTCTCTCCAGTTATTTTTTGCCAAAATACCAATTGGCTAAACTACTGCACAATTTGCTTATTTTATGTATTGTCTGTTTCTTCAACATGAGGCCCTGTCTGTTATATTTTCAGGAGTATTTCAGTGCCTATAAAAATGAAACTAGCACATAGCAGATAGTATTTATTGATTTAATAAGTGAGAAAAAAAATCTTCCATTATGAGTATTTTAAGTATTCAAATTGAGGCAACAGAGCAACTTTCTAACAAGGAGTTAAATTTGATCTAAACACAGGAAACCTAGGTAATAATGATAAAACCAAAAACATTAAAATTATTCAAGATTAATATGCTGAATTGCTCAAAGTGTGTGTGTGTGTGTTTCATTTAGAAAGTGTAGATAATGTTAAACAGCAAGAAGATAAAAGAAAAAAAAAATTAACAATTGGAGTCCACTTGATTGACAAGCTACAGACTGTCTTGAATAGCAGCCACATTTTGTATATAAAGGTAGCTGTTAATTTTAAAAAGCTGAGATAAATTATTTTGCAAAAGGAATGTATTCAGTAGTTTTATTTTAGGGGAGAAATCTCTGTATATCCCAAATTTTACAGGATTTGTCTTTTAGGAAAAAAAACAATCATGACAGTAAAAGTCATATATGCAAATTCCCTTATAGACAATTGTCTGATAAAGCTTTATGAAGTGTTGGCCCCTCAGTCACAATTGACTCTTTTGCAACCCTGTGGACTGTAGCCCATCAGGCTTCTCTGTGCATGGAATTCTCCAGGCAAGAATACTGGAGTGGGTTGCTATTCCCTTCTCCAGGGGATCTTCCTGAGCCAGGGATAAAACCCAGGTCTCCCACATTGCATTGCAGGCAGGTTATTTACCATCTGAGCCACCAGGGAAACCCTTTCCACAGATATGACTAAGGGCAGTATCAGCTAAAATGTTTGTTATTGTGAGCAAAGCTCTTTGGCTCACTGCAGGCAGTGAGGCAGACTCTTATCTGTAGCATGTGTGTTGGGGAGCTGGCCACTATTTTCTCCTTGGGCACCGTCCTCCAGGCTTAGTTGGAGACTCTCGGCACACGGGACAGACTAAGGTATGTGAGCCAGTTGCGGGGGAGAAGGTCCAAACCTTCACCCTACAATGAAGGCAAGGAGAGCTCCCCTTTCCAACCTCCTCCTGCTGCCCTGCCTCGGCCTCTTTGTTCAGCATCTACGTGGGGACTGGGACAGGTGCTGGAGCTCCTCGCCTGCCGTTTTCTGGGCTGAGATTTGCGCTTGAAGGACGTGGGGCTGAAAGAGGTGCCATCAGCAGGTCTGTCTGTGTCTTTCAGCTGCTGACAGATCCACCTTCACGATCTTCACCAAAGAGCAGATGGAGACGGGGGAGAGCATAAGTAAGGAGCAGAAAACTGGACTTGAAGGCGCCAGACATGGCATTTCTGCTTGAACTGCGAACGGCGCTCAGCACCGACACCAAGGCATTTGTTAGAGTTGCCCGTGTGGACGTCCTGAGGCTCCTCACATGCCCAGGAGGCTTCACGGCTTGCCCAGAGGCCCTCCAAGCCAGCCGAGTGTCACACGCCGGCTGGAAAAGATTGTTTTCCACCAGGAAACCCTAGTGCCCTGAATAATCTCATTTATGGGCTCCAGCCAAGCAGTATGTGTATTGCAATAATTATTTTCTATTTCCGGCCACTGCCGAGGTAGCTACCTGTCTTTATAAATGAAACATACTGAAAACGTATGTCCAGTCCAATCACTGCTCCCAAACGCCAGCCTCTTGCAGAATCTTCTGGCATCATTTTGGGAAGGAACTGTTAAAGTGAGGACTGCATCTTAATACAACCCAAGCTGCTAGACTCATTCAGGCTAGCTCCCCGGTTCTCCTCCTGACCCTTTAAATCAGCGTGGAGATCCTGTTGGGTTCCATGGATCCAGTCCAGACTCCCAGCTGGCTCTCTGAACCCACTGCAACCTGGCCAAGTTTGCTGCAAGGCTTGCCCGTGACACGCTGCTGCCAGCTTCGCCAGGCTGCTCGCCACGCCCCCTCGTTTCATGGGGGGCATGTTAATGTACCTGTCTCCCCTTCTGGAAAATACATGCCTCACAGTCAGGAAGCCTACCATTTCATCCTCTGTAATAGGTAGCTCAGAACCTTGCCCTTAACAGGCCCTCACTAAGTACCTGCTGATTGATCAATACATATTGACTGAGTGGCTGAATAAGTAAGTGAATGACCGTCTTGTGGACAGTAAGCCAGATGGATAAATAATGATGTTGATACAGTGTGTGTGCTTAGTCGCTCAGTTGTGTCCGACTTTCTACGACCCTGTGGACCGACCATAGCCTGCCAGGTTCCTCTGTCCATGGGATTCTCCAAGTGAGAATACAGGAGGGGGCTGCCATTCCCGCCTCCTGGGGATCTTCCCACCCCAGTGACTGAAGCCAGATCTCCTGCACTGCAGGCAGATTCTTCACCGTCTGAGCCCCCAGGGAAGCCCATGGAGCGCAAAAGACACACCTAATCTGCGCCTGGGTTTAGGGAACGCCAGCTTCGCTCGCTCCACAGTCCTCCCCCATATACTCTTCCTCTCAAAGTGCTCCTCTGAAGGGGCTCAGAGCATCGTCTTGACCGACCAAGAAGAGCAAGAGAAGAACCAAAGCTTGTGCAGCGGAGGAGAACAAGGCAACTTCCCCATCAGAGTCCCCAGATCCCGTAGAGTCGGTCATTGTGACCGCACGTGCGTATTTAATTTTCCTCCAGCTTCTCTGATGCTCGTCAAAAGGGCCTCCGTTAGCACTGGAGAGAATCAACTGCATGTGCTTTCTTCATTTGCATCTATGATAATGTAATGATTTGTCATATAAAATATTTGAAATATATTTTCATATAAAATATAAAATAATATGAAGACATAATAACAAGTTTTAATTGGAATAAGTCCTGTGTTCTTGGTCTCTCCGAAAGAGAGGCTGATTGCCTTTTGCTGTCACGGGGAAAGTTGCAGGGACATCATTTTCAAAAGCTGGATGCAGGCAGCAGCTGCCTTCTGGTCCACCTCCAGCTTCACAGACCAGGAGCAGGTTGTGCTCCCAGCCAGACAGGCCCAGCTGGCCCGGGGGGAGCTCTGGGCATCACCTGCAGCCTGGCCCATGGAAGACCAGCCAGGCTTGGGGGCTGATTCCGGCTCCAGGGCAGGTGGGCAGGGGACCAGCGGCCAGGCAGCTTCCCAGGCGCTTTCCTTGATGCCAGGCTCTGAAGCTGCCTGGCACCTGCTTGCCTCTCCGGGTTGGCCTTGCTCTGGTGCCCACTTCCCTGGAAGCAGAAACGGTGGGGAGCGGACACTGCTGTATCCATGGCAAGTTAAAGCGCAGCACAAAAGTTCTGCAGGAACAGCAAAGGGCAGTGTGCTGATCCCCTGTCTGGTATCTGCTGGGACTTCTCCCCTTGTTCTGATCTGGGGAGGCTGTTCCCAGAAGCAGAGGGGAGTCCCCTGCGCTGTCCCCTCTCCCACGTGGCACGGTCACTCTTCCCTAAATGCATAAATTCCTGAGTGTTTGTGTCAGTCTTTCTCCCCCATTTCTCACCCTTCACCTAGTTCTCTTCCTTCACCCTGCCCCCTCCCCATGTAATCGAGTCCAGACTCCTGCTCTCCAAGTACGTTTTAATTTTAATACTTGTGCAGAGAAAAAAAAAATTCCAGGTTTCTCCAGTAAAGTTGTCTGAACTGGCTTCCTTTCTAATTATTTACTCATTAAAAAAAAAAAAATCATCGCATTCTATTATTTTTAAGTACCAAGGCCTATTAGAGGGAGAAACGGTCATATGGGTCCTGTCTTCATGGCTTCTACCACCTAAGAAAGATGGGGAACAGGAGGAGCAGGGGGGCGCTGGGGAGGTCGGTGGTGCTGGGGTGTCAGGAGGAGGGGGGAGCTCACACGGCCTCCCTTCCCCGACCACAGGCGCCCGAGCCTGGTGCTCACCCTGTGCACCTCCAGAGCCAGGGAAGGGGTGTGGCCATCCAGGCAGGGTCCCTAGGACAAGGATGTCTTGGTGCTGAGACTGTGGCCCGGGTGGAGAGGGAGCAGGCTTCTGGGTGGGCTTTTCCTTCCATCACCATGGAAATGAGAGCGTCAGAGGAGGACAGTCCTGAGCCTCGGGGATCTGCCATCACCGGAACCCCTGTAGGGCCCTCTGGAGATTTCCAGGGAGCCAGTGGGGTTCCCCCAGAGCCCTCAGCCCCGCGTGTCCCTGTCCCCTCCACTTGTACCCGGCAGGCATCCTGCTTTACTGCCATCCTGCACCTGAGCCCAGACAGCACAGCAGCTTGGCTGCTTCCCAAGGAAGAGGCAGTATTCACCAAAAGGTAAACTGGGACATAGCAGTCCTCCCAGGAGGAGGCGGTGTGTCCTCCCTTTTCCGCCCTCTCACCCAGTGGCCCCAGAGTGATGACTGAGGCTGTGGCAGAAGACAGAGGAGACGGGACCCCTGCTCTCCACGATGGACAGATCTCAGCTTCCCTTTGGGCTCGCTAATGCTGGAGACAGCCAAGAGAGGATTCTAGAGTTGAGGGCTCTGTCTGAGCCAAGGAACCTGCACCTTCCTCCCGGGTCCCTCCCTCCTCCTCCTCCGCACCTCCCTCCTGTCTTTCCTTGCCTCTTTCCTTCCCCAAAGCGGTCTCTCCAGGATGGGGCCTCCGTCTCAGGACCTGGGAGGAATTTCTAGAGGACTCCTGTGAAGAACCTTTTCCTAGTCCCTGCCCTGTCCTCCCGTCCATCTGTCCCTTTATTCATCTGCCCCCCACCCCATCCTATCACTGGAGGTGTGTCCAGGAGGGCCTGGGCTCCGGGGATGGAAGCCCTGGTTCAGCTCCTGGGACCCGACAGTCAGGCAGGGCAGGAGCCGGGGGGACGCGGCCAGCTGCTGCAGTGGACTCGGGGCTGGCGGAGCAGCAAGGCCACCTCTGGAGTGTGCTGGAGGAGCTTCCCCTGAGAAAATGCCTCTTGGGAACGCTTCCCTCGGTCATCCTCTTGGGTAGGGTGAGGGGAGCGGCGCTCGCTTGCGGGGACCAGCGTTTCAATGGCAGAGGACAACCCTTTATTTGGAGGGACTCGGGTTACGTGGGTGGCGGTCAGTCTGATTTTCAGGTCATTTGATGGACTTGGATTTCCCCCTGCTGACGCCTCCCTGGAGGGGGTGAAACTGCTTCATCCATGACAGGGCCCAGGTTGGGGGCGTGTCCTGGGCCCTTCCACCCATCTTCTAGGTTCACGTCGCCCCCTCAAGGCTGTCAACCTCAACAGTGTTTGCAGAGGCCCCCTCCCCAAGGTTTCTCTCTGAGGAGGGGGCAGAAACCAGTTTGCAAGTGCGTGCCCAGGAGCACAGGCTGCGGAGAAGCCTGGAACGCCAGCCTGCTCTCCATCCGCCCCCTCAAGGCCCGCCGGCCACCTCGTTCCTCCGGAAGAGGGCAGTCGGGCCGGGGCTCCCGACGCTGCGGTCCTCGCACCGGTGGTGGCATCCGCCGGCTGTTCGGAGTCAGGCCTGCCTTTTGCTCGTGCCAGTCAGTGTTGTGCCCTGGGCACGGTGGTCTGCAGGTCCGAGCAAGTCCCGCGGACCGCCCCTCTGGGGAACCGGCTTCCACTGACCACCGGATTTTGAAGCGGTTCCCATGGCATCACCAACTCGTTGGGCATGAGTTTGAGCAAACTCCGGGGAGATAGCGCAGGACAGAGGAGCCTGGTGAGCTGCGGTCCAGGGGGTCGCAAAGAGTCGGACAGGACTCGATGGGTGAACAGCAGCAACAACCGAGAGGTTGCAAGTGAGTCCTCCACCTGCCAGCGAGACTGGGTCCTCTGGGCACATGCCGCTTCTCAGCAGCGTGCAGCCCACTGCTGGGCACTTCGTGGGGGATGCAGAAGTCTCCAGAGACCTGGGTCCAACCGGAAGCATCCTTGGGCCATGGCCCCACCCGGTGCCTCAGCAGTGAGTCTGCAGCTCCTTACCCACTCCCAGCACTGCTGGTCTTCTGTTTGTTTTCCTCTATCCTCATGTCCCTAGGAACTGGGAAACAGTGACGAACTGTACTTAAAAAACCAAGCATTGTCTATCTCTATTTTCAGCAATAAGAAGGAGATGGCAACCCACTCCAGTATTCTTGCCTGGAGAACCCTACAGACAGAGGAATCTGGTGGGCTACAGTCCTTGGGGTTGCAAAGAGTCGGACACGATTGAGTGACTAACACCAGCACACAGCAAACAATCCAGTCAATCTGAAAGGAAGTCAATCGTGACTACTGGCTGGAAGGACGGATGCTGAAGCTGAAGCTCTAGTAATTTGGCCACCTGATGCGAAGAGCCAACTTGTTGGAAAAGACTCTGATGCTGGGAAAGATTGATGGCAAAAGGAGAAGAGGGCGGCAGAGGATGAGATGGTTGGGTGGCATCACCAACTCCATGGACATGAGTTTGAGCAAACTTCGGGAGATGGTGAAGGACAAGGAAGACTGGTGTGCTGTGGTCCATGGGGTCAACAAGAGTTGTATCCAACTTGGTGATTGAATAATAACAACATAGAGCAAATATCAAACATGACATCACAAACGTGTCTGGGCATCAATGTCAGTGACACATAAGGGACGTTGGGTTTTTCATTCCCTAAGAAAACGTGGCCATCTCAGTAAGTTTCTTGGTTCAGTTCTGATAAACTACACCAACAGCCAATATCTTGAGAAGTTCCCCATGTTTTAAAATTTTCTTCTTTTTTTCCACTGCAGACAATCCTTTAGTTTCATGACATTAGCTTTTAACTGTGATTCATGAAGTAATAAAGGGACCTTTTATTCAAGAAGCCACTTATCCTGCTAAAAATTCTTTCTTTATTAGCTTTCTCATTATGAGCCAGTAACAATCATCCATTTCTTAAAAAGAGCCAGATTCCTTATCTCTCAAGAGAGGGATATGAGAGACATATAAATAGTAGAGCAGCCAGATTGGTAATTTGTCAGTAACTCATGAGTAAGTCTGACTTCTCAATTATCCTGGGGACTGGCCCAAAGCTGGAAGTCTCAGAATTCATCTGTGGCTCAGCATGGATCCTCCTTATGAGATGTTGGCTACAACTCTTTTTTCAGTTAGCATTTGAAAGTGGAAATGGCTCAGTCATGTCCGACTCTTTGTGACCCCACAGACTATACAGTCCATGGAATTCTCCAGGCCAGAATACTAGAGTGGGTAGCCTTTCCCTTCTCCAGGGGATCTTCCCAACCCAGGGATCAAACCCAGGTCTCCCAGAATGCAGGTGGATTCTTTACCATTTGAGCCACAAGGAAAGCCCAAGAATCCTGGAGTGGGCAGCCTATCCCTTCTCCAGCAGATCTTGCCAACCCCGGAATCAAACCGGGGTCTCCTGCATCGCAGGCAGACTCTTTACCAGCTGAGCTGCGAGGGAAGCCTTTGCTCTGAGGTAATTGCATCTGGAGCACCTCTAGAAAATCGAGATGGGCAAATTCCCCCGAACTGAATGTCCCTGAGACCTTCCTAGCCCATGCCTTCTTTCCTGGGGGAACTTCTGGACACTGAACGCATTTCCCTCTGGACACTGGACGAGGGTTGTATGACCACCTGAGATGATGTAACAGGAGAGTGATGAGACCCTGCTCACGTCTGCGCTCAGCCTAGTCCAGCATTGCGGTATGATGTGTTTGTGGGATTTCTTTTCTTTCCCCAGCCACCTGCTCTGCTGAGCATACCAGTGCTAATATTCCGTTATCAACCTGCGGGGCAGAGAGAGTAGAACTGAATATGAAGTCTGACATATGTGAATAGAACAGAACCTCTCTGTGATGGGAGGAGAGAATGCCCAACTTTTAATCTCCTTTCCTACCATATACACAGAAACGGCACGTGTTTGCTAGAAAGCCGTTTTAGGGATTCAGAGAGTCACATGACATACGTTTCTCTCTCTTTCTTGAAAGGTGGGGTACATTATATTTTATTCTTTTCATTCTCAACTGAGTAAAAGATATGGAAATGAGACCTTTGCCTAGTTTTTTTTTTCTTCTCATCATGCTTCCTACTCATGACAGATCTTGGCCACTTCTCGTGAGACTAGTGGGCCCTTTAAAAGTTTCTTTTGTATCCCCAACTTAAAGAGTTGTATATTTCATGAAATGCCAACCAGGAGGTCACCAGCACGTGTGGGCAGGCACCTTCTACAGCGAGTGATAATCATATGCTCTTTCTTCCACTGGGAGACACTGAACCCCACGTATGCAGGCTGGCAAGTGGCCAGTGCTTCTGTCTTTAAGGATCCTGATCTAATCGGGTTAATAGACATTGGGCGGTGGCGTTCCTGGAAAGTGGCAGGAGATAGAATCCCCCCAGGGGACTGATCTGAGGATGAAGATACAGGAGACTTTCAACTAAAAATATGACAGGTCATTCATTTAGGCTCTGTTGGCACCTGAATAGCAGCTGAATGAATGAATAAGAGCAGATAACCAAGCACATGAATGTCTGCAGAAAACCCAGGTCCATTTAGCCAGATCACAAAGAAACATTAGCCAAGGATGAGACATTGTTTTTCACTTTGTAAAAACACTGGGATAATTGTGTGTCAAAAAAGACTTGTTAATGTATAGATGAATAAATAGTAAACTATGAACGAATGCAGAAAAATCATGGGATACAAATGGGAAATTAAACTGAGCATAATTTAGCTAAAGCTCACTATAGTTGAAGGGAGATTAGGGAATTATCAGATGGGAAGCAGGTTTGGAGAAACTTGAATGTGGCATAAAAATTATGGTAATATGCCTTGGAAGGGGATGTGGAAATTGACACACAAGTTACTGCAATAATCTAGCAATTCCTCAACTGAGATCCAAGGGTTATTAATTTTATATTGTTATATCACTTATAATAAGGATATTACAAGAGGTAAACAAAGTCAAACATTTTTTTAAAAAAAACTGATAGCTGCGAATTTCCAAGGAGAAACATAAGGCAGAATGTGAAACAGTTATTTGATCCCGAGACCTCTTTCTTTCCCCAAAGAACCTTGTAGGATCTCCGCTGCGTTGGTGACACTTTGGGAAATGCTAGATAAGACCTTGCAAGGGTCTGATCTGGGCTCTGAGGGTTGGAAAGGAGACAGGAAGGAGCAATTCTGAGAGCTGCTGCAGGGGTGGAGCCAACAGAATGACAGTCTTATGAGACGGAGGAGAGAATTTAGACACGGCGGATCTGGCTGGAAGTATGAGATGGTCAGATGGCATCACCGACTCAATGGACATGAGTTTGAGCAAGCTCTGGGAGCTAGTGGAGGACAGAGGAGGCTGGCATGCTGCAGTCTATAGGGTCACAAAGAGTCAGGCATGACTTAGTGGCCGAACAAGAACAGCACTCAGATGCCTAGACAGCGCTCTCTGCCATCTCGCGCCCCTGCCTTCCTCCTGAAGCACCTGCGGCTCCATCTACGCCTGTTTCTCCAGGCAGAGGCGATCATCTGAGACTGCCCGAAAGCGCCCTCAAACCAGCGTGCCTGGGAGCAGCCTCCAGCCGATGGAGGGTGGGAGGGAGGGTGCGTCCGTGTTTCCCTTCCCACGGAGCAGTCTACACCGTCTCCCGGAGCCCCAGGTTTCCGCAGTTGTGACTCGTTCAGGAAGGCACCCTGCCTTGGCCTTCTCACCTTCCTACCCTCCCTTCCTCGCTTTTTCTGGTGCTTCCTGAAGTCAATTTAACTATTTTCACCCTAATCTTGGTCTCAAGGTTGGTTCCAGGAGAACTCAGGTGTTCTAGTAAAAAAGAGAAGAGCGCATCCTGTGTCTCTGTGGGCGGGGAGGGCGTGGTGCGTCTCTGCTGCTGCGCGCGAGCTTTTCTCCAGTCGCGGAGAGCAGGTGGGCGGGGCTCTTTGTTTCGGTGTGAGGCCTTCTCATTGCGATGGCTTCCCTTCTGTGGAGCTTGGGCCCTAGAGCGCACAAGCTTCAGGTGCTGAGGCTCACGGGCTTAGGGGTACTGCGGCCTGTGGAAGCTTCCTGGACCAGGGGCCGAACCGCATCCTTAACCACTGGGCCACCAGGGAAGCCCAAGGCACTCATCATTCTCATCACACTTCCTTGCCCTATTTCATCCTTTTCTGTATAAGAGCTCCCACCCGCCTTTGCATCTGCTTACCTGTTTATCTGTCCGTCACCTATCAATCAATCAGTCATCTATCCATTTGGTCTATTACCTTTATTTCTATCTGTCCATCCATCCATCAGGATAGAGGATACAAGTAAATATACAAATATACCGGGTGTGGGTCATCACTGGGTGACGCACATAAGGGAGAACTGACTGTGTGTGTCTGTGTGTGAGTGTGTGTGCCTCTGCACGTTGTTCAAGTCCTCTAAAACAAATATATGCTTGCTTTTATATTTAGGGGAAATTATGAAAGTGAAAGGCACTCAGTCTTGCTCTACTCTTTGCGACCCCATGGACTATTCAGTCCACAGAATTTTTCAGGCCAGAATACTGGATTGGGTAGCCTTTTCCTTCTCCAGGGGATCTTCCCAACCCAGGGACTGAACCCAGGTCTCCCACACTGCAGGCAGATTCTCTACCAGCTGAGCCACCAGGGAAGCCAAAAGTACTGGAGTGGGTAGCCTGTCCCTTCTCCAGGGGATCTTCCTGATCCAGGAATTGAACCAGGGTCTCCTGCCTTGCAGGGGGATTCTTTACCAACCGAGCTATCAGGGAAACCCATAAATATCTTTTAAATGCTTACATAAAGGACTGAAGATTTCATATTCAACTTCTGCACCGTTCCTTGGCAGGAAGGACAACTTAACGTGAATCTATGTACCCAGCACCACCCCCCCTCAAAAATGTGATTTCCCTTAAAAGAAAAGGAAGGAAGACAGAAAAAGGAATTGCAGAGCGTCTACAGACCAGCTGGTACAGTCCTGGTTATGAAGGAGGGCATGAGGCCGTGTCACTAGCTTCTGTGGGGGCTGGTTCTCCTCTCCTGCGGGCTGAAGTCCTTTACTATAGGAACACAGGCATTCATCACTCTGCCTTCCACTGGGGATTATGACTCATCCTCGCCCACACAGATTCACTTAACGGCTTTGGTTTGTGTCTGAGTCTGTGACGTTTAGTCCTTGGTACTGTAGACCATTTCCATTAAACGCGTACAGTCATGGTGATCCCCTTAAATCTAACTCAAAGATTGAGTCTGAGATAAAATCTTTGTCAGGAAGATCAGCTCGGTTAATAGGGATGTAGAAATTGTCTGGAGTGACAAAGAGCATCAGCTTCCTACCTGAAGGGTCTGTGGGTGGGGTGGAGAGATGGCCTGAGGGAGAGAAAGAATTTTCAAAGTTCTCTAGGTTCCATAGGGGCAACAAGCTGCAGGGCTCCCGAGAGGATGTAGCACGAGGGGTTTCCAGAGTTTCCATGGTGTGTGTGGGAGGATGTGTGCTGTGTGTGTGGGGGGGGATGTGTGTGTGTGGCAGAGGGTGAGTGTGAGTGTGCGTGTGAGGTGTGGGAGGGCATGTATGTGTGGGTGTGTGAGTGTGTGTGGTTTGTGGGGGTGTGTGTGGGTGTGTGGGTGGTGTGTGGGCATGTATGTGTGTATGAGTGTGGGTCTTTGCATGATGTGTATGTGTGTGTGTGGCAGAGAGTGTGTGTGGGTGTGTGTGGGGTGTGTGGGTATGTGTGTGTGTGTGTGGGTGTTTGTGGTTTATGGGCATCTGTATGAGGGGGTTTGTATGTGGGTCTGCGTGTGGTATGTGGGTCTGTGTGTGTATGGGTATGTGTGTGTGTGTCTGGTGTGTGTGTCTGGTGTGTGGTGTGAGTGTG